>NC_136373.1:9882500-10482500 GCF_037039965.1 Doryrhamphus excisus
GGACAAGGTCTAGATACATTGAATAGGAAACGTATCGCTAGAAGACTTCTGGCAAAACTTAGCTAAAATACAGAAGGGTGCATACTAGATCGGATTCATTGTGTTGGTAAAAAACACAAGGTATGGACACAAGGTATACACAGTTGAATGAACACACCTGCACTAATAATTGTAGCGCTACAACAATTAATCGATGGTTAATTGATTACCCAATTAATCAACAACTATTTTGGTTATCGATTCATCTGTTTCTCAAATATGTAAATATCCTTTGCTTTCAGCATTTCAAATGTGAATATTTTTTAATTTGAAATCAGACCCATTATCTTTATCTCATGATCAAAACAATGTCTTCCTACATATCAGCGTTGGCTTTGAAATACAGTGATTACGCCATGATTAAAACAGCATGTTTCTGAGTAATCCACTGAGGAAATGACCATGATTGTAGTTTTGTGTACATTTGTCATTATTCAACATTATTTGAACAGAATATTAATGCGGCAACCTGGTGTTTGTGCACTCCTTTCAACAGAAAAAAATCAGCCGATTAATGGGTTATTAAAATAATGGTGTATTGCAGCCCTCAATGACTCTAAGTCTAAGGTAGGAACTGCATGGTGCAAATATAAGGACAGCCACTGTTAGATCAGTGACAATAAATAATGAGACAACCATGGTCTCTCTTCCTGTCATCGCATTAGCAAGATCTTTCTATGTGAGGATGGTGTAAAACCATGAAGACATTCAACATATCTGCTGGAAAGATACAAGCAAATTAATGCTGCTCAGGCTTGGGGAGCTCATTTGCATTTCTGGATAGTGAATTAATTAGCTACCCCGCCTCTATAGAAAGAAGCATTATTGGTGCATACTATATTACCAAAGGGTTGCATTTTAACGGTTAGCAAGCATGTCACATCAAATGTATTACTGTTGATCGTCAAAGTCCTTTAGAGCAAAATGTTACAATTTGCTTTGTCTTCAAAAACAGCTCAATCAGCCCCTCCCCATTTGGTGCTAAAACAGTAGGGAAACAACAAAGGGCTGCCTTGCGTTATGGAAGAACTGCACTATTTCTATGTTACTGAGCAGGAGAGTTGACACATTTTCATTGTCTTAAACATGATATCGGATCCGGAATCCAATTAACCAAAGCAAATAGTCAGCGCATTGGGCTCTTTTTGCACAGAAGCCAAACAGGAGCAGCAGAGACAGGCAGCGGGGATCAATAGAAATTGAGTAGAGGGTGGTGTGCAGTGGGAGAGGTAGGGGTCCTTCATTGTCCTACAAACCATGTTGGCTGTCTCCTTTTCAATAGAGGCAAAGAGGCGGGGGGGGGGGGGCACTCTTCCAGCACCCGAGGCAACAGCTCACTGTGCTAATAAGTCGTACATCCCCTCCACATATACCAAAACAAGCAGCACCGCCCCGCCCCTTAGTCTCGGGACACTGCATTTAACATGATTGCTGTCAAATGTACACTTAAAGCAGCCTGTCTGCTCTTACTGCATTCAGATGACTTTTCTGTGGATGACTAGAACTGGAATGGCTCTTCCATTCTAGAATTCCAAGAGGGCCAAACTACTCGGATATCCACGTCATACCATTAGCCATTAGCATTATTTGGATTACATTCAGTTTTGTCATTGGATTATTCGAGGGTTTGCTGAGAAATGACCGGGCACCTCTTTTGTGACCTATAAATGTTGTTCCAGTCTTGTATTCTCCTCTTAAACGATGCCGATGCTTCAAATAGATAGATAGATAGATAGATAGATAAGGTTTGTGGCTTTGAACACTTTTGAACGGATGGCTGAACGCTGTGTTTTACAGAGTTTTTTTTTTAACAAGTTCTACTGATGTCACTGCAACCCGGACTCCCTTAAATGAGCTGCAGATTGCCTGCACTCAGTAAATGCACACCTCAGTTTCCAGAAGTGCTCGGGAGCCCTCGGGACTATCACCAATCACAGCGGCGTGGGCTCGGCGGGAGGAGGTGGAATAAATTACACAGACTGATAAGGGCAGGAGGCAGGAAATCCAAGGAAACACTGCTGGAGGAGGCGCAGAGTCTGGAAGATTTAGAAAGCTTTCTGTGTGGGTTATGGTGCATAGCTGTTCTAGAGAGTCCAGAACTCAAGACAAAGGCCGGCAAATGAGTATAATAGGTCTCCTCATATTTCATTCCAACCCTCTTTTTCAAGATCCATTGTTGCACATTTTTTACTATTAAAATCTATTACATTTTAGTGCAACAACTGGTAGATTGAAACAAAACAAAAATATAAATTTTGTCTGAGCTGCTGAACAGTTGAGGACTCATTGATCAGCATTTTTATCAAATGAGCATCATAACTCCTCCACCTGAGATGCTATTGTCCAGTGGGTCTCGATATTTCTCCGGGTGCTATTTATGGGGAAAAAAAGCTGTGGAAAATTTCCACATGTATAAATCTCCACACGATGCACAAACACCCATATTCTTCTTTTTTTCGAAAGAAAAAATCCCATCTTTTATTGGGATGAATGAGGTATTTCTCACATTGTAAAAATAAAACTTACACAACGGCAGCACCATGCGGACTAATCTAACAGGCTGGTGGTATCGTCGCCATCTAAAAGTGGATCATTAGGTGGGGCCCTGGTTAACGGAAGGAGTGGCGAAAGCTTCCGTAAGGGGCTGTGCAAAGGAAGCCGGATTGGCTTGTGGCCGCCAATCCCCCCTCCCCCGGCAGATTCCCATTATCGAGCCAACGAGAACTCCACCTCTAGGATTTCACAGCTCCTCTGTTTATCACATGGCTGTCAAGTTGGGTACCATTAACCGATAATGAAAGGAGACAACGCTGCAGTTAAAAGTGAAGCACTCGGCATTCTACAGGCCTAAGCATGTATTTGTGAAGCCGACTGTGTCTATTCACTTCTGTTCAGTGTTCAAACAGCCTACCACGATCCCTTAAGAGCACCCACTCCTACAAATAGGCTACAGTCAACACAAACACAATCCAAAACAATCAGTCTCCTTTGGGAGTAATCTTTTGAAATTCTTTAAAACGGTAGTAAGCAGAACAAAGCCGGAAAGGGCACATGCTGATATTATATTGAAATATGTCGCCTACAAGCACACCAAATCTAATTAGTGCACATGTTCAACAAAAGCAATCGCTAGTCTGCTACGGAATCAAAAGGCCAAGATGCATCCCTTTGCCACCTCACTCACACTCCTCCACTTATGCTTTATACAATTCTGTTGCCACTTATGCTCATTAAAATTGAATACTTAATTAAAGCTGTGGCTGACACGCACACACACACACACACGCTTTGCTTTAGCCTGATTTCTTCACACAGCGATGCACTCAAGGCAAAGAAGACCTCAGCAACACAAATAAGTGAGCCAGTAGCTGAAACAAGAGTTGAAAAAAAGACATGGATGAGTGAGCCAAGCTTGGGAGAAGCCTCAGAGGCCCTGGCCTCTTAAGTACTCCTATCTTGTAACTTCATTTAATACATTCACCGGGGATGAGCCGACAAGTTGAAGAGGGCGAAATAAGAAAAGAAGATGGAGTAAAGGAAACAGACTTGTAAACGGAGAGGCAGGTTTGCTTCATGACGGAGGGAGGAGGGGGGCAGGGTGCACTTAGGAGGACTTTAACACATGGCTAGATCGCCGCCGTGTCACAATGGAAGCTAATACGCAAAAGAGGAGCCAGATAGAACCTGGAGACAATCTGGCCATTCTTAGCGAGGCATCATCGACAGAGCGGGTTATGTTCATATTCGACACTTGAACAGAGCTTTTCCAGATGGAGCTTCAGAACACAGACTAGCTTCCGAGCACATACTCTATCCAGAAAGAACAAAGCCTGTGTGACTGACTGCTACTTCCTCACTGACGGCGAGCGCTGATAGCTCTCAATCCTCCCTCGGCTGGCAGGAAAGCATTCAAAAGATGGAATCGTTCAGTGGCCCTCTTAGTCTTTGTGGATTCAAGTGGGCAAGCGATACAAGTCGGGGAGGGTGCAAAGAGAAAATAAGGTCTTACACGACTAATTAAAACACGGATCGCCTTGAGGGGGTCGAGGAAAGAGGAAGCAAAAAAAAAAAAAAAAGAAAAACGCTTTGCAATCTCCTTGCAAAGAAAGTCAGGAAAATGACACAACTAATGTGGATTAATGGATAGCAGGGGTTTCAGGGAATACTGAGATGGGAAGAAAGGATCTTTAACAGTCTCGTATCGTGAAATAAAAGGCTGAGTGAAAATCGAGATGTCCCTTGGAAAAGCGAGCATGATGATGATGATGGAACTTTCATTTATAAGCATTAGCAGAGCATTAGCCAGAGCCCAGGAATGGTATTTCCCCTCAGGCAAATCAGTGCAAGGTCTCGGCTCACACAGATATCTTGTTTACCAAGCTATTCACGCTCCCATTTGGCCGCCTTGAAACAAAAGAAGTAAAGATACTTGCAGGCTCATATCTTTGCCAAGATGCACGAGGGACAGTCACACATAAGAGCCATTTATTGTATTCGAATGTAAACAAGTATCGTTCCATATGGATGGATGCGGTTCCTGAAGACTGGGTTTTGCCCTCATTCTGCTTTTAAGATACAGAATATTACAAAAGTAAGTGCCTCCAATTTCAGCAACCATGTTACTACATATTCTAAAAGGGACAATAACGTCTACATGATGTAATGTAAAGCTTGTATACCCATATAGACGTACTATCTTCTGTAAACAAGCCAACATGCAGCCAATATTGTCCACAATTTATGGCAACACATATATAGCATGAACGGATGACATGCATTTACAGGTTTATAATATCCCAGTAGAAATCCATTGTCAAAGTGATTTCAAAAAGATGATTGTGGTTAGCACCCTCATTTAAACCGTGCAAACCTTTAGGACCCTTACTCTGAGAAGCATTGGAATGGAGAATCGTAATTGTTTCATTCATACAATGAACAGAATGATTAACAACCAGTCAATTAAAAGCCTCTGGATCCGATTGTGGACTGACACCAAGATCCTGATTTTCCCCAGACATTCTTGAAGCTCTCACAAGGACAGTCTGTGTCAAACAACACAGGGCCTCATTCATTGCAATACAAAAAGGAGCAGTTCAGGCAAGCGCCTAATTTGCAAGGGGGTGGGGTATGGGGGTCATGACCCCCGCAAAAATCTAATCCAGCTAATATAACCCCCCCGAAAATGGTTTAAATGTAAATTATTTGCTAAATAAACAACCCCCCCCCCCCCCAAAGGCTGGGTGCGTTTTGTTTATTTTTTTCTTCAGGAAGTGTGTTTCAAAGAGTACAGGCTGAACTGATTTGTGATATCCAAGCTACATGGGGCGGACTCTAAAGCGGAGGTGGATGGAGATGCTGGATGAAAAAGCATATGAAAGAGTGCAAGCCCAAGTGATCATGAAAGCAACAAAGAGAGAAGAGAGAAGGCTTGCAGGCAGCTTACAAGCTCATCTGCTCTAGTCAGTGATCACATGGCCATCTTTCCTCCTCACACTGCCACCCTGTGGAAGAAAGTAGAGCTGCAGCTTTGTCTTAGTGCTGTGTTCAATAAGCATCAATAAGTGTTCAATAAATGCTGAAACTCAGTTGAAAAACAAAACAAGACCATACAACCAACAGTATGATGCAATCCTCTGCAGCACTTATTATGCATGCTGGCCACAATTCTAGCTAGTGAGTCTGAATGGGGTTTAGAAATGGCTAGTGATAAGTGGCATCATCAAACCAATTGGAGGCCTGATGATTTTCTAAACATTCAAACGACTTTCCTCTCACTCACATGCCGCTAGCACGACAAAAAACAGACAAACCATTCGGAATCCAGGGCATGGTCGGCATGTGGACTATCCAAAGAGACAGCACAAAGGCGGTGTGTTACCAGATTAGACTATTGGTGGGGGAAAACTGGTTAAAAAAAACATTTTTTTTTAAAATCAGAGCTTTGTGCAGACAGTTTGGAGATCAGTGCTTAGGTCAAGCAGAGCCACTTAAGTTGAGTTTTGGCCAGCAGTCTTCAAAATGAAACAGTCTGCTGTGGCAGTTAGAGTGACAGGAATAAATCAATCAAATTGATTTGACTGTGAAGGTAGGAAGGCCGTAATATTCAGTATATTGGGTGGGGGTCAGATTAAAACGTGAAGATGCTTCTGGTTTAGAGAAAAGCCTTCTCCCAAGAACAGGGCATGTAGAAGGTGAACAAGATACCCTTCAGGTACGTTCCAACATTACGTTGCTCTGAGGCGGTGAAGAGCAAACTGCCAATCACTTCCGTGGATGAACATATTCTACAAAATGCATGAAGAATCTACCATTTAGCCTGCGCGAGTGTGTATTGGAGGGAGACAGGAAAGAGATGGAATAACAGTGTTGATGTGTAACGTCAAGCAGCGGGGTGACCTAGCATGCTGCATGCTAACACTGGATGTAATGGGAGCAGCAGGGACTAGAAAGAAGAGGCTGGCCACAGCCATACCTCCTTCAATCAGCACACAGAGCAGAGGATGGATTGAGGGGAAAGACGGATGGGTTGGAGAGGCATCCCGCGCTGTGCTCGTGCACACAACAGCGGCGGTGGGAGGGCAGCGATGCGCCGAGGCCACAGCGAGCCAATTACCAAACTCATTAAGCAACCCGCTATTTGGCTTTGAACCCCAGCCCCCTCTTTATTAGGACCAGATCCTCCAATGCGCTGGCGGACATTTGGATTGGTGCTTTTTTTAAAGGGCTGGGGGGTGGGGGCTGTTTACTGGAATTAAAACTGCAGTGGATAACGCGGTGAATACTGTGAAATGGGAGGTAATGCATTCAGACACAAAGCTTGACTATGGATTTCTTTCAGTGACCGTGAAGGCAGCAGCAGAGGGGGTCAGCGAGAGGGAGAGGAGGAGACGAAGGGTGACGATGATGACAGGGAGCAACATGGCTGAGAGCACCGAGGACAGGTAGGGAAAATGATAAAAAGGTCCGCTGGGCAGGAACAGAAACATTTGGGGGAGTGGCCATGGCAGCTAGGCAGTGTTAGTCAGCACTCAGGTGTCATGAGGCATCTTTCAATAACCTTGACTGCCTTCACCTCCAAGCAGAGCCTCTCAACAAGAAGTTGAAGACAGTCTGCAGGAGACCAACCGAAGGGAAAACAGACACACAGGACAGGAGGGAGGGGAAAAAATACACGAATGATGTGAAAAATGGCACAAACGAGATGACAACAGCTTGTGGTGTACGCGCGGGTGAGGAAGGAGCGTTTGGCATTGCGCCGCCCACCGTGCTGAACGAGTTAACATTTTCTGTGAGGAACATTTATTCTCGGCCGGTGTTCATTTCCCACGACTCAATAGAGCTCCGTAGATACACACACACACACACGTGCAGCCCCACACCCCTCAACCTCAGCCATTATCCCATGAGCCCCCTCGTCTTCTCTGCCTCGCTCGACAGGAGCTTGGAAATAAAAACATCACAGCGTTGCCTCGCAGCACCTGTTCGATAACATTGACATTTCACATTGCCATCCACACGCGGAGACAATCTCTGCATTTAAACAACACACACCATCTATCTGCCACATTGAAAGGGAAGCGCTTTCAGACTGTGCTGATTGTTCTGTTGACTTGTGTGTGTGTGTGTGTGTGTGTGTGTGGGTGGGGGGTCCTTCCTTATTAAAATGGCAATAATTAAAAAACACCTCACTTACATCTAAATCTCCATATCCCTCAGGGTAGCAAGTAAATGGACACAGCTATGTGTAGCTCTGGCAGTGGTTCTCAAAGGTTTGGGTTATGAGCCCCCCCCTTCACCACCAGATAACATCCATTTATCTGTACCGTACAGCCTGAAACTGAAACAAAACGGAGCGCTGTGAAGCACACAAGCGGATCCAAGAGTCAAATTACATGTTGAGTAGGATACATTTGTCAGCACCAACATTGAAAGTACACCCTGCCTCTCACGCCACCCTGACAGTTCACCACAGGGGGGGCCCGGGCCCACTATTTGACAAGCACTGACCTATGGTGAGGAACATGAGCAGTTTTTATTGCTAATGTTTTCTTACAAAAGGAGAGAAAGGAGTTACTGACTGCACATCTGGAAGACAAGGCGAACAAATGTCTACATATTTGGAACTGCAAAATGATACTGAAGTATGCTCCACACCCCCTGAAATCCGCCTGCAACTGGGGGGTTAAAATGACCTTTATGCCAGAATGAAAACAACCCCTCTTAAGGAATCTCGGCATTGTTCTGCAGCATACAGCAAGAGGGAAATACTCTCCTACATTGCAAGCAAAGGAGAAAATAAACAATTACACACTAGCCAATGTTTCCCACAGCTCTGCTGTTTAATTGTGGCAGTGGGTTCTGGACATTTGTCTATGTAAACGTACGCAGTGACACTGTGGTAACATGAACATACAGTGAAGAAAATAAGTATTTGAACACCCTGCTATTTTGCTATTTCTCCCACTTAGAAATCATGGAGGGGTCTGAAATTTTCATCGTAGGTGCATGTCCACTGTGAGAGAGATAAACTAAAAAGAAAAATCCAGAAATCACAATGCATGATTTTTTAACAATTTATTTGTGTGATACAGCTGCTAATAAGTATTTGAACACCTGAGAAAATGAATGTTAATATTTGGTACAGTAGCCTTTGTTTGCTACTACAGAGGTCAAACGTTTCCTGTAGTTTTTCACCAGGTTTGCACACACTGCAGGAGGGATCTTGGCCCACTCCTCCACACAGATCTTCTCTAGATCAGTCAGGTTTCTGGGCTGTCGCTGAGAAACACGGAGTTTGAGCTCCCTCCAAAGATTTTCGATTGGGTTCAGGTCTGGAGACTGGCTGGGCCATGCTAGAACCTTGATATGCTTCTTACGGAGCCACTCCTTGGTTTTCCTGGCTGTGTGCTTCGGGTCGTTGTCGTGTTGGAAGACCCAGCCACGACCCATCTTCAATGCTCTGACAGAGGGAAGGAGGTTGTTCCCCAAAATCTCACAATACACGGCCCCAGTCATCCTCTCTTTAATGCAGTGCACTCGTCCTGTCCCATGTGCAGAAAAACACCCCCAAAGCATGATGCTACCACCCCCATGCTTCACAGTAGGGATGGTGTTCTTCGGATTGTACTCTTCATTCTTCTTCCTCCAAACACGCTTATTGGAATTATGACCAAAAAGTTCTATTTTGGTCTCATCTGACCATAAAACTTTCTCCCATGACTCCTCTGTATCATCCAAATGGTCATATGCAAACTTAAGACGGGCCTTGACATGTGCTGGTTTAAGCAGGGGAACCTTTCGTGCCATGCATGATTTCACATCATGACGTCTTAGTGTATTACCTACAGTAACCTTGGAAACGGTGGTCCCAGCTCTTTTCAGGTCATTGACCAAGTCCTGTCGTGTAGTTCTGGGCTGATTCCTCACCTTTCTTAGAATCATTGAGATCCCACGAGGTGATATCTTGCATGGGGCTCCACTCCGATTGAGATTGACCGTCATGTTTAGCTTCTTCCATTTTCTAATGATAGCTCCAACAGTGGACCTTTTTTCACCAAGCTGCTTGGTAATTGCTCCGTAGCCCTTTCCAGCCTTGTGGAGGTGTACAATTTTGTCTCTGGTGTCTTTGGACAGCTCTTTGGTCTTCGCCATGTTACAAGTTAAAGTCTTACTGATTGTATGGGGTGGACAGGTGTCTTTATGCAGCTAACGACCTCAAACAGGTGCATCTGATTCAGGATGATACATGGAGTGCAGGTGGACTTCTAATGGGCAGACTAACAGGTCTTTCAGGGTCAGAATTCTAGATGATACACAGGTGTTCAAATACTTATTTGCAGCTGTATCACACAAATAAATTGTTAAAAAATCATGCATTGTGATTTCTGGATTTTTCTTTTTAGTTTATCTCTCTCACAGTGGACATGCACCTACGATGAAAATTTCAGACCCCTCCATGATTTCTAAGTGGGAGAAATAGCAAAATAGCAGGGTGTTCAAATACTTATTTTCTTCACTGTAAGTGGAACCATTTGTTTTTTAAACTCATTAGCCACGTATACATGGACCCAAATATTCCAATTGCATTTGGTTTATTTGCTCAAACAGAAAGAATGTAACCTTTGTATACACCTCATTCCGAAAGAAAAGTGTCAAGCCGAATGAATATATAATTGGATTCACGGGGGAGGAATATTCCTTTCCCCAATCCGATTGAGGTATCTTGTACCCGCTCAAACGGAAAGTTGTCAGGGTGCGTTCTTCTTCCTCGTGTTTTTCTTCTTCTGTTGTTTATTGGCGGTTGGCAAGCAGCTTTCGTGTGCATTACCGCCATCTGTGGAACAGAATCTAAACCCTTCTATACGCCATTCACAAGTCCAGTTTTATTAAAAAAGAAAATATATATCTATATAAAACACGTCCCCAGTTTAATGATAAAATATTAGCAAGATTGAATTTGACCTTTTCCTGTTTAAATTTATCCCGGATGCGTTTTTTAAGCATATGATCAGATATGACGTAACACGCAGCTCCAGACGTTCTTCACTTTTAAAAATGGAGGCCAGCAATCGGCACTGGACTGCTGCGGAAAGTTTGTTTTTGATCCAAACTAATTTCAAGACTGGAAGAAGGAAAAACTGGCAATACGGAGTTATTCCAACAAGTGAAAGAAAAACTCAGGGAAATCGGTATCACGTGATGTTGATGTTTACGTTTTACTGGGCATGCCCCATTGACTATTCTGTTTGATTATAGCGGCGCATGTAGACAAGAGATTGGAATATTCCTTTCATGGATACCATTGTTTCGGAAAGAGAAAAACTCCCCATGTAAACGTGGCTATGGAAGGAATCGGGGCATCTTATGTCTCAAGCAGAAAATCTATGAAGTACAAAACAAAATAATGAAATTTTTAGGGCTGGGTATTTGGTAACTTGGTCCTCACATAAATGGCATATCACCGTCATTGCACATTGGCTGAATTGAAAAAAAAAGAGTTTCCACTTGGTTGTGCCGACGAGTCGCAGGCATAGCTTTCTGCGCTAGGGTGGTGGCGACCAAGGTGGCTGTGCATGTTAGTTGTGTCGCTCCTGTATTGTATTTTTGTGAGACATACTGCAAAGTCCTTATCTGGCTTTGTCCCATCCACAAACCCCCATTCCACCAAATGAGTCCACACTTCCGACTGAAACGAGGCAGTTAACATCACTGCTATTAGCGCTGCACTTTGGTTCTTCATTTGTGACTTTGGCCCAATTTCCAGCCACACGTGAAGAGAGTACCTTGGGTGACTTGACTCATTCAGGAGGACCAATGACAGACGTTTAATGGTACTCATATAATATTTCTAGAATATTTGAATAATGGTTTAAAAAACAATATGCAGCAAAAGCACATCAATAATCCATGGTGAGGTTAAATATTGCAATAGTTGGCCACAGTGCTATTTTGTCTGACGATGTCCGTGCTGCAGTAATAACAACCTGAAGGGGGAAGTGCAGTGTGCCTCTGGATGCCAACGTTGGATGGTCACCAGGTGCAGCCTAACTTGGCTGGCTGAGCAGAGACATCTGTTAGATTGCATTGGAAACACCAGAGCCCCGCCATAACCACAGATGAAATGGCAGGAAATCTGGGGATTAGAAGTGTGTATGAATAGCTGACATTGATTTTGCAATCCCTTCAGCAACTGGGATTTCTACTGTGACAGACAATGTGGCCATCGAACAGCACACCGACAGTTTTGGGTAACCAACCCTTGCTGCTGTATCCATGTTTAATCTGCGCATCCAGGATCTCAGCTGGAGTCTGCATCCAAAGATTGCAAGACATCACTGAGGTCTCTGCTGCAATTAAAAAAATGAATTAAAAAAGCTCAACCGGCCTAGAAATGTCCATCGTGATGTCGAGGATGTGAATTCACGTTGAGAGCAACCATCACTTTGGGCTCTGTGCCTTAAAGGATTCTCTGTGGGCTGACTGGGATCATGAAAACCACAAACCGGCCATCCCCTCTTTTACTGTCTGATGGTCTCAGTCTTTAGATCTGAAAGGACACATACTCTGTGATTCACTCAGCTGCAGGGAGACCTTTTTGACATGACAATCCCAAAACCCCGAGCTGAAATCCCTCCTCTTCCCCTGTCGCATTTGAGCAAGAAAGCCGTCTAAGACTGAATGAGTAGCTTTCATGACTTCAGCTGGCCTCTCGCACTCCATGCGTTTGTGACTTCACTAGTGTTCAATGGCTGAAGCAGTCCTCCATGGAAAAGACACGACTGAATTACACTGCACTGCACATTACACTACATTACACTGCTTGAGAGATGACGCCATGAGATGAGCGGACCAGTATTGGGTGAGCCATCAGCCTGCCACATTCATCAACACAAAGACGCCAGGCAACAGCCTCTACTGGTGTTGATGGCCCGAGAGGAACAACGGAAGAGTCCATGCACTATTTCAGAGTGGATGCTCTGTGTTTTTCCCCTCCAACAGTTGGTAACTTACGTTCGAGACTTTAAAATGACAAAACGCTTTGAAAAACTTATGATACATGATACTGAAATATCCTCATGGTTGGATGATGGTGGTCCCTAACACTTGGCCAACTGTTATTTCATACATGCGTACAATGTTACATGAACATCTGAAAAAGAGCAATTACTTGTAATATTTTATATGCAATTTCCACTTTAGTTTGTAGTCTACAATAACTCCTAAAAATGAGCTTTCCTTTTCTCATTCAATTACAGTATTTTCTATCAGAATTTTTATTGTTATATTATTTATGATTGTATTTATTTTTATTTAGGTTTATGGTAAGCCGTCTTTTTATGGTAGACTGCATCTAGAAGATCTTTACCAGTACATAGTAGACCTGTGTCGTCAGCAAACAAAAGAACAGCTAACGGCTTCAATACATTACAGATATCATTTATGTCCAGTATAACTATTGAACTACGTGGGAACCAGCACCCAGTTTCAATAGAAATCAGCAAGTCAATCCCGAAGCCTTGACAAAAGCTTCTTGTTCTGTGAGGAAACACTGGGTCCAATTAGTGGCAAAGACGTTTTGACGGCCATGTTTTTCAACCGATCTTATATACAAAATACAAATATACAATATACAAAGTAACGTTCATGCAATTGGCGTAAATGATGACCACGCCTGTTTTAGTATTCTTGACAAGAAGCCTACTGTCACAGTCGGTACTCGTGCCGCCGTCATGCTGCCTTTCTGTGTTTGCATAACCATATTAACGTGCAGAGTGTGTTTTCCCTTTCACACTGTGCAGAGCCAGTGTGCTTCCGTTAAATATGCATGGTTAAAGATCTGAAGACAAAACATTGCAGCGTAGACTGGGACAGAATATCCATATCATAATAACATCACAGCACATTAGCTTCAGCCGCATGTGGCGAGATTTGATTTTTGAATAATGCGCTCTGATTTATGCCATCGGTGAAAATCACGTTTGACATTTTTATGTGTTGGGAGGAATCTCTAAAGAGAGTTTAATGAGGTTATTAAAGGAAGTGAAACAAATACGATGTGGCATCAATGAACATGTGAATAGTTAGAAGGACATTGTATACTAAATAAGCACATGGAATATCCCGTATTGTGCATGCAGACACATGCATGCACATGGTCTGGGGCAGAAAGCAGCTCCTCTATACCTTATATCATCAGCCCATCGCGTACCTTGACGGAGCATGACACGCCAACAATAATTTACCAGTTGCCTCATTTGGTCGCTCCACAAACATGTGAGAGCAGCAATCCAAACTACTGCGGGCTTCGAAATAAAACACAGTGGTAACAATGATTCCCAGATGCCTATATTAAATCCGCCATGTATGATGACGATGATGATAATTAACCTCTTGTTCTTTTTCAACATAATCCCAGACAACCAAACACCGATGGATAGCAGGAGGAGGAAAAAGGCTGGACGATGTGGCACATATTACATTGTGTCCACCTCCTCATGCTTCGGTCATTAGCACCCATCTATTCCTGCCACCAGCTTGCTCTCAATGGTGATTGTAATTTGAGTGCAGCCTGATTGTGTTAGAAAGCAGTTGATTGCGCTGATGAGCCGAGCACTGTTGATGAGAACAAAATGGGCCATCTTCAGACGAGGGAGGAAAAAATGTCATCAATAACAGCCAGAGTGATGTAAGGATGTTAAAACAGGCTTTCAGATTTCCAATGAAATGCCTTGCAAGCCACTCTGCAAAATGCAAAGCAGCGATGCAAACAATCCGTGAACTCATCTGTAGTCCAGCGGTAGCCCTTGAGCAATGTCAAACCAGCATATAAATCAAACATTAATGAGGCTATTTTCCCCACTGGGTTAATCCCGCTGTTTGGACCATCCCCACCCTCACGTGTGTGTAGGGTGACCAGGATTGATATTCAATGATACAATTATCTAAAGCCCTCCTCGCTCATATTAAGACCCTTGTTCTTGTCACGTAAACGCATCAGCCTCCATGACACTTGACCTCTGTATTTAACCTAGCTGGTAGTGAACACAGCAAGCGGCCAAATGTTTGGAATGAATAATTCACAAGATCATAGGACAGCATAATAAAGCTATCGGATTTATTACTGGCGACTAGCGTTGAGCATAGAGCATCCATGGGAGCGGGACAAACATTCCCATCCTGCTAGGATCAGTCATTTTTTAGCCTAGCCGCATAACTACAATGAAAATGAAGCCGGCAAACACCAACAAGGAAGCGGCAGCAGGAAGCCAATGGACTTAGGAGGTTCCCCTACGTTTGATGAACATGTTAGATTCTGCAAGTTTGGAGGTTCCAAACCGAAAACGCAGAGAACGCAACGAAGAGTTCCGCAGACGCTTTCCACCCGCCACTGCAGTTGAGCCTACTGAGCAGTAGTGGCCCACGTGGCCGTGCAAATCCTCCAGGCAACATAATGCCACTTATCTCCGTATACAAAGAGCCATTGGGCTACATCTTACCTATTAGACTGGAATTGCATGACATTGAGCTAGCTTGAGTGGCCGAGAAATGAACCTTGCTATGTGTCCTGACACCGGGGGCCGTGCACTCCAGCAAATAAAAACATGGCTCTCACTTACTGGCCGCCTGCGCTCATGGGCCCATAAATCAGCATTAAGAAAAAGGGGCTCGGCAGCCTCAAGGTCAGCTCAATTTCCTCCCACCGTTATGAAGTATCAGAATCACAGCAAGAGAGACAACAACTACGCACATGGAAGGAGATGATTGAGGGAAGGAGGTAGGAGAAAGGCAGAGAGGTGATGTGTAATACAAAAGAGGAACTGTGACCAATCACTCGGTAAGCATGCGGCCTCTTGCAGAATAAGGATGTGTCAGGATGTGTATGAGGGAGGAGATGTCTAGATGCCTACTGCTCATTTCTATGGAGCTAGAAGTCAGAGTTGAATTGTTCTATTTCCTGTTAACCCGTCAAGGCGCTTGTGTAAAAGTGTCCTGTTTACGATGACTGTAATTCCATTCTAAGATATTCTTAAGGTTTTTCTTTTACTTTGGAGACCAGTAGTCCATTTACCCGATACCCAAGCAGTTTGATAAATGACACAAAATAAAAGATTGTCTTGAGCGTGTTTGCAGCTTGTCATCCTTGGCTGCCCCACCGGTGGAGCTTTGACATCTCCAGCTGAGAGCCGGGGGAAAGAACAGCAAATCCACTTCATGGCACAAACGTCATCCATCGCTCATACACAGAGAAGTGGAAGGGATGGGTGGGGGGGGCTCCAAAATGGCTGCTGTCAGTGGAGGTGCAAGTGGTTGGGCCATTTTGTCAAACCTCCAACCTGGATTTCGGTTCATTTCTTATTATCCCACTCAACTGTTTATTCTGTAATATCTGTATAATTAAGACAAGTTGGGCTGCCACTAATTAACAATTATTTTAACACAGTTAGTTGATTATTTTTTCCATGAATCAGATTGAAAAAAACATTTTAAGTTATATTTATGATGTATATACTGTACTTTTCTACTTCTATTTTGGTGTTGGGAAAGTTGCTCTTCCTTGCCCTCTTTGCCATCGTTTTGTCTCTTTTTGCCATAATTTTGTCCCTTCTTGCATTCTTAAAGGGATTGCTGTCAAGTGTCAGAAATGTCAAATGTGGCGTTTTTTTTCATTAAAAAAAATCAATCATTTAATCCAAACGTACGGCCCGCAGGACCATTTCATAAAGTACAAACATAAGCTGCATTTTTATTCAAATGAACCGCTGATCTAATTACGAGCACTAGGTGGCGCTATAGTAATTGTCTTCAGCGAGCAAACTGTTTATAGGTGCAGAGCAAGTAAAGTGAGCCAAGCAGTGGCTGCAAATAGCACACATGGCAGCAGAAGCACAAGAACGTCAATGAGTTGGACACACAGTGCTGAGTGAGAAAGTGCTGCAGTCGGAGATGTCACTTCAATACCAAAACACCAAAAGATGCATAGCAAACTGAACATGCATTTAGGAGCTGACTGTCATATAGGCAGGTATAGCTATATACACAGTGCAGGTATAGCTATATACACAGTATATCTGTTGGTTAGGCTTTGGTGGTTTGGGGACAGAAACACTAGTCCAGCTGCTGGCATCTCAGTAGAAGCAAAACAAATCTGTTTCCGGTCCGCACGTTCAATTCCTGGAGTCCTGAACAGTTCTATTGTTCCATTTGTTTGTTTTGATGTGCTATACTGATATCACATAGAATGCATTTTTTTTTTAATCTACACTTAACCGCTATGACAGTAACAGTCAACTACTCTATTCTATTGGCAGATGCATCTGCTGGATATAGCTAGTATATCTACCATGTAATCTAGCATTCAGCTATATCTGGTATCAGGAATCAGGCTTGGGAATGTAAAACGCTTCTTTGTAGCAGTGCAGCAACAGCAAATTAAAAGAGGCTCTTCCTGTAGCTGCCTGTACCGACAAAACAACGCACAGAGCAACTGTGGGATCATTACAAAGGAAGGGAAGAGAGGAGCGGAGCAAAAACAAACAAAGGGTATGAATGAATTCTGAGAGAAATGTCATGTTGTGGCTTTATGAACTCCTACTTGGACAAAGTCACACAAAAAGCTGGCTAAAACGCTAAAGCAGACTGAGATGAATTGCGAGAGCGATATATTGTCACAACAGACTGAGGCTGAGAAGTTGTATTTTGAAACGTGATGATGGCGACATGTCTCACTGATGTGTTGTTGTCAAGCAAGCATTCGGCCATGATTAAGTGACTGGCAAGAGAAACCAAACACCAGGAGGTGGAACGAATAAGCCTTGACTGAATAAAGAGACACAGCTACTATCAGTCACTGTGCAATAAATAAATCCACTGGCCTTGTACGAGTGGGGCCACGTTGTGCCTTCTGAATAAAAAGCAGCGGTGTGTGTTGGGAGACCGGCTGATAACAGCTGGGTAATAAGTATCAGTGAGTGGAGGGCTGCTGGAGAGGGGGGGGTGCTTTCCAATTACAAAAGGCTCTCTCTATTCTCACCCATTGCTTGTCAGTCTCTATTTCTGTTTCTCCGCACCTGCACCTGACACTGCAAGTGTCCTGTCAACAGCCTCTCCTCATCCCCGAGGGTTTTAGCTGCCGCCCACTGAACTCCCGTCCAGCAGCCCCCTGGGGCACGGGACTATTATATATGAGGCAGGCTTGTCATGCTGAATCTGCAATGGGACTGCAGAAGAGGAGCGAGAATTCGATCCTGAAAGCCAAAGAAAACAATATGCCAGTTGTACTGGAGATCAACATTAGTCTTGGGCTATTTCACCAGGAGAAGGTGTTAGACTGTTAGAAGATCACACAACAAAATTATAGCCGTCCATAAAAAAGTAAAAATGGTAAATGTGGCAAAATGGTGCGGCCTACTTGGCTCCAACCATCAGTTGTTGGAGTCTCTCCCCGGATTCACACCAAGAGCGCATCACGTACATCACGTCCACGTAGCGTTTTACATGTGTAGATTTAAAAATGTCTTCATGTATTCATATAGCTCATAGATCCCATATATCTCTGCAAATTTATATCTCATATACACATATACATACATATATACATATATACATATATACACATACATACATACATACATACATACACATATACACATACATATATACATACATATACACATACATATACACATACACATACACACATATACACATACATATATATACATATACACATACATATATACATACACATATATATATATACACACATATATATATACACACATACATACATACACACATATATATATATACATACACACAAACATTTATATATTTACATAATTTATATCTCATATATCTATGCAAATTTCCCCACTGAGGGATGAATAAAGGCATATCTTATCTTATCTCATATATCCCATGCCATCAATCCCATATATCCCATATGATCCCATACATCCCAACTATTTCCCATATATCCCATATATATGCCATAGATCCCATATATATGCTATAGATCCCATATATCCCATACATTCCAACTATTTCCCATAGATCCCATATATCTCATATATCCCATATATATGCCATAGATCCCATATATCCCATAAATCCCATATAATCCCATACATCCCAACTATTTCCCATAGATCCAATAGATCCCATATATCTCATATATCCCATACATCCCATATATATGCCATAGATCCCATATAATCCCATACATCACATTTATATATCCCACAGATCCCATATATATCCCATAGATCCCATGTATCTCATATATCCCATAGATCCCATATCGCTCACCTACATTTAGGTTCCAACAAGAAAACGGGACACGTGACTATCTTAGCGTCAATATCCAACCAGCGACATTTCTCCACTTGAAAGATTACTGATCATCCATCGCCTTGCAATGAGCTCTGGTGAGATAATGCGGGGTCTTCTATTTTGTTCAAAAGTGGAAGTTTATTTTGACACCAAAAGCTGTTTTCCGGTGTGTCTCCTACAAGTATGCTGCTGAATTCATGAACGCACCAAAAACAGACTTGAAGTCTATCTTTTGCTGGCATAAAAACAGGAGCCAAGCGTGTCTGTCAGCTGGTGCTAATTGGACGACTGAATCAAATAGAAGGCATCTGAAAGCGTATGATGCACTGCTACCCAAGTGCAGCGTTACACGTCTAGGGTGAATTCGGGGTTCGTCTCCCTTGTTTTACAGCCTACATTTTTAGCTGCACTGTATTTGATTGTGCTGGTGCACCAACTGGCAGTACTACACACAGGACTACATTCTGGTGTCATCCAATTACAATCCTGGCCTGTCTGCCCTTGACTAACCTCCCTCCACAGTACATGTCAAAACCCTCAGCACTGATTTTCTTTGCTCCACACTTTTGCTCCCGCTACTTCTTTTTACTCTGTCTCTGTCTGAAGGGTCTGAAATATTTAGCAGGCCCATCTAAATACGCCTTCAGGCACCGAGTCATGGCCGCCTACCAGTCTGTGTAAAAAGCGTTGACAGAGGGGGAAGGTTGACCTAATATCTCATCAACATTATTAAATCATCCCTCCCCCATTGGCAATGCCTGAGTGGTCTTGGGTTGTGTTATTTCTCCATCAGGGTTGGGTGGCGTCAGCGTCGGATTATGGTCTTTGGCCGCCCAACTAGCTGGGGCAGTGCTAAGCGTGTGTCGGGGGAGTTTCCCCTCAATTAAGAAAGGTAAAGCACTGCTTATGAGCGTCAATACATCAGTCTTTCTTTCGCCATTGGCCACTACGTAGGGCTGTATGGACATGACAGACCGCTGTGTTGGTTACACTGGAACTCATTTGAATGGAGACTAATTCCCACGACACTGTAGCTGAAACATCCTTTGGTTGTACAAGTCGGCAAACCCTGGCCTCACACTGAATCCCTTGAGGTTCCAGGCCTGATCGAGTCCGACTGGCCACACGTCGACTCCGGCAGACACGGCATATATCACCATATTTTTAGGATGTATCACGATATGACGATGTAACATGATATTAAAAGTCAATTCAGCAGAGTCTTGTATAAAAAACAAACCCTAGGCCAGGGGTGCTCACACTTTTTCAGCATGCGAGCTACTTTTAAAATGACCGAGTCACAATGATCTACAAAAATGCAAAACATCTATTTATTTTCAAATGTATTGAGGATTATTTGTACGTACAATGTATGTTGATGTGCCTTACATAACCAAATGAGCCAATATTGCAAAACACACATAATTAACTATTAACATTTTTTGTAATTACCTGAGTTTACTTTGATGACTTGCACTGAATTGAATCAGCCAGGGATGCATAGTCCGGACAGTAGCTGCTGATAGCCAGGTTAGCCAGGCAAACGCACTTCGAAAAAGACATTGTGGAAAAAAAAGTCCACCTCCCATTCCGTATGGAAGTGATATGTTTTTGCCTTTTTACTTGGTCCAGCTACTTCACTCATTTTAGTGACCATAAACTTTAGCGAGGGCTTAAAATCTGACGCAATTCGCCGACTAGCTTAGCACTTTGCATCGTTGTTTACGCATGAGCGGTGACCTAAAGGTCAAAATTCAGTTGTCATCTGACTGGTTGTCCTGTATGTCAATCAAGTAACGGGGATGGATGATAGGCTGACATCGTAAGTTCTGCTGCACTTAGAGACGTTGTTTGATTTGATTGGTCACCCGAAGGGCAACATTCAGTTGTCATCTGAATGGCTGCCCTGTATATCAATCAAGTGACGGCATTGATGCTAGGATGAGATTTTTTTAATGTCACGCCGCCATCGACCAGCGATCGACCAGTACCACCTCTGCGATCAACCGGTAGATCGCGATCGACTTAATGAGCACCCCTGCCCTAGGCCATATGATGAAATAGACTTGTCTCAAATGGTAAAGCACATGTATGTATTGGTAACAATCTGGCTAACTGTTCTAATGGATGTAAGCCTCTACACATATTGCTACTCCATCTACAGCCAACTGTAATGCCTGTGGCTGTCATGAAGGAAGATATTGTCACCCATGCCATTCCTACGGCATATGGAAGATATTTTCATGTTTTGTTTACGCAGACGTGGCAAAGGGCACTCTTATTTTGAAGGATGGTCACGGATGTGTGTTCTGCGTGTGGAGAATGTATTTACAGCTAAAAAAATAAAGGTCCTTCTCATATTTTTCCACTCAGACCTTGCCCGTGGTCGCCGGGCAGCATTAAACCTTCCTTCCATTAAAGCTGTAAAATACATCCTGGTGAAAATAGCCTGAGTCGCTAACCCTGCTAGCTTCCATTCACATCTGGAAGAGGAGATTCTGCCAACAAATCACCATTTCGACCCCTTTCGGCTGGGAGCAGATTGTTTGTGCCACGATGGAGCGGTGCACCAAGTAAATCCTTCCACACACAAACCTTCCGACTCCTCACAATGACAGCGTTTCATTCGTCATCAACTTGGCTTGTTCATGTTTATCATTCATACCGGTATAAGCCATTATCTTAACTTATCAAGAATCTGGTACTTAAAAAAATATCACCCAACCCTAATTTCATTCATCATACTTGATATTTCTTAGCTAGAGCGTGTTAGGCTGCAACAACCTGCTGGTTTGTGTGTCTAAGCCTGAATAATAAGCCTGAATAATAAGCCTGAATAATAAGCCTGAATAGAAGACAACCAGCTGTTTTCAGACCTTTTTTGAAAAGCTTATATTTGGGCCAACACTATTACACAAATGTTACAGACTTGTAGACTTGCACCAGTTTGGTTCTTTTTTTGTCAGTTGTCTTGCACTCATATGTGCTACTGTAAATGTTGATATCATATCAGTATCAATATCGGCCAGTATTCCAGGCTACAATATCCGTATTGGACTGGAAGTGAAAAAGGTGTATAGGGATATCACACTAGTGATATGGGGATGGAATTAATGACATTACCAGGTAGGGATCCAAAGATTATTCAACAACAACGCACTTACGTCACCCACGCAGATGACAAAGAAGGAAGCGGGTGCTTGAAGACGCAGGAAGATTGAAGAAGGCAGAGAAAGTAAAGCAATGAAAGAGTAGTAAACCAAAAACAGAAAATGTGGCTAAACAGGAAGTTGAACCCCTTGACGTGTATCCATTGTGACGCGCACTTACATATCACAATGGATTGATTGGCCGTTGCTGCAGTAACGATGCAATCCCAGCGTGATTTCGGCTGTTATTTTTTTCAAAATAATTGTCTCTATTGTATCTTTAATGGTTGCTAAACTCAATGCTAACTAGAAGTAGAGCATGCACTGTGTATAATGGATGCACATAATCTGCTTGAAATGCTATTAAATCAAGAGAAATATGAATGAATTGTGGGTGGCACGGCGGTCGAGTGGTTAGCGTGCAGACCTCACAGCTAGGAGACCAGGGTTCACACAAAGACCTGGGCCATCTTTGTGTGGAGTTTGCATGTTCTCCCCGTGCATGCGTGGGTTTTCTCCGGGTACTCCGGTTTCCTCCCACATTCCAAAAACATGCTAGGTTAATTGGTGACTCCAAATTGTCCATAGGTATGAATGTGAGTGTGAATGGTTGTTTGTCTATATGTGCCCTGTGATTGGCTGGCGACCAGTCCAGGGTGTACCCCGCCTCTCACCCAAAAGACAGCTGGGATAGGCTCCAGCACCCCCCGCGACCCTCGTGAGGAAAAGCGGTAGAAAATGAATGAATGAATGAATGAATGAATTGTGTCATGATATTTATTGTCATATGTGTGACTTCTCCAAAACGTGTTCATTGGTACCCCCACGAGTGGTTAGGAGATCTGGAAGATCCTCCTGGACAGCTACAGCCCCCTCCACCAGGGTCTGAGTGTACCAACATGCCTCACAGCAACAATGCACAAAGTGCATGCAGAAAGTGTATCACATGAATATTACGTGTTTTTTGGCATATACACCAAATGTCATATTCTCTGTGTGGTCTTTACCTAGACGGCGCAATAGAATCATCCTCCATTTTTAAATGAGTAAAAGTAAAAAGATGTCGTGCGCCGCAATGTTACCCTCCTTTGCCAGTTTTAATGGTAGTCATCATAGAGTGTGCTGGACAGCTGTGATGGGAAAGCGCTGATGGACGGCTTGACTAAACACTGTCTCCCGGATGAAACACGTCAATGTAAAGATGCATGAATGCAGCAGCCAATAGTCCATTTTCCCCTCTTTTCCCTGCCTCGGTGGAGGAAGGGATGTGACGCAGTAAATAGAGTAGATGCTGTGTAGATGTGTAGCATAGATGTGTGTGCCATAGTTCCAGGGGCTTTTCATCCGCCATGAAAGCACGTACTGGTGCTGATATCAAAACAAAAGCTCGTATTAGCTCTGAATAAATTGCCAGGGAGAGTAGAAACGGAGGAGGTCTGCTCTCTTCTGCTCTGAGCATGGAGCCGAGATCAGAATGAGGAGGGTGCCCCCTCAGGCACTGGCTGGTATTTAACATGTCATGCGTGCATCTGCATGCAGGTAGTAAAAGTAGCCTAATTTGTCCACAAGCATTACCAGAATAAAGTCGGACCAGTGTTGGAGGCAACACCTGAGCTGCCAGGGTCCACAAACTATGCCTCTCAATGTTGACAGACAACAAGGGGGGCTCAAATGAAAAAGCACTTCCTGGTTAAGGTAGAACATATGTGACTGTTTTAACATCCTTTTTAACACAATGCAACCAAAATAGATAATAATCTAAAAATAGTCTCATTCAATTGTACCACCTCTGTCACAGAGTATGTGGGTATAAAACGATAAGGCGAGTTGCTGCTTTAAAAATAGACAGCTTCTTGTTCTCATCCCACAGCTGTCGCTAGCGAACCAGAAAGAAAGAGGGAGAGAGAGAGAGATAGAGAAAGTCAGTAAAATAAGACCCCCCCCACCCAATGACACTAGCAGGAGTAGAACCACAGGGTCAAGGTTGAAGTGCCCCTGTGAGGAAAGTGCTTCGATGAGCATTAGTAGGATGCGGGTGGGGGTAAATGACCGAATACCTGGTCAGTGTTTAGGATCCAGAGGCTACTTCCTACATTTTCATTCACTTTACCACTATGAGCACTACAGGAAATGCGTCAATAGAGGGCGCCTCTGCATGCAGGCATCAGATCAGCTGAAAATGAAAATGTGCTTCGTTAATTCTTTTTAAAATGTATGTTGGAATTAGGGTTGGGCGATATGGACCTTAGCATATAGCAATATTTTTGGGGCTGCATCACCATATAAATTCAGCAGAGTCTTGTATAAAAAGCTACAAACCCTAAGCCATATAATGAAATAGACTTGTCCCAAATGGTAAAGCAAATGTAGTATTTATTGGTAAGAAAGCGGCTACATGTTCTAATGATGTCAGCCTCTGCACACATTGCTGCTACATCTTCAGCCAACAGTAGTAAGTGGACCTTCCAGTCATGAAGGAAGATGTAGTCACTCATGCCATTCCAACTGCACATGGAAGACATTTTTATGACACTCTTGTTTACACAGTCATAAGGCAAACGGCACTTTTATTTTGAAGGCCGGTAGTGTGTCCTGCGTGTGTCGAGAATGTCTGTACGACCAGTTGGGTACAAGAATAAGCGTTCTTCCCACGTTTTTCCATGTCTTCTCCACGTCATCATCGGGCACTGTAAAACGTTCCTTACATCGTAACAATATATGCTCATCAAGCCCGAATTGTGCACACACCCACACTAGCATGCTAAACTAAGCTAACCCCGCTAGCTTCCATTCCAACCTTTGCAACCGGTTTAGTTCAGAAGGAGGGGGTTTAGTGCTGGTAGTGATTTTGATAAGCGGTACAAAATGAATGAATGAATGAATGAATGATTGAGCGGTCCGCCGGGTAAATACTTCCCCAAACAGACATTCCTTCTCCTGACAATAACAGCATTTCATTCGTCTTATGTGTCAATAGAGTCCGCCACAGCGCACAGTCCTTGGTGTTTACGTGTATAAGTGGTTTACCATCATCGGAGGGATCTACACCGGCATATAAAAATGATCACCCAACCCCAGTTGGAATGTTGTGAAATTGATAATACCACAAGAAAGGGGAAACCATGCAGATGGCTCATGAGATGATAGACACACAATAATAAGTAAGACACAAAATGGCTCCTCTAAGCCCCTCGCCTTGAGATGGCAGCACTTTTCCTCATCAGTGATTGCGGTGTTTACACAGAAACTGAAGTGCACTCATGACTGAAAATGGTGGAAGGGAGCAGGAGAGGAAACATAGGAGAGGTTATGGAGAGATGGAGAGGGAAATGTAGCAAGAGCGAGAGCGAGAGCATCACCGGTGTGAAGGATAAACAAGTAGAGGAGGAAGACATTCACTTATTTGCAGCATCTTTAACAGCCGTGATCCTCAATAAAGAGGTGAAGCTGATTAGGTTCATATCAAATGGCTGCTTGTAACAGCGGTGCCTGTCGCTGAAAGCACAAATCATAGTCCAGTCGGGTTTCGACTTCTTTCCATGTGAAAAAGCACTCATCTCTCCTCGCTTGTCTCTCGTCCTCTCCTTTATTCAACACAACACAGCCTCATAAAGCAGCAGCCTGTCAGCGTGACAGATGCAGACACGACCGCTGACCTAAATCACTCTTTTCCAGCACATTAACCCGCGTGCCCCTCCACCTTTCACACAAAACACAGCACAGCAAGCAAACCAGGAAACGCTGGCACACTGCAGATTGGGACAAAGAATGCAGTTGCAATGGTGACACAGAAACATCGCCCTCCTTCCTATATAAGAGTCATTCCTCAGCAGGACTATTCTGAAAGATGCTGTTGCCCAACCAAAATGCCAAAAAAATACTTACTAACTATAAAGAAAGCTTCTTCAAATTCTGTGACAAATAAAATGCATCAATTGTTTATCATGAAGGGCTTCATGACAGTCATGACTCAAATGGGATTCAGCTTTAGATTTTTTTTTTTAAAATGGCCAAAAGTTGCCCCAGTGTTCAAACACTGTTTTGACAATATGACAATACTGTGTACAACCAACAAGTCCTGTACGATTATTCTTCAAAATGGAGTGTCCAAACAAAGCACCACATGCATTGGTGACTCGCTGGCTGTTATTTTTGTCTGATTGTGAATGCTAAATAACCCACCACAGGGCCAAACAAAGCTGCGAGTGCCAGCAATTTGCTAAACGTACGAGAAACACGACTGAATTCAAGAAAGAACTAATGAGGATGGCATCCCCTTTGCTCCTCTTTCTCTGCTGAAGGTGAAAAGGATCATGTTTATCATTTCATGTTTATTTGTCCGTTTTCTTCCTCATTTTCTGCATGTTTTCTGAATGTAATCCCTCTATAAAATGTATTTTTTGTTCACCAATGGGAAAGATTCCTTCAGTTTGTGTCTGACCTGGAACTGATCACAAAATTGGAGGTGCTGCTGTATTGGAAAAGTATTGCACTTGGAATAAAATAGAGACATGAGTGTTGTATGCCTTTTTGCTTTCTTGCTGACCACAGCTAACAAGAAAATATGCCTGGAGACATAGCAGTATGCAGCATATTATGCACGTTATCTGCATTCTTTGGAACAGTCATGATAAACAGAGACACATTAAGTACATCTACACACAAGACAATCATGTGTCACTCACGCTACCGCCGTGTCTTATTTTCCATCAAAATCTTTTGGATCTCCCAGAATATTTTTCCAAGTTTTAGGGCGACATAAACGTTGAAACGATGTAAAGAAACTGTAGACTCTCTTCTTTCATCAGAAAAAAGGGGTTTGTTTGCAGCCTTTTTGGCAGTAGAGCATACGGCCAAACGTGTCAACAGCTGTTTACTTCTATGAAACAACAAAAACAAGACAGGAAAATAAGATTTTGATGAGAAAATAACTACATTTATTCACAGATTTAGAATATAACACAAAATAATTAGCCATTTACAGCAACTTCCGATGGAACCTTTGCCTCTTCCTAACACATTGTCTGAAAACAAATCTGGCATTCACACACAAGAGGCCTACGACTTTGAGCTGTCACTCCTGCGGAAAAAAGCACAAGGCCTCGATAGACGTGTATAGATATATGTCAATAGACGTCTATAGACATCTTTGAATGAGAATGAGTTTGAAGTTTATACATATGTCTAATTTCTTTCAGGGCACTAAATATCACTTTTTTATAACGTGCACTCGTGCAGCTTGTACACCAGTGAGGCTTACTGTATATAAGAATATACACCAGAAATGACCCTACTTATATGGGTGTCCCGATCCGATATTGATATCGGCCAGCCAAAAAAAAAAAATCTGACTATACCGGCCTGCATCCAAAATCTCCATTATTGGCACTCCAGTGCAAGCAGTCCATTCCAGACTTGGCACCAGCACTTCAACCCAGATGCAGCGCCACTATTCAGCATGCAGAGCCCATGTGATCACATCAACAGTGTGTCTTTAGCAAGGAGTAGGACTGATGTCAGCGGGTGGCTGTGTTCCGTTACAGTCCGAAAAAGACGTTGCAGCTGAGTGCAGACTAGTCATACACGTTTCCTGTGGTGGCACACAGCTAGGGAGGTTGAATATGACCAACCTCTTTGTGCATTTGAAGACTTTCACAACACCTAAAACAAAGCGGGAGAAACTTCCACAGGATGGCAAAAAGTGTAAGAGAGAGGCGCCATCGGGGGGTGAGTGATGTCAGGTTTAAACGTTTCGTGGAGGAGTTGAGCCTTGCTGCATTATGCTATCGTGGATAAAACTCCAGTATACACCAGCGGCATCAAGAAGCAAATGGGTCAGTTATCCTCATACATACTGTTGCTGTGCCAAGTACACTCATCCCATTTTCTAACCACCACAGTAACAAATGATATGCTGTGAAGGGCAAAACACATTTGTTCAGGATGGAGGACAAAATAATCAAAAATACATTAATTATGGTCGTCAATTTTGATTGAATGTAATTATCATTCATTAAGGATGCAAAGAGGCAAAGCAAGTGGACGGCTGGCTGGGTGTGCAGGCATAGGAGAAGCCAGGGGGGGACGAGCGTAAATGATTCATGGTTTGATATCTTTTCTGTATAATGGGCTCCTCCAGGGAGCTGCTAGGATTCTTCTGCAGATACTGACTGCCTCCCTTGTTCTCCCTCTGCCTTGGAACCACTGCATGCTGCCCAAGACACCTTGTCTTTTTTGCCAAGCATGAAAGGCGGCAACGTGAAAGAAGGGACGTACACATGCACGCATCATAAGTAAGCTATTGCATAGCCTGACAAAATATCATGTGGCACAAACAGGGGACGCTCCAACAATAAAAATATATCTTTTGGAAAAGCAGATACAGGGGAGAGCATCCTCCTCCTTCAGCAGCCTATCACCACCCACCTCAACCATGAAGAGACAAGAGCGAGTCGGGTGGGGGTGGGGAGATGAAGAATTAAGGGTGTAACGTGTTGGGCTAATCATAACATAGACAGTTTAGTGCCATTTTGCATAATTAAATGCTTTGCACTAACCACCTAATGCATACTAATTTGGAACAATCCACTCGTGCAGTTGGCAGACCATGAAGCTCCCTGCAAAAGAGGAGCTTGTTTCTCCCCCCCGCACGTGCACGTATGTGTGCGCGCATGTGCTTGAATCAGACACTCACACACATACTGTATGTGATGAGAGGCTAAGGTGCTAAAGGGCAGGTTGTGGACTCGGAAAAGGTCAAGCATTATTACAACACAACTAAATAAACGGGCTGCTCGTTGCCTGCAGCCTCGCCACTGTGCACTCTGCAAGTGGACACCCCCACAGAGCAGCACTAAGGCTGGGCTTCACATTCATCCCCCGCCTTTATCCATATATCCCTCCAGCTCCGAGACAGCTGACATGAGGACTGTCATGTCTTGCTTATTCTGCTGGCTTCGCTGCTTCGCTCTTTTCTGAGTCACACACACACACACACAATGGAGTGCACTTGAAAGCACCTTAATATTAATTGTGGTGCGAGCAGTGAAGATAACACAGACACGAGTCGGGCGGGCTGGCTTCCACCACTCGTCTGCCGGATGGCCAAGGTGAGACTGCAGAATGATGAGAATTTCATCTCAGAATCACTTCTATATGAGGAGGGGCCGACTCTCGCCGTTGAGAGGAAATTCTGTTTGTGTGTAGCTACTTTAGCTGGGAGTGTGTATGTGTGGGTGTGATAACTCAGAGATGAATTACGGTAGCGGCTCCATCAACTGTAGTACAAATGCGCTTCAAATAACAGAGTGCTTAAGCCAACCTGCTTTTATCTCCCCACCACTACTCCTGGCTCAGCTACTACCTTTTATGTCCTCCACATGGCAGCAATAGTCATTCATTGTTGAAGATGGACATAATGGGACATAACAGCTTATGTCAATGTCGCAATATATGGCATTGTCACGGCAGTGCAATATTTTAACATCACATTCAGGTATCAAAGAATATCAATATTGTCATAGAGCACACAATCATATTTCACAGTACCAATACAATCATTTTTAATTACCATGTTGCTGCGAGTCAGAGCTTTTCTTTCAGTGACTCACACACCAGTGACCCGGAGTGATGACACATAAAGCGCTGTGGAAAGAGCGATCCAAAGGTTGGGCAAGTTTGCAAACACATGTTCCGATTTCCTGATCCCTCCTGATCATCCATGAGGGAAATAGGCCAATACTGATGGAGATACTAATCACATAGATGAAGTGTAAATGTTTAAATGTACTACTGGATATATTCGGGCTCACCAAGGGTTTTTCATGTGAGAGTTACTTTTGCAAAATTAAAATGGACTAGAGCTACTGTAATGTTTATTGTCATAGCTTATTCAAGCCAAACAAAGCCAATATGCTTGTTTTCCCAGATAATTTACTAAATGCTGGCATCCACAACTGGCGTTTTGTATTTATTTCTCAACTTTTCACATCATTAAGCCAAAACCTGAATGAAAAGCAGGTTTGCTCGCCTCTGCTGGGCCCCTCGAGCTGCATCCGCTGCCTTCTGAACCGTACATGCACACAAGGAAAGTTCCTCCTGCACTAAAAGTGCTACATAGTGTCTGCATGCTACCAAATCCGTACCGAGGTGGTACTCATCCCCAAATTTGCCCACACTTGAAAGTTCAGCGTGCTCTGACCAAGCTTTAGCCGCTGTCATACGGATGATCACATTCACCACACCCTGCCTAGTGCTCGCCCCCCATAAATGCCACACCAATCTAAAGCTTTCAAAGCGCCACGCCGGCGAGACATTTTACATTTTTTGTGGCATGTTTTGTGGGATGCAAAACTTACATCACTCTCATTGCTATTTTGTTAGCATACTAGCAAACATATCGCCTGATATCACTATCTGATTGGTGCATACCTAGAAATGACGTTACAAATTCAAGCCTATGCCCCCCCTCGTCCCTCCCGAAGTAAAAGCAGCGGGCCTAAGGCACCAGTGCATGTCACATATGTCTGTGCCATCCTCCTGGCATTACATATACACATCTCACACTAGCGTGTCAGGCTGTGGCAGCTTTGCACACCCTTTTCGATTTCCCCCAAGACTCATCAATGTCCCATTACCAAGTCAAATCAGGTGGTGCTGCAGAGCTTTGCAGAGAACAAGGACTGCAAGCAAACACAGACAAACACCAGGAGGATTCATTCATGATGCTTGCAAGGTTTTTCACTTTTCTTCAAGCCTCGGCACAGGATCACAAAAAATGGTGGTGAGGTAAAGCCAGAAGAAATGACTGCTGGCCAAATACCTGAGAGAGCTTTACTCTCTGCTCAGAGTAAGCAGAGGGTGACGGGTGCTGACGTATCACTCGGAAGCTGTTTTTAAGCTGCCAAGCAGACTGCAATCTCCTGGGGCCGCTCACACATTATTGTTTCTCATTTCACATGCCACTAACAATTAAAGCACGCCTTTCCATTCCTATCATACATGAGCTCTATTGCCCTTAATTCACTTCCACATAAAATGCATTCAGAATATCAGAACAAACCTTATGACCTCTACCTCCCCACATTTATCCCCATGACATTCCCAAAGAAAGACATGCATCTTTATCCCCCAGCGATGTTCCGGGTAGCGTGAGCCAACAAAAGGAGAGACAGAGGACATGTCCTTTTTGTTGTCATTCTCTTCTTGCAACTGCAAAGGCAAGACAAAAAATCTAGAGAGTCTCCAAACATCAAGAGCAGCCTTGTGCATCGTTTCATGTGCATATTTTCACAAGCTCACAGTTTATTAATGGAAACACTGGCGTGTTAAATAGGGAGGGGTAACGGGGGGAACAAAAGCAAGCCAGCTTGGCTCTTCAGGGAAGGCCCTCTCCCCTGTGACAAAGCCGCCATAATGAGCAGTGAAATTTAAACTGCTGTCTCAAGATCTCCTTTTTGGCTTTCATTACGTAGAGCCCAGGCCACCATCTCTGGCGAGAGAGGGCATGACGTTTGCTTTATTCCTTGAACCAGTCCGGAACTCTCATACTCCTTTTCCACTCCAGCCAACTTTGGCGTTTGGTGTTCGCAGCCGGGTGGAACCTGAACTGACTGAGACACCAATTTCAGTTTCCATCTTCCTGGGGAGCTGTGTCATTATGTCACAGGGTTACGCCACCGATCAGCAAATAACAAGAAATTTGATCTTGATTTTTTTGGACGCTGCAAATTAATTTACAGGTAAAATATCAATATAAAAAGGTGCAAAATGCAAAACAGGCGTCGGGTTTGTGGGGAGCACATAGCGATGGGAGGGAGGATCCATCTCATCACCATTGTTTTCTGAGTTTTATATATATATATATATATATATATATATATATAACAAATGAGAAGGGGGGTAGCAACTAGCAAGGCTTCATTTATTCGACCATAACAAGCTAGCATACCAAGGTGCAGCAGGCTAGTATTTGCATCCAACACTGTGCTGTGAACATTAAATCAGACATATAGAACTTATAGGAGTCCATGCAGGTCTCGCGTGGGCCCGAGTCTTCCTGTGTAAGACCCTTCATGATTTAGAGTTCGGCGAAGTACAGCATTGTGGTATTATACACCCCCACCCGCTAGCTGATGGGGCGGTGTCAAGCCCCTCAAAATAAGGCATTGCTCTCCTCCGACCACTGCCACTGCTGCCGAGGTCCTTCTTTTGGTCTGTGTAGTCCTCCTGTAATTACCTTCGAACCAGAGCTGCAGCACCTTCCTTCTTGATGCGTTACAGAAAGCTCACAGCCAGTTACAGTGGAAAAGGGGCATCAGAGAGCTCAGGCGTGCGGGTGTGAATTCTGCACGCAAATAAAGAGTCAACCTTGACAAGGAAGCCGTCGTGACAGCCACTGCCAATCATTTTTAGAATCAAGAGCGAATGGAGAACACTAATGCTGACTGGGACGATCCAGCTGGAATAGATTCAACCCAGACAAGTGTTTAATCAAGACGCTATCAGTTGGCAATCCAGGGGAAAATAATGAGACTTTGGAGAGGCTGTATGACACTGGAGGAACTTGGCTTTAGAAAAATAAAAGCTATGTTGATGACTGGGCTATTTTATAGAAATATGCAATAACACTAGCAATGGGCATCAGCAATCATGAGCCACGTTTACATGAGGAGTTTTTCTCTTTCCGAATGGCTTTCCAAAAACAATGGTATACATGGAAAGGAATATTCCATCTCTTGTCTATATGCGCCGCTATAATCAAACAGAATAGTCAATGGGGCATGCCCAGTAAAACGTAAACATCAACATCACGTGATACCGACTTCTGAGTTTTTCTTTCACTTGTTGGAATAACAACAACGTTGCTAGTTTTTCCTTCGTCCAGTCCTGAAATTAGTTTGGATCAAAAACGAACTTTCCACAGCAGTCCAGTGCCGATTGCTGGACTCCATTTTTAAAACTGAAGAACGTCTTGAGCTGTGTGTTACGTCATATCTGAGCATGAAAGAACGCACCCGGGATAGATTTAAACAGGAAAAGATCAAATTCAATCTTGCTAATATTTTATCATTAAACTGGGGACGTGTTTTATATAGATATATATTTTCTTTTTTAATAAAACTGGACTTGTGAATGGCGTATAGAAGGGTTTACATTCTGTTCCACAGATGGCGGTAATGCCCAAGAAAGCTGCTTGCCAACCGCCAATAAACAACAGAAGAAGAAAAACACGCGGAAGAAGAACGCACCCTGACAACTTTCCGTTTGAGCGGGTACAAGATACCTCAATCGGATTGGGGAAAGGAATATTCCACCCCCGTGAATCCCATTATGTATTCATTCGGCTTGACACTTTTCTTTCAGAATGAGGTGTATACAAAGGTTACATTCTTTCTGTTTGAGCAAATAAACCGAATGCAATTGGAATATTTGGGTCCATGTATACGTGGCTAATATGTTGTTTTGAATTGGTTGGTCTTGAAGCACTTAAGGCAAAATGGGGTGATAACAGTTAGGTTTAAAGGGGACCTATGATGCTTTTTGCCCTTTCCTGACCTATAAATGTTACAATGTTGGATTCTGGTGTTAAACCGTGCCAAAGTTTCAGATCATGAGGTTTGCTCAAAACGTTCGCTTTGAAAAGGCGTGGTAAAACCGGTCCTTTGTGACATCACAAAGGGCCAGACTTCCTTTCTGCCCTCCCCCAAGCTCTGCTTCCTCCGCCATCCCCTAACCCCCGCTCCACTGTTTACTTTTTAGCGATGCATCAAAAGGGAACCAATTCCTAAAGATGCCACCATCAGACACAAGTGGTTGGAATTCCCGATTCCCAACCAGCAAAAGAAAGACATGTCAAGGGCATTTCCCACTGGACTGTTTAGTGAACATGGGCCACTACGTAGCTGGACTAGCACACAAACTTGCTGAAGCCCTACGCCTTTCCAATGTTCCTTGGTGGTGTGGAAGATTTAGAAGGGCCAGCAGTAAGTACCAGTTTATCAGTGTCCTAACTGTCTTTATTTAGGGGAAGTCATGGAGCAAAAGCGCTTGTCTGTGTAGCATTATAGCATAGAGGAAGCAGGGTTGCTCATAGCTCTACCTGAGTTTTTTTTACAGACTGGTAGTGTGTCTATGACCTCTGAAGTGTGACCAACCACAGCAGAGTGGGAGTGCCTGGAGGCGGGCCGTGGGTGGAATACATTAAAACGGACCGTTTTCAGAGGAACCACTAAATCCAAAGAAATACAGCTGAATAGGTGCAGATTCTGGAAGAACTAGGATGCTTTCTGCGGTGGTTATGGTGTGTAGCTGCTCTATAGGAGTCTACAACTCAATACAAAAGGACGAAAAATTAACATAACATGTCCCCTTTTTGATGTGGTGTACTTTCAATGTAAAACGACTTTAGTTGGGCCTCAAGTTGGACCACTTACTGTTTGTTACGCTGCTTTCATGTTTACAGTACAACCCCCTCATCAAACAATTAAAAAGGTAAAGATGTAATTTGTTCACAGTTCACGTTTGGATTTTTACATTCCTATACTAAAACTTAATAGAACTAAAATGAAATAAAACAGCCTACACAATGAAGTAATGCGTCATCAACGCATTTGCCAGCAGTGCCAAAATTACACCCTTTCCTCTAAAATGTATACAGTATAGGTCACCAAACCCTTTTTAAAGTACTTCATTAATCCAATCAAATGTGCATCCCTAGCCAATACAAAAGTGCATCCTGCTGAAACAGATGGTCATTTCAAACAGATTAGGGATTTGCAATTAGGGCAAAATACAATTCAAAATATGTTCTTCTAATTACTAATTGGAGTGAATTGATTTAAATCCTACTAAATTCTTAGACCAACTAAGTCATGCATTGCCAACTAGCGTTTTCTTCATTTGACAAGTTGACGAGAAGGATGGAGGAGGAGGATCGGGCCTCCTGGTGCGCTGTTATGACCAAAGCTCAAGCCAAGTGACAGTGAATCCTACACAGAGTCCATTTGCTGCTGTTGAGTGCCTGGAAACTTGCGTGGCTGAGGGGCGGGTGAGGGAGAAAGATGAAGCGCTTCACCTCTCGCTGTCTTCTATTTGTCCGTTTGTCCCCAGGGGCCTTTGGGCTGCCTGCTACAACAAAGAAGGGGAAAAGGCAAAAGGAGGAGAATACTGCAGCCATCTAGGGACTGGGGAAAAAGCTTACAGGTAAATAGTGTGTGGGAGCTCTGGTTTCAAACAATCAATCATGACCCACTCCTACACAACAATATATACCTTCCTTACATGGCATTATATTACAGCTACTCTGTGCTCCATACATTGGCAGGCAGCAATGCAAAACCAACATGATGTGCTTCAAAGACCTGCAATGTGGCAGAGCTGACAGTGCAAACAAAAGCAAGATTTAACCTGCCTTTCAACTCAGCCGATGATCAGGCGGTGCTGCGCGGGCTGTTGGTGACAGCAGTAATTTGCTAGACCGCTGATTTGAAAAAGGTGCACTAAAGATGACATGGAGGAACAACTTTATTGTCATCTTCAAGAGGATCTACGAACTGAATGACAGGACATCAATGTTATCGCTCCTCCAACAATTGACATCAGCTAAAATAATCATCATCTACCGCTTACATCCCAGACGCTAGTGGCAACACAATGCGTCTGACTGCATCAGTGCACCATGACATTGGTGGTCCGATCCACCATTTCACACAGCACGTACTGTACGCAACACCTGCCAGAACCCCATAGACAGACAGACAGGGCTGGAAGCAGGCATCTAGAAGAGCGTCTTCATTAGCACCTCGCGCTGACACACAATAGCCGAGCCGCATCCTCTCAGTAAATTAGGGCTGGTGCCGTTTCATTTCAGGGCCAGGGAGAGGATGTTGGAGGCTTCATTGCCTTTTATTTCCCTGCCTAACACCTGAGCTGACTCTGTCGCTTTATTAAACAGGAAATATTACAGCTGTGCAGAAAACATAAATTGCAATCATTAAGGACAACACAATGTAAAACGCTCAAATACCTCTCTACCATCCCCAACCAAACACGCTTCCTTTGCAGAATCTCATTTCCACAGAGGTGCCCTTTTAATGACTGAGAATTTGAAACATTAAAATGTACACTGATTTGCCTTAGTCACACTTCAAACACATCGAGATCAATCCACGGGCTCGGCAAGTAGAGAGAATGTCACATTTACATCCAACAGCATCATTTCAGCAATTCTGCTGTCACTCAACAAAACAGATGAGTGCCATTGTCTCAGTGAAAGGACTGCAGCTTGGATAAACGTGCCACTGGTCTGAATACCAAAGAATACAGAGTGAACTAATAGGACCAGACCAAGAGGTCCTCTTTATGAGTGCATGAGGACATATTCACACTGGGCAAATGCCTACAATGTGATTTGATCAGCTGTGAGGGAGCCTTATGTGAAGTGAATGCTGTTGCTAGGGGAAAATACTAAATCTCACATTAAAAAAAAGAGCTGCTTCCATTTTAATTAAATCAATACTTGCAGTGTGTTGCCTTCCTGTCTTCTCATCTTGCCTGCTAATGTTTCTTTCATGAGGCCAACCCACTGCTGGTGACATTATAGCACTCCCACAAGTCCCTGATGGATGAGTGAAAATGGTTGGCGTAAAACACAATTAGTACGGTCCATATGGCTGCGAGTGGAGGAGGAGTGGGGGATCCCACTAAGCCCCTGAAGAGACCCCTTCTTTTGTTACCTGCGATGATCACACTGTTGTATTAATAATGGAGCCTCTCCAATTGGACTGCTTAGTTTTTGCGTGCATAAAAAAATCGTCTCCAACAACAAAACCTTACATTGTGGGATGACTCCTGGCAAATGCATTAACCAACCTTGACTGAGAGCTTAATCAATAACTCCATCATCATGATTAACGACTCATATTGGACAATGGCAAGATTTAAAGCGAGAGGAGCATTACTTCTTCATTCATCGATTGGTTATACCCCTCCCCTCTTTTTAGAACCAATTTAATGTGATGATAAGACAGCGGCTATGTGTTAAACCTCTGTTACCTTCACACACACACACACACACACACACACACACAGACAGAAAAAAAGATTAACTGCGCTGAAGGCGTTGATAGCTCTCAATGTCCGGCCTGACAAATATTTTCTTGCCGGAGAAATGCAGACACCTTATAGCGAGTGGGGGCGAACAACAGCTTGAGGCAACAGATTTATTAAAAATTGATCTATTAGATAGCGCTGCTTCACTGTTCCCTCTCTTTGCCTCTCTCCGACAGCCTTCCCCTGATGCTTGCTGGAGTGGAAGTCCTACAGTGGCAAATCTAAACCCAATCCTCGGAACTCATTTTCTCTGCGTCGGCTGCTGAAGCTGGGGCACAGAGACAAGATGTCCATCCTTAAAACTAGTCGATCCAGCTTAAGACCAAGCATACTAAAACTGCAGTCTCGGGTGGGTCAATAGGTGGGTCAAGGACAGAGTGTACACCCAAGGCACTCTGTGAACAGGAGACTGGACAGTCCCACACATGCAGGCTGGGGTTATTTTCTTACAGCTGCATACGCCCTGAACTCAGCATTGACTGGCGTGTCATCTCTACTAAATCATCTGTCACAAGTCTGGATTGTGCAGCGCTGCCTGATGTGCACAGTCACATGAGTCCGATCCATTAGCCACAGTGACAACGGAAGACGAGAAATGCATACTGTATTGTCACCGCCACTGGTGAAAACCCCATACCACTACTCTTTTTAATGTGCCTTTTCCCAGCATGGACTGTCCAAAGCGCATAGCCAACAACCAATAAAAACAGGTTTTACAGGATGTGTTGCTTGCTTCAAATTTGTTCTGCTTCAGACCATGCCCACCAAATTATTTTTTATTCTTTTTAGACAAGAGCTAAATGCCTTTACTTTATTTCACTAAAGCAAGTGCTGAAAACCCGCGCAGGCCACACAGCTAGGAGATCCGGGTTCGATTCCCCGATCGGGCATCTCTGGGTGGAGTGTGCCGTGTGTGCGGCTTTTCTCCGGGTACTCTGCTCAACCCCCTCATGCCAAAAACGTGCTCGCTTCATTGACCACCCCAAATTGTCCATAGGTATGAAAGTGGTTGGGAATGGTTGTTGCCCTGTGATTGGCTGGCCACCAGTCCAAAGTCAGCTGGGATAGGCAGCATAGAAAATGGATGGATGGATGGATATGATGACATGACCACTTGTGCATGTGCACAGCAAACAGAACATGTTATATGACAATATAGATTCCAGCTGAAAACCACTGTCACTGCTGTCAATAGTAACAATGAGCTGGAAGAAAACGGCACAGATCTATTGTGCTGGTAGGCTTTTATCACCTCCATCTTTCAACTGCGCCACTGCAAAGCCTGCAGAGAAAAGGGCTTTTGTCTTCCAGGAGTAAAATGTGATGCTGGGAAAGAAGGAAAAATAAAGGATTCATCCTAAAAGATGTTTAAATAGTGTAGAAAGAGACAGAATGTCTATGCAAACGTCTCGAGGCAGGCAGCTGCAGGGGGTGTGCACAATAAACCACTGGTATGCATTGTTTGTGTTTCTGCACCACTAGCACCATGCCGTGTCATTACATGAGGCAATATCTTACCCAGGGGTGTCAAACCCGTTTTCGCTCAGGGGCCGCATGGAGGAAAATCTACTTCCTCGTGGGCAAGATGGGTAAAATCACGGTATATATAATCACAAACCATGATTTTGCTCAAGTGCACAAGGGCCAGCGCAGCAGGCAAACGATCCCAGTACACACTCGTCCAAATACAATGCAGTGAAACATTTTATGATATTTGAAATTGCTTTCAAACTAATTGTGGGCAAAATAATGAGCTATGTCTGTATGTATTTAGCATATGTATCCTTCCAAATAATACATCAGTCAAAACTGTTTTTGTGTTTAAAAACAGCCCTCATTTTTAATGTGTGGTGGCTTTTATTTTGTAGTGGCACACCGCCACCATCATTACACGTTGCAGAATCACTGGGCCAATAAAAAGGGTATCCGCTGTTGAATGCGGAATGGCGCAGAAACTAACCTAATCAAATAGACAGTGGTGTTTAGGTAGCCCCTAAATGTGCTGTTTCTGATGAGACATTTGGCTATTTACCCAGTGTCTCTCCTGTGGTGCACCACCCATGAAATGCTCTCAGAAGCCAGTACACTAGCCGGCACCTCGCTTTAAAGTGCAAGATGATTGCACACAGTGAAATGTCTATTCTACCACACTAGCGCCTTTATTATAGCACCATGCGCAGAGTCCGACATCGCTCTGAGACCACAGCCAAGCATTATAATGGCCAATCATCTTGGCCACTTATGGTGGGAAAAAATACATACAAGTGATGGCTGAAAAACAGCAAGAGGCAATTTAAACACAGCGTGTCAACGTTGAACTCCCGAGTGCGTGTAATGACAAATCATCCGACAAATACTCTGATACTGTGATGAAAATGGATTTTTTTTTTTGCCTTTACATTTTCCGTCCTTCCATTCGCTACATATTAATGCTTGGGGGGAGCTGACTCGACTCCAACTGAAATGAATCATTAAAAGGAAAATAACTACAGCTATTGCGCTTCTCTCATGATTAATCTGCAAGCACTTGGGATACATTAACATTCAGTGAACGGGGTGTGTCACTCGTCATTTTTACCACTAGTGCTGCTGCTGCTGCTGCTTGAGCTCAATTTGAAACACTATAAAAACACCCTGACCTCTTCTAACCCACTGAACTAGCCAGATAATGGGGGTTTTTCCCCCTGAAGAAAAAAACCAACATAATAGAACTGAGAATATCCTATAAAAGGACTGTCAAATGTCCTGCACAACTCTGTTATTACGCCTACAGACAGATTAAACATTGAAGTAATCAACAAGACTAGGCGGGTGGCTAAGAAGAGAATGAATGATTGAAAATAGAACACATCCAAGGTAGATTGTTTGAGGCCACTAAACATCATGCTGTGATTTACAAAGCAATGCTTTTAAGCGCTCAAGCAATTCAAATGAATGTAGGTGTTGACTACCATTGTGACACCTTTCCAAGCAGGCGAAGGCAGGCTCTCGAGCCACCATGAAGACCAAGAAAGGGCTTGGAATAAATAAGAGGGAAGTTGCAGGCACTCTGGGAAAATAAATCCCAAGCATCACAAGGGGAAGCTTGGTTTGTTTTTGTACATACATGGTGAAGGCTCAACATGGCTCTAAGTACAACAGTCAAGAAAAGAAACACAGAAACATCCTTGACCTAGCCATCTTTTAGCCACAGGGGGGTGATAGTGTTCACAGCACAGACAGCTTCTAGAGAGAGATCATGGCTGCAGCCCTCCAGTTCAATGCTGATAGAACATTTGGCTGCACTGAGAGAAAAAGTCAACCTCTCCCTGCATGTGTCTGATTAGAAATAATCTAAATAACATCAAAAAGATAGACAGGTGCAATCCTATGCTTTTAACATTTCACATGTCTATCAATCAATGAGTGGCTCGTATAAGTATCTTAATGGGGATTGCATTGGCAATGATCCATGAAGTTTTTTTTGGGAGTGACATGCAGTGTGTGTGTGTGTGTGTGTGTGTGTGTGTGTGCTAAGTTGACATTCAACTATCTTTCTCCAATGAGTCTGACCTACATTTAATGGCACTACTTTAAAAAGAAATTATATGGCATGAAAACCATATAGCAGAGATACTCAAATGGCAGCCCAGTAGTTCACTTCAAATTTGGCCTGGACTAATTTTCCAGAACTTGTGTCATATTCAGATTAGATTTTTTTTGTAGTACATTCTAAAAAAACAAACAGCAGAGCCACCCTGACAAATAGAGGCTCTTTGACATGTCCGGGTCACGGGTAAGCTGGAGCCTATCCGAGCTAGGGGGAGAGGCGGGGTACACCCTGGCCTGGACACCAGTCAATCATAGGACACATTTAGGCAATCCGTCACACTCACGTTCTCACCTATGAACAAGTCAACCAAAGAGGCATGTTTTGGCATGTGAAAGACATGGAGAAAACCCATAAACACACAGGGAGAGCATGCAAACTCCACACACATGCCGAAACAGAGATTCCAACCTTGACGTCAGGCCAACATACTAACCAATCACCTCCTGCCAGAAGACTTCAGTGGGATTGGGAAATATCAAGAAATCCTTATTTTTCAAGCAACATGATTTTGTTCCTTCAGTGTGCAGGTCAACAGAAACTGGGATGTGCAGAAAACGCCACAAAATATGCTCCATTAAATCCAGAAAAAAGTTTTTCAAGGAGCAGGGAAAGCCTCAACCATATGCCCTCTGCAATACTGCCAAACATTGTACTGTACAGTCAAAAATAAACAACTAGTCTACAATTCATACCATCATATGATTGACTACACTTCTCTTGGACGTGAACTTAGTGACCCCTGCTCAATGTTTTCAACTTCACAACATTCTAAATGTTGACAATTTCTCCTTGTTCCCATCACTGTTGACCACTGATTCAGTTGGTTTGCAAGCCCAAGTTTATTATCAACAGCATTGTGCACCTTATCTGAACAACTATAAACCTAATCATGAAAAGACAGTTCTGGCACACACAAAAAAGCAGCCCGGTGATAGCATTGGCAGCTAACGTTCTCATGAGCTAATGACAATAGCTACACGGGCTCCGACTACTCCCTGGAAAAACATAGCCCGTGTATGCCATTTCAAATGGGAAATGCTTGCTGTGCTGGATCCTTTGCGTTAAACACAACTTGAAAACGCACACATTGCTCTTAACACACGCTGTGATGATTGTGTCGCATGTGCTTGACGCTACCCGGTGGGAAGATTGTGTGTGTACCCAGACAATACACCGCTCCAGGCTGGCATTCCCAATCAGTGCTAGCTGCTAGCCGGCTAGCTTTCCGTCTGATTGCTACCCAGCTCTAGAGCGCGGGGCAGCCCGGTCTTAACAGCTAATCATTTGCTGCCTGATGCTAGCAAGCAAATTAGCCTCGTGGCTAACGTTTACAAACAACCCCCCCTCCGCATTATTTGTTGTTTGATTGCTGTGCTCTTCAGAAGCAAAGACAGGAAGGACACCAGTGGACGCTCACAGAGCACTTACCTTGGAGAGCTTGATCTACAACATCTGTGATTTGTTTGACGAGATGCTGCGACAACAAACAATAGCAGCAGCAGCAAGCAGAACAATTAGCCAACGTTAGTTAGCCAAATAGTCGCCGCTATAGCCGCAGTGCCACCTGTGTGCCTTTGGTCGTCTGTTCGTGAACGCAGCACCTTTGAGGCGATGCTGTCATAGATTATGGAGTTGGAATTAAAAGAGGGAGTAATGTAATGGTAGCCGGGACGCGCAGACTAGTGTGTGAGAGGCACTCAGCAGCATGACAGCATCCTTCTTCATGCTGGGGTGAGAGAACTGTTGGGGGGGGGGGGGTCCTCGAAGTTCAGCCGGTAAAATATCGTCACCCACTGGCCAGAAGCAAGAATACCACAACATGGAGGATAAAGTCAACGCCTTCTATCCTCACACGATAACACATGACTAAACGCTAATCTGTTCAGTCACGTTGTCTGATTTATGCTTTTGTCATAATATACAAGCATATTACAATAACTGATTTGTGTTCCTGTATATAAAAAATATTGATCTCACTCGTGCAATTTGCAAACTTCGATCAACTATCTGCAACTACTGTTATATTGTTCAAATTCTGAAAGCATTCCCATATAAAATTGGCACCATTTTCATGTAGTTCTTCATCCTCCAAGTTCGTCTTCCCACTTCTTATTCCGCCTCATTTAACTACCAACTCAAACAAATCCCACATCAAATTGTGCAGCTCACTTGGGACGAGTGCTCTACCTATTCGGACGTTTAAATCGTTCCCATATTAAGTGTTATTTCATATTTTCTGCCATTGAAAATGAATGGGCGATTCAAATGGCGCCCTCTGCTGGTCACCTAACATTTTCCATTACTGAATCATTCAGCTCATTCTGCAGCAATGAAATTAATGGCTTGGGTGATAAGAGTGCTTGGTTCCTCACCAGAAGGAACCATGGTTCAAGTCCCATGTATTCATTCGTCCATCCATCCGTCCATCCGTCCGTCCATCCGTCCATCCATCCATCCATCCATCCATCCATCCATCCATCCATCCATCCATCCATCGAGTTAGATGCAGAGCTTCCTCATGCAGCAGTTTCACCCCAAAATATGATATGCAATATGATGAGTGCTATATTGCTCTGGAGTGTATTCATAGCGGTGGAGTTCTACACCCACCAAGTGTTGTATTGTGCAAAGGGACTCTAAGAAACAAGCCTGAAGAATGTTTTGGATGCAACAGAGAAAATGGTGAACTTTGTGACCCCTCGCCCGTTTCCGGCTGGCATGATGCAGGGAAGTGGGCAGATCACGATACCTTATTACGTCACACAGACATTCCATGGCTTTCAAGAAGTCAAGTCTTGAAATGTTTCTTTGAACTGAAAGATGAATGCAAGAATTTCTTCAGTGACCATCGATTTTACCTTTTCTTACACGGCTCTCTTACCTGAGCCTTAAGGTTAGCGAACGAACATAATCTCGGGTTGCAGGGGATTTCTACCACCATATTCAATGTGCAAGGTAGAGTGGAGGCCATGATAAAAAGTAGAGACTTGAACTGTATGGACAGAAGAAAAAGAAGTGCATCCCATTGTTGATTATTCTTTGTGACAACCAACCTCCGCTTGGCAGGCAGTGAAAGATGACATAAGGGAACCCCTCAGTGGGGCTGACAGATGTACAGCTCTTTTCCTGAGGCTGGCGGGTCAGACACAGGCGCTACAGATGTGCTGGGGGCTGGCTCTACAGTGGGGCAAATAAATAAATGGCTTGCCCCCGCAAAAAAATTCAACCCCCTCATAAATGGCAAAAGACAGCCCCACTCATCTCTCATCTCAGTGTAGTGCTGCTTGTGTCCTCACAGCCTCTAAACAGTATTTATGCACCCAGCTAACATGCTAGCAACCTTCCTCGATACACTGTGCTAATTCGCTAATTCCTGCATCAAATGTCTGCTAAGTTGCTAATTGTCAGTGACAAAAGCTAAAGAAGAAAATCCTCACGCCAACACCCAGCAAGGTAGGTGCAATGTCTGAGGTCTGAGCCACTCATTTTGGGGGACTTCCTAAAACATGCTAGCTTCTTCTTTCACTTTGGGAGATGGTTGGGACGTCCAGAGAAGAGATAGTAATGGTAATGGTTTTATTTCATTTGAACATGCATCAGATTCCAATTGAGTGCATCCCATAATCAGTTCACAGTTCCAAAAGGAGTAGGAAGCTTATTAAATCCTACCCCTGCATCTGGTACGTTTACAATCAGTAACTGTTACATTTGTTCACTCCCTGCTTTCCATAATACAGTTTAGGTTTAGATTTTTTGTTTTGCTTTTTTTAATAAAGCACCTTGTATCGAAGTAGGAGGTGATATGACCATCCAATGACATAATGGGTACCATAGTAAGTGTCAATATAGTGATATATATAGCACATCATGACTGGTTCAAGACTCTTCATCTTGAACCAGAAATACAGCTGAATAGGTGCAGATTCTGGAAGAATTATGAAATTTATGTTTTCCTTTATTCATCATAAGAACTGGGTCAATCCTTTGAAATTGCAATAGAGTGGAGTCATTCAGCTTATTAGTGAAATGGAAAGATATGCAGACCCCAGCACACTTGGCCATTAGAAGGAACAAATTCAGAGGAGTTTTTTTTTTTTTAATAATGTACTTCGTACCGAAGTATGAGGTGATATGACCATCCAATGACATAATGGGTACCATAGTAAGTGTCAATATAGTGATATATATAGCACATCATGACTGGTTCAAGACTCTTCATCCTTGTATTTAGCAAACATCAACTGCTTGTATTGTTTCTTGAATTGGCTCATCGTTGTGCATTGTTTGAGGTCCTTACTCAATCCATTCCATAGTTTGATTCCACATACTGAAATGCTATGGCTTTTTAACATAGTCCTACCATAGAAGTGTTTCAAATGTACTTCTTCCCTGAGATCATATTTCTCCTCTCTTGTAGAGAAGTATTGTATGACATTTTTAGCTAATTGGTTATTTTTAGCCTTATGCATTATTTTAGCTGTTTGAAGATGAACTATATCAGCAAGTTGAAGTATTTGTGATTTTAGAAATAAGGAGTTAGTAGTGATAGATAATGAATATATTGGTAGAAGGATGCTGCCAGGTAGGAGGCATAGAGGAAGACCAAAGAGGAGGTTTGCGGATGTAGTGAAGGAGGACACGGGGAAGTCAAGGAGGGCAACTTGACCTGCCATGGGAAATTGGGAATGCCGCCATACTTTATGCTTTCTGTCCCTATCCAGAAATGTTAAGGGGTGAACATTTTAAAGCCAGAACGTAAACAAGCTATCAGTGTTTGCCGAGACTTTGAGATGGTGTAGGATTGAACAAGATCTCCTTCCTGCTCCTTTCGGGACACGTGGAGCTGTGCAAGTCTTGACATAAAGCTGGAACAACTGAAAAGTGACGGTTCACGAAGCAGCAGACAAATCCCAGTGGTGAATAGACATTTATTCGTGCTCACAAGGCTTTGCAGTTCGACAACTAAGAGTCTTACACCCATAGACACAAATGGTGGGTCCTGGAGAGACTGGCACTCCTGCTTCTGCCCCCCAGTGGTACTCAGATGACATCAACCGCTTCGGTGACAGGAGCCGTCACCAGTCATTTATAGCCTCTTGGTGAAATGTATAGATATTGAAATGGAGGGAGGGGATTTCAAACTATATTTTTGTTATACATTTGCTTAGAGCAACACAAGACTTTGTCAAACACACATTGCACACAGACACAATACTCTGCTCAGGGCAGTCCTAAAGTTAAAGTTACAGTAGCGGACCAAGAATGACTACAACTCACCAAAGCTACACAGAGCCATGGTCCACAGACGGACGCTTACAAAGGACGTAGAAAGGCAGGAGCAAAAGCATACATTTAGGAGGATGTGGCTTCACGAGGAGATGCATGATGCTTCACCATGCTGCTGACCTCTCTCGGGACATAGCATCTCATTGAAGGATGGGTGTACCCACGTTCCACCCAGAGAGGCCCAAAAGGAGCAAGGGCCAGCTCAGATGGGGTGCCTGAAGTTCTGGCCAGCAAAACAGGCCTTGTCGCCGAGCTCCTCTTCGATCCTGAGGAAGAGCGAGAACAGATTGTCACAACGGCAAAAACAAAACAGCAGAACCCGATCAAGTCCCCGGTCCACCGTGTTGTTCTCACTGTAGAACCATGCTCGCTTAGGTTGACGTGCATGTTCAACCGCTTTTTGTCCTCATCAAATTGGAAATCTGATTTGTATGACCAATCATTCCATTTCTCTCGCCGTGTTGTGGTTTGGTCAACCTCGCAATATCGCAGTTGGATTATCACTAGCCGTTTGATAGAAATGAAATAAACGATTGCCGTTTCATGGTAGTTGAAGGTCTATTCATCTAGTAGAAGTAGAAATCCAAGTGAAATGTTTCATGGCCACCAGGCAGCAGAAATTACAACACGTAGAGGCGAGCTGTGAAGTCATGAAGACAGCCATGACACGTCCCCACATGAGAAGAGGGGGAAAAGTGGAAGTGGTAAGATATTAAATACATGTCAGGCTCACTGGTGAGCTTGCTAGCTCGCCGGATTACGGCTCTTCGGAGTCCCTGCAGCGTAAGAGTTATCCAATGTACCATAAACGATGTAGAGTGTAATCTTATTTCCCGTCTACGGTGCTCCAATGGTTACCAGATCCTAAACTGTTCTATGCTTTCACTACCAAAATATTCCATGTAATAACATTAAACCCTATATCGCCATCCTTTCTGGAACCAATTAGCTGCTATGAACAAGGAACAGCAGTGATATCACTACTATCTAGTCACACATCATTTTAATGATGTAAAAATAAAAGCACAGATATTCCTAGAGAAAACAAAATGATTTTAGGAAAGCTTTGTCATTGTGGTCAAAACAGCAGCTGTTGGATGAGAGTATGAAATACACAGTTTTGAGTATGAAATAGACAGTATGCAAGTTCAGAGTCTGAACAAAAAGATGCAAACAGAGGAAAATAATAGTGTAGTTTTAACAACCTTTTATTATCGCTCATCGTAAATATGCTTTTATACCCACAATGCCCGTTAGCTGGTCAAAGGAGCCAAAGGACAGGATTTAAAGGACTTATTTGGGGTCTGGACTTGCCTGAGTAGCTGGTTGTACTTGGCCAAGCGCTCCGATCGGCAGGGTGCACCAGTCTTAATCTGAAAAAAAATGACATTTGTTTTTAAAATCAAGCAGCTTGGGCGCGGCTTCTAGAGTCTGCGTTCACGTCCCGGCAAGCAAGCAGACATTCCATCCGCTGTTATGAAACATGGGCCTCCATGAAGACTGCCAGTACCTGTCCGGTGCACAGACCGACCACAAGGTCAGCAATGAACGTGTCTTCGGTCTCTCCAGAGCGGTGGCTGACCATCACGCCCCATCCGTTGCTCTGGGCCAACTTGCAGCTACAGGAAGAACACACACACGTGAGCTTTGTTTACATGCTGAGGTTGGAGGGAGCAGAAGAAGACATACGCCTGCAGGGACTCGCTGACTGAGCCAATCTGATTGACTTTGAGCAGCAGGCAGTTGCAGGACTTTTCAGCCACGCCCTTGGCGATCCGCTTGGGGTTGGTGACGGTGAGATCGTCGCCCACCACCTGGATGTTGGTGCTGGCTGTGAATTTGCTCCACGCCTCCCAGTCATCCTGGTCAAAGGGGTCCTCGATGGACACAACTGTGAGGGACATGAGGCAATGTTGTTCACAAGGCAGATCGGAACACACTGGACTCGGCAAGTTGTTCCCGCCCCTCCAAAATGGGAATTGAGTTTGACCCAAACGTGCAAACATCTGCAGACAAGCAGTACTAGCCAGGCTTTGACGTCATGGCCAAGAAAATTAGCTTCTTTGGTGGAGACGAAGGATCGACCGGCCGATATATCGGGCCGATATTTGCGTTCTTTACTTGAAATCGGTATCAGCCGATACGCGTGTGGTTTCACCGATGTATTTTTCGGCCACATGATTTACAGACAGGCATCCGCCGGGCAGCTTTGTGTTGCCGGGGTACCCTGCAACGTACGCAGTCGCGGTACCCCTCCCACACCGCAACAGTGGTGAATCACAACAAGGGTACATGTTCAACTTTTAATTAGCCTCTAACAGTTAAACTTAGTTGAAATATTGCCACCTGCTTTGAAATAGGAAACATGAACGCCAAGTGCATGCAATATACATGCTTGAAAATAGTTTAGTTTGCGTGAGTGGAGGCGAGGGGGGGTACGTCTCACTGCGGAGGTGCAGTCATCACATCGATGCTCGATAAAACCTAAACTACGACAGAAATGTTTTGCACACGGTTGAATATTTAATCCATTTAAAGTTGATAATGCCGTTTAAATGTGTGTTTAAGAAAGCTGAATCCTACTGTGTTCAGTGTTTACATTTCAATAAATATTTCCTTAAACTTGAGACCTGTAATATTTGTTATCATGGTCATTTTTTCATGTGAATTGAGGGCACAAAAGCAGTATCGGCCACAAATATCGGCGCAAGCTAAACCGGCCATCGGCTAAGGGTGATGGGAAAAAAAAATCAGTATCGGCCCGAAAAAAAAACATATTGGTTGATCCCTAGTGGAGACATTGCATAATGTGCTGCTCCATGACAATCTGCAGACAAGCAGGTGCTGAATACTCTGGCCTGTTGATTATTCTTGAAAACACGTATATATGGTGTCTGTAATATCTGGTTACAATTTCATTTATGGCAAAACAAATGAAAATCTGTAGAAAATATAAAAATGAGTAGTAGAGTAGTAACAAAGTCCAGGTGAGAAGAATGAAATGAGAAATGAAGGATTTACGCCTCACAAGTCAAATGTTTTGCACGTACTGAAAACAGAGGCAAATGTGAAAAGGGTGCCATGATAGAAATTGAATTTGCAATGGTCCTCCCCTCTCCGTCATGATTTCAACATGACTATCAGAGCACAACGTAGTACGAGGAGTAGAAGCACCCACCAGGGTAATCTTTGACAAAGCTCCTGTAGAGGTCAGCCAGCTTGTCGGAGGAGATGTAGCGGCTGGGGTCATCAGGAGACTTGAAGTCCAGGTCGTACTTGCCACCTTTGTAGAACTCAGAGGCAGCCACATCCATGCCGATGACAATCTTGTCAGTGTAGCCAGCCTTGCCAATGGCATTTTTCAGCAACTCCAAAGCTGAAAGAACCATAATAATAATAATAAGATAGGATAGGATAAGATAGTAATAAATGTACTTTGACATGGGACTACGTGGCTGACAGCAGATGCAGTGGACCTGAAGCCTTCATTTAGCAACCATAAGAGTGACTCCGTAAGTCGAGTAGCCAAAGTAGACCCTTTGGAATGGTGAGCATGCGTGCCAACAGCCACCAATAATGGCCCTCTCACCTTCCTTGTTCTCCAGGATGTTGGGTGCAAAGCCCCCCTCATCTCCCACATTGGTGGCATCCTTGCCGTATTTCTCCTTAATAACGTTCTTCAGGTTGTGGTAGACTTCAGCACCAATACGCATGGCCTCCTTGAAGCTGCTGGCGCCCACAGGCAGAATCATAAACTCCTGCATGGCCAGCTTGTTGCCCGCATGGGAGCCACCGTTGATGACATTGAATGCCTAAAGGCAACAAGGGATCCATGTTGGATTACTCTTATTTAGCCCTCTCTTGGCGACCATATTTAATATTAGCATTACGCTCACAGGCACAGGGAGGATGACTCCAGGGTTGCCAGCCAGGTCAGCAATATGGCGGTAGAGCGGCACACCCTTCTCAGCTGCACCAGCCTTGCACACGGCCAAGGACACGCCCAGGATGGCGTTGGCACCAAACTTAGCTGTGGCGAGACAAACACACGTTGTTTAATGTTGTATTCCTTTCAACATAGCACAGAATGTACGTAGCACTGGATGCGGCATCTCACATTTGTTCTCTGTTCCATCCATGTCCAGCATCAGCTTGTCGATCTTCTCCTGCTCCCGAACATTGACATCCTGGATGCCACATAACCACAGAAGGTCATGTTAAAAGTCACGAAGCCAAAGTAAGCCTCAAGCCTCTTGGTTAAGTCTTCATAGAGATGTAAGAAAACACAGTTGTCATTAGCCACGTTTACATGAGGAGTTTTTCTCTTTCCGAATGACCTTTCCAAAAACAATGGTATACATGGAAAGGAATATTCCAATCTCTTGTCTACATGCGCCGCTATAGTCATAAACAGAATGGTCAATGGGGCATGCCCAGTAAAACGTAAACATCACGTGATACCGACTTCCCCGAATTTTTCTTTCACTTGTTGGAATTTTTAAAACTGAAAAACGTCTGGAGCTGCGTGTTACATCATATCTGAGCATGCGCTGAAAGAACGCACCCGGGATAAATTTAAACAGGAAAAGATCAAATTCAATCTTGCTAATATTTTATCATTAAACTGGGGACATGTTTTATATAGACATACATTTTCTTTTTAAATAAAACTGGACTTGTGAATGGCGTATAGAAGGGTTTACATTCTGTTTCACAGATGGCGGTAATGCACACGAAAGCTGCTTGCCAACCGCCAATAAACAACAGAAGAAGAAAAACACACGAAAGAAGAACACACCCTGACAACTTTCCGTTTGAGCGGGTACAAGATACCTCAATCGGATTGGGGAAAGGAATATTCCACCGCCGTGAATCCGATTATATATTCATTTGGATTGGCACTTCTCTTTCGGAATGAGGTGTATACAAAGGTTCAGTTCTTTCTGTTTCATCAAATAAACCGAATGCAGTTGGAATATTTGGGTCCATGTACACGTGGCTATTGGCAACATATGTTAGTCTACACAAAGCACACACTTGGGATCACTAGCAAAATCCAGTATTTAGTCTTTTGAGGAATAGTAGTGAGTAGTGCTATTGGTCAGACAATAAATGGTCCTACCTTGCTAACCAGTGCAGGTGCAATTGTTTTATTGATATGCTCAACAGCTTTTGAGACACCTGCAAAGGACAAGCAGACCATAACTGACCCAGGCTGAGGAGGACCATGCAGAGCAGGGGAGGAAGATGACCACAGAACATGCCACTGCTCGGACTCGTACACAGCAGTTTTGACAAAAACAAAGATGTGCATGGATGAATGGAGATACAGGAGCTAATTCTGCATCTCCATCTCTGAAACAGATGCGTTATTCATCTCAGTACACCAATGAGGAATATTGTTGAAATGTTCAAGGATGTGTTTAAGGGCATCTCCTGATACAACAAAAGTATTTGCTTTGACTCTTGTATTGGTAATGGTAATGGTTTTATTTCATTTGAACATGCATCAGATTCCAATTGAGTGCATCCCATAATCAGTTCACAGTTCCACATGTCCAAAAGGAGTAGGAAGAAGCAAAGCTTATTAAATCCTACCCCTCCATCTGGTACTTTTACAATCAGTAACTGTTACATTTGTTCACTTCCTTATGCATTATTTTAGCTGTTTGAAAATTAACTATATCAGCAAGTTTAAGTATTTGTGATTTTAGAAATAATTATTTAACCAGCAAAATTCACAGTTTTGGTATGATTTCATCTTGTGTGTTGTCTGACTGTTCTACCATTCTGACTGATGATAATAGACTGTCTGATTTTGTTACGTGTACCATACTTTCACCAGGTTAGGCTACTTTTCCACTGATCATGACCCTTTGCCGTGCGCTCTGTGCTCTATATTACTATGCCCACACCTGGGGGGTTTTAATGTCAGATCACACCCCAGTCGTACTACCCTGCCCCCCCCCCCACACACACACATTAAAAAAGCACTGGCACTTTAATTTGACTCTTCTTTCCAATCGTTAAATTCACAATAGAGCAAATTTCTCTTTTCTTTCAGGCACATGTCTCCCCGGTTATACAGTATCTAGTTTAGTAGTTCAAGGCATTTATACTCTATTCGTTTGTTAGTTTTACCAAGTTAGGTTTACACAAGCAAAGACACTCTTCATGCTGCTGAGCATAGCAACATGTTAGTTGAAACTTGAGTGACACGCTCTTTACCTGGTTACACAATGCCGGGGCCAAGAATTCATTTACATATTTGACTGCTCTTTTCACTCCTGACAGGAGGAAGATGGAGGAGTTGGAAAAATAGACCAGGACGGAGACGGACTGTGAAGTGTGTTGAAAACAGAAACATCACATGAAGTTTTTACCTTTGCCCATGTAGCGGGTTTTGTCATTGTCACGGAGCTCCAGCGCCTCATAGACGCCCGTGGAGGCACCACTGGGCACTGCAGCTCTGAAGAGACCTGAGTGGCAGGGAGGACATTAACAGGTTGGAATGGCGATAAAAGCAGGCCAAAGGTGTCTGAATCTCCTCTCACAGAGCGCAAATGGAAGCAGCAGGGGCTAGCTTAGTTTAGCGTGCTAAGTGGTTGTGTTTTAACCTTCCTCTTGTGTTAGATTTCTGGTATCATCTCTTATGTTATCAGGTCGGATTTGACCCATGTATTAAATCAGCTATAAAATACACTAAAAACATTAAGTTACAATCAAATTTGGTTCTCATGTCTTGGTTACCTTCTTAGGCTTCCTCATCCATGAAAATGTTGGTTTTAATACTTTTGGTGTGGGCATGTAGGCCTTTTTTGTCACTATACCCCTCAATTTTAAATTTCCAAAAATGATAAAATGAACCTCAAAACAATCATATTAATAAATTTAATTCTTTTGTTACCTGGCTATTGCTGAGAGCTATAGAAAATATCTCTTAAATCAATTAGCTTTATTTATTTTCTCATTTTAGTATTAATCACTAAAGAAACATCTATGGTGTTCGGGTGAATTTTGACCCATATATATTAATGTCAAGAAAAGGTAGAAGAAGTTATTGTTTTCAGTTCCAGAACTTATTAACTTATAAACTAAAATCAAAAAGCAGAACAGGTCCAGATCTCGGTTCACTGTACTTCTTGCCATTCTTTCCATGATCCAAATTGTAAATGTGAAATCAGCCAGTCAAATGAGTGAATTCACCTCACATGTCTGGACATTGTTTTTCTGCTGGTATACTGGAAAAGCGGCCAAAAAGCTTACATGATGAGAAGAGGAGCTGGTTGTCATTGTGTTGGCTAATTGTACACTTATGAGTTCAATTGTGGCTCAAAATATTGCTTTATAGTCATATTATTATAACCGTGTCGAAACCAACCCCAACAATACAGTGGACATAATTTCAACCAGACCATTTGAAAATGTAGTAAAAAAATTTTTTTTTGGTTTTATTTTGTTGAACTAGAGAATTTCCTGACAATGTCAAAAAGCCTTGATGCAATAAACAACTGTTATGCGATTCTTTTTATGCATTAAAATGTAAAACGGGTCGGTGCCGACCCTAACACAAGAGGAGGCTTAAGGCTGTAGTGTAGGGAACATTGTACAATGTCCGATGATGCAATTTCTGAGTGAAAAAATAGTTATTTTGAACATGCTTGTCTTCGCCGTAAATATACATTCTCCACACACACACACACACACACACACACACACACACACACACACACACACACACACACAAACACACTTCTGGGACCATCCTTCAAAATAAGAGCGGCATTTACCCCATGTCTGTGTAAACAAAAGAAGAGTGATGAATATCTTTCATATGCAGGTGGAATGGCATGGGTGACTACATCTTCCTTCATGACAGCTGGTTGGAGATTTATTTGCAATTTAGTATCAATGTATGCAGAGGCCGCCATCCATTAGCCAGATTGTTACCAATAAATACATGTGCTTTACCATTTGAGATTTTTATGCATTTTATACAAGACTCGCTGAATTTACATTTTATATCATCATATCGTGATACACCCCAAAATATGGTGATATATGCAAAGGTCCATATCACTCGACCAGTGTTGTAAATATGTTTGAATTTTTATGTTGTTGTATTCATTTGATAAATTGAAGAATTTATTAATTTATTATTCTTCAATTTTATTATTTATTAATTTAGTATATGCTTATTTGGAAAGATGGGCTGCATGACATTTCAATCAAGAAAATGGCAGCTAACGGCACTAAGGTCCACTGTGTACCCTGCAGTGACAAACAGACCATGGAAAAGGTGCTGGCTGTGGTGCAGTGCACGGTTATGTAACAAGGACAGACGGGATCAACTGAGCATGTGCAGTGCATCTGTGAAAGCCTGTCAATCCCCGGATGGGTGACCAAAGCAAAATCTATTCAGTTTGACCAATGGACTGATCAGATGTACAATAGCCTCCGTCTGGGCCACAAGCTGCAATTTGGGAAATGTGTTAGATCGTCCTGGGGAGATTAATAGTCCTGCTGAAGTTCCACCCCACCATCAATACACAAGCACGGCATTGTGCCCGGCAGGGAGGCTGCTTATGTAACAGAATTGATGATACGACACACATGAACTCATCTAGGATGAAAGGATGGTAAAGTAGACTGGGCTGCCTTGAAAAGCTATCCAATACGCGACAGAAGGGGTGGGGGGCATTTGTGCCAAACAGCAGCACTTAGCAACCACCCCGTACAAATAAAGAGCTGCTTTGGAGCCACCCCACTTCCGTGTCAGTGGTCATTCGGGTTGCTTTGTTGACATTCACAGGACTTCTTCTGGGGTTAGTTAGTCTTTTTCCAGCTCTCACAGCTATGCTTTTCACAGTAGCCAAATGTACACCATACTTACTAAGTACTAAGTACAAACACGACATACTGCTACTCCACACCATGACCATGATTCCTCCACTGGACTGAGCTCATCATTATGCTTTACATAAGACAATTACAAGCATTGTATTTCATTGAAAGTAATGTGTGCCAGTTGGTCTATAGACCCATGAAAACCAGTCATTCACCAGACATTTGCATTTCCTGCAATCATTTTTCAGATGGCAAAGATATTATCGAGTGCTCAGGGATTTATCGTGCGTTTATCCTTGGAGGTAAAACTGCCCAATCTGTCATATTGATTTGAGGTCATATGGCCCAATCCTACCAGAGTCATATTAGGATGTGCTATTTTCACGTGTTCAAACAGCTGAGCACGCCAGTGGGCCTTCCAGTGGGCCTTCCAGTGGGCCTTCCAGTGGGCCTTCCAGTGGGCCTTCCAGTGGGCCTTCCAGTGGGCCTTCCAGTGGCTTTGATTTCACAATTGCACAATGAATTAATTCATAGCGATGTCATTGTAAAATGTAAAATCCAGTAGGGATAAGACCATGAGCTTTGTGTAATTATTCATTTTAGTTCTTCTAAGGCTAACAACTATTTGCCCATATGAGCTTCATTATGAATAGAAAAGCATACTCTGACCAATGAAGTCATTCATGATATTTTTGCATCCTAACGTGCAGGAATATAGTTTTGCAGTGAACGTGTTGCTATTGTCATTTTGGTGGTATTACTTTGTTACGACTTACTCGGCTGGGAGTTACCTGGCTGGCTTTTCTAAATCATTATTCACAAAGTGAAACATTTCAAGAGCAATGCAGTACCTTTCTTGGTGTAGAGATCGACCTCCACAGTGGGGTTGCCACGGGAGTCAAAAATTTCCCGAGCGTGGATCTTCAGGATGGACATGGTTGTGGATCTGCAGAAAATTGCAAGAGACAGAAGTCAGAACACAGACACGCTTGGTCATCGTCCACTCATCACTCACCAACTTGTTTGGAGCCGCAGTGAGCCAGCAAAAACTAAATGTCTACTTTTAAGTACTCGGCCAACACGTGCTGCAAGTGCGCCCTGGAGCCAGCTCTGAGGTTTGTCCAGAGAATGGCGTGTATAAGTCTGTGTAGGTGTGGCTTAACTGCGTATATTTATTTTACATAGCACCGCATATGACACAATGGGTCAATAGATTTTATCTTTATATTGATAAGCTGCTAAAGACTAGCGTCACGGTTGAACCCAAAGCTAACTTTGTTATCAAGCCACACTTAGCCGCAACAGTGGAGGTCACAGAAGGTTTTAACCAGACTGTACTATTGATCGTCATGAGTTTTAACCCATTTAACCTGTTCACCGATACACCTCGTCTCCCCATCAAGAATGTATGAGTGGACGCGACCTGCAGCATCGCTTTGGCCATGTCTACACCTAACGTGGGGAAGTTATTACATTCTTAAGAATTTCTATTCATATTCTTCTAGGTCTAAGACTACATTCCAAAAACGTGCATTTCCATTCAACGGGCATTCAGGAATCATCAATCCTACCCGGTTTAGACTGCCATTGACCACTATGGGTGTTTTTTTCCTGACTTGGTGAAACCGATGAAATACAATCCTATATTCACAATAACTAATGTTTTTATATACCAGTATAGAATCTTTTAATGATAAAAAGACCAGTATAAATGATAAGTAAACACGGCGGATACATAAGATGAATTAAATGCTGTCATCCCGAGGAGAAGGAACGTTCGTGTGGGGAAGCATTTACGCGGCGGACCTCCTGACCTAAACAGGCTGAAATGATGACAAACGCCAGCGAAAGTTGGCTGAATCTCCTCTTACGTAGCGTGAACGGAAGCTAGCAGCGGTTAGCTTAGTTCAGCACTCCAAGTGCCCATGTGTGTGCGTGACTTGTGCTCGATTAGTATATTTTCACCACGTATTTTACATGAAAAACACCTAACACACAAAAAAGATGGTTTGATGATAATAGATTGTCCTTGAACCCAAGTAAAACTAAAATCATGCTGTTTGGTAACAGCAGAATGGACACGCACCAGCAAATACAAATAGACGGTGTGGACATTGAAAGGGTGAACAAAAATACATTTCTGGTGATCACAATAGATGACAATATGAGCTGGAAACCTCATATTACAAATATACAACATAAGGTGGCCAGAAATATTTCAGTATTTAACAAAGCAAAATTTGTTCTCAATCAGAAATCACTCCACACTCTTTATTGCTCTCTGGTTCTACCATATCTTACTTATTGTGTGGAAATATGGGCTAATAACTATAAAAGCAATCTTCAGTCGCTAAATGTACTGCAAAAAAGGTCAGTAAGGATAATTCATAATGCCGCCTACAGAGAACATACTAACTCCTTATTTCTAAAATCACAAATACTTCAACTTGCTGATATAGTTCATCTTCAAACAGCCAGAATAATGCACAAGGCTAAAAATAACCAATTACCTAAAAATGTCATCCAATACTTCTCTACAAGAGAGGAGAAATATGATCTCAGGGATGAAGTACATTTGAAACACTTCTATGCTAGGACTACGTTAAAAAGCCATAGCATTTCAGTATGTGGAATCAAACTATGGAATGGATTGAGTAAGGACCTCAAACAATGCACAACGATGAGCCAATTCAAGAAACAATACAAGCAGTTGATGTTTGCTAAATACAAGGATGAAGAGTCTTGAACCAGTCATGATGTGCTATATATATCACTATATTCACACTTACTATGGTACCCATTATGTCATTGGATGGTCATATCACCTCCTACTTCGGTACCAGGTACATTATTAAAAAAAAACTGTATTATGGAAAGCAGGAAGTGAACAAATGTGATAGTTACTGATTGTAAAAGTACCAGATGGAGGGGTATGATTTAATAAGCTTTGCTTCTTCCTATTTCTTGTGGACATGTGGAACTGGGAAGTGATTATGGGATGCATTCAATTGGAATCTGATGCATGTTCAAATGAAATAAAACCATTACCATTACCAAAAACAATTTTTATCTGGCGGACTAACACGATGCCTCGCTAACCTTGTCTCAGTGAGGGGATTCCATTTGGCTACCATTTGCCGTCAACATTTTTCACCTGAGGACTGGAGCACACGTCTTGTGCTGGAAGACACAGCCATCCCAAGGAGAGCCGACATCGAGAGTGTTGTCTATGCTGCTGCTGTTGTCAGAACTAGCATAAATATGTCTATCAATGCGCCCTAGGAAAGAAGTTTGGGTAGTGTTTTAAATCATCCAAATAGGGCAGGATACTCCAACTATTACATATTATCATCAGTGTACGTGTTAATGCATGATCACAGCATGCACGTTGTTAGCGGGCTTCATAGTCGAAATAGGGGTCTCCAATGACAGCATTGTAAGCTAGCTCAAATTAACTTGTTTTCTGGTGTTTTAATGCAAAGAAAATTGAAAGAAATGTGTAAGGATTGGGAATGATGGACAAAAAAAGTGCAGCTGCCCCTTGAGAAAACCCACCCACGGGAAGAACCTGCCAACCCTACACAGAGACGCCTAAGCGGAGATTCGAACCCAGGACTTCCCAATTGCCTGACTGTGTGGCCTACATGCTAAGCACTCGACCGTAGCATGATTCCACATGTGTATTAAGAATAGGTCATATCCATAATTCTAGTCCAGATGCCCGCCGGACGCCATATTTGCAACTGGTGTCGCCTATAAAATTGTCCGATAAGCGTCCTCTCCCAAGTTCCGCAAGACATTCAATGGACTGCGGGAAGTTTGCAACATGATGCCCGTTTCTGACACACTCTGCAGTTCTAAAAATGGCGGTCTCAATTCACCAGCTGCCGGTGTTGGTTTAAGAATAGACGTCGGGTAGAAACTACTCGGTAGAAATGAGGAATCAACGAGCGAAAACCGGACATGCACAAAGCGACACCAAATTGTCAAGGGCAAGACTTGTATTAAAATACACACACACACAAATGCCGTTATAAAGTAAGACATAAAATGACACAACGGACACTTCGATTGGATAAAAGAGTGAAAAAGAATGTCTTGCGACCATAAAATGACACCGTAAAAGAATAAAGAGGACTTACGTTTCCGGCCTCACTGTGTGCAAGGACGCTGGGGTCTCTCTTGTGCAAGCAGGCAGACAAGGCGCTCGTGACGTGCGGGGCTGGATGATATGTGGCCAGACTCTAGACAGAACCGGGCCGCGGAGCCACGCCATTGGCGGAGAGCTGGTCACGTGGTACACGAGTGTGCGCTGGGCCGCACGTTCGCCATCGTTGCTGCTGTTGCACAAGTAACGAGGGAGATGAACTGAAGTTGAGTTGCCAGACGTACTCGAATAGTAGTTCCGGTGAATCTTGGGAAATGTAGTATTTATCGTATCACAGGCCGGTGTATGGTAGCGGTGGGCATTTCAGTTCATTTCAGTGAACCGCATCATTCCGGTTCAGTCAGGAAAAAGATCCGTTCATTTCGGTCAATTGGTCATTAGCCTGTGAGCTCCCCTTGTGCATCGGCCGGGTCAGTCATGTCGAGTCATTCCGTTCACTCATGTTCACGTTCGTTCCGAATCAACTGTCGGTCATGAATGAACGGCCGACGAGTGTCGGTCAAATCTCTCGGTCTCGGTCTTTCAGTCAGCTAACCACACCCACCCACCGAGCGAGGCGCGACTATAGGATAAGACAAGCACGCCGGTAGTCCCGCCCGGCTAAAGGAACGGTAAACTGACTCTCCAGCCAAGCAAAAAAAGCATTTGCAATCGAACGGACTGAACGGGTATTTTAGGGGCGGTGACCTCGTTCATTCAGTTAAAAAAAAAAAGAACTAGTTCTTTTGACCCGTTCGTTCATGACCGACACACCACTAGTGTATGGGCAGAGATGACGCAGGATGTGTACGTGCAGTCGGGCAGGCAGGGATATCCTTTGCGGTGTTCACGTTATTCCGGGCATCGACACTTATTTCCCCATCAGGAGTTAAAAATGCAAAGATAGTGAATTTGTAATTTAACATTCATGAGACCATGCAATAAATATACATGCAGTTGTATCGATACCCTGAAACAAATGTGCATCTCATACTATCTTTGACATTTGAAAATGATGCTTTTGTGGGGCATATATGAAAACACTAAATATTTACTTGACTTTCTGTTCCTATTTGCCAAGCAAAGAGACCAATGTTATTGAACAAAGGGGCCACATCTGTGCATGATGTGGTTGTTGTCTTCTGCAGTGACCTTGACGGTGGACTTGTGTGTGGTTACGCCACCTACAGTCCGTTGTGAACTATAACAGGAAGTATTGTGCGGGCATTTTTAAATTCACTTTTAGCCTGATATTCACTATACTGTACATCAGGGATTTCAGCACGTTGCAAAAGATGAAACACTAAACTTTACCTTTGTAAATTAATGACTTCCATGAAGACACAAGGAAGGTTACTACTGTGTAAACACATGTTCTTAAGCCCCCCTAAATAATTTGATATTTTTTGTATTCATTTTTTTTTACCAAAAAAATATCTGACAAATTTTATATAATAGGGCACGAATAAAATATTCACATTACCTGTCATTAATTTATAATCTACGTACTACTACTAAAACTAGTAGTCGTAATAATAATAATAATCAGAAGAACAATAATGATGATAGTAATAATAATAGGTTATTTATTAATTAATAATATTCATTCATTCATTTTCAACCGCTTTTTCCTCACAAGGGCCGCGGGGGTGCTGGAGCCTAGCTGTCTTTGGGCGAGAGGCGGGGTACACCCTGGACTGGTGGCCAGCCAATCACAGGGCACATATAGACAAACAACCATTCACACTCACATTCATACCTATGGACAATTTGGAATGGCCAATTAACCTAGCATGTTTTTGGAATGTGGGAGGAAACCGGAGTACCCGGAGAAAACCCACGCATGCACGGGAGTTTTTATTTATTTATTTTTTTATCACATAACAAAGTACAAGGTGGTACAATATGAGCATCCAATGACATAATGGGTACCATAGTAAGTGTCAATATAGTGATATATATAGCACATCATGACTGGTTCAAGACTCTTCATCCTTGTATTTAGCAAACATCAACTGCTTCAGGAAACACATCAACACAGGAAAAGAGGAAAACAAAGAGAGCTGTCAGGAGGGTTTGAAGCCCAGTCGTGACAGGACCCATCAGTGCGTGGAGGATTCGTGTGATGCTCATCTCAAGTGTGGCCTTGGAGGAACTTTCAGGATTGATGTCCCAGAGGCTGAGCTTAGGTCTACCAGTATACAGATCTTTGAGGTTTGGTAGACTGGGCCTCGTGTACAGAAACAAAGACATGAAGTAGAAACAATAGTAAAAGAAACACATCTCATACCGTGAGAGAAGAGGTGAGGAGACATTCAAGGTGCATCAAGTATGTCTTCCAACTGCTGGAGCTTATCCCACACTGAAAAAAATTTGGAGTGCCATTTACAACTACAATATATTCAGAACTCCGCTGCCCGCCTCCTCACCTCCACCCGCTCCCGTGAACACAACCCCTGTCCTCCACTGGCTTCCCGTCCCCCAGCATTCACTTCAAAATTCTTCTCATCACCTACAAAGCCCTCCACGATCTGACGCCCCCATATCTCACAGACCTCCTCCATCCACATAATCCCCCGCGTCCCCTTCGCTCCTCAGACTCAAACCTCCTGGCACTCCCCTGTAAGACCAAGCTCCGAACCTGGGGAGACAGAGCCTTCTCCATCGCTGCCCCCACTCTCTGGAACTCTTTGCCCCATTCACTCCGTGCTTGCCGTGACCTTCCCGCCTTCAAAAAACAACTAAAAACCCACCTCTTTAAATCTGTTTTTAATGTCCTACCTTTTATATCTGACTGCTATGCCCCGCCCCGCTTTTACTCATGTTTTAACTGTGTATTAACCAATGAAAGTTGTATTTTGGTGTGTCTTTTATTCTGTTTACTTGCTTTATTCAACTTCATTCTTTTGTAAAGTGTCAAAAGTGCTATACAAATAAAATGTATTATTATTATTATTATTACTTGGGAAAAGTTAGGTAACAATTTGCATGCACAATTCCTAAGTAACTTTTACTTGGGAAATATTGGGAAAAGTAAAGTTTACTTCTCAGCAAGGATTAATTTTTAAATGAAAAATACTCTTTAACATTACTTGAGATTTACTGTCACAGACACAAAAGGTACTCTCTTTGCTAGTAAATTTTACTCAAAACTACCTTTGAATCTACTTAAAAATCCATATAAATATACTCGCTTTTTAGGATTGTTTAACTAGTTTTCCCTTACTTAATTTGGAGCATTTTAGAGCAAGTAATATTTACATGAGATTTAAGCTACCACCTACACCACTTTTCTAATATGATTGTGTTGTATTTTTTTAAGATGGCCTTCTTTGAATTAAATGAAATTATCTTAACACATCTGCTGCAAAACATTCTTTCAAATCAGAACACCTTTACTACGTTTGTAGTAAAGGTGTATTTACTTCCAGCAGTGATGAGTGTGGTTAGAAATACCATAGAAAACATTATAAATCATTGGAGATTTGTTTTACATTCACAATTATGCAAATAATTACAATTAAAAGACACAATAAAATGAGCTGAACTGTAACTTTTACAATAACAGTGAAATCGTTCAACACGTGTCATGTACTGCTTCCACACATCAGACAAACAGCTATACTTGCCAGCCACATCGAATGAAAACATTTGGCAGAGGGCCCGTTTGTATATGACGAGCTTGCAACCAAAAGGCGCTAAATCCATTTTGACTGATTTCGAGAAAATGAATGATTTTTAACTACGCACATATCAATCTATTTGGTCATCAAGTCTATATTGCAAATGAAAGAGCTATCAATATAGGTTATAAAAATGCATGCTATAAAAATCCTGCACACACACCATGTATGTTATATATTTTTTTTAATTATCTTTTTTATTTAGCGCCTTTTGGCTGAAATGATGGATTTAGCGCCTTTTGGCTGAAATAAATTTGAAGTCACCTTTAACTTCTTCAATGGCATTGTTGTAAAAGAATGTAAGGTGCTTTAATGTGCCATGCTAATAAAATAATTACAACACAGAAGCCATTCTCAACATACAATACACCCCCCCCCACCCACATGCACTCGTTCACCTTCACACATTACAGAAACAAAATGTTATAACCTACCACTAGTACACTGTTACTGATAACATTTTGTTAAGATATTATAGCACACATTAACATCATCCACATTCCATGATGATCAGCTTTAACACAACTCAACATACCCAATTATACAAGACGATGGTACAAGACATGTCATACATTGCAGGTGCATTCAACCTGTAGGCTGCAGTAGAGCGACACATGAAAAATAACAATTTGCAGACAATAATAAAACATTTATTAAAATCAGTGCTCATATTTGACTGCACCATGAAGGTGACAGTGACAAAAATCATCTCATTACATTGTATGTTTTTTAGTACAAGTAAAATAATGTCTCATGAAAGTTGGAGGTGTCAAGGTAGAGACATGCCTTTTATGGCGTAAAAAAAACTTCCATGTTACAGAATACTGTAAAAACACAATTTGTGTTCTCCTGAATTGCATAACATACTGTAACTATCATACGTGTACTTAATGTACACAAACAAAACAGGATGCGCACTGATACTGGCTTTCTGTATGTGCAGTGCCAATTGTATTCTTCTCTCTGATTGGTCAGATTATCAATAGATGGGAAACTTGGGCCAATCAGAATAAAGAATAAAGAAAGGGATTTAGCTCCTTTTGGTTGAAATCTGAAATGGAAATAGCGCCTTTTGGTTGAAAGCATAAATTTCACATCACTTTTTTTCATATTTTTTAAAATGATTTCAAGACCAAAATATGTGATTTGGATACACATGACAGAGGTCTATTAAACTCATGAAAAACATGCAACTTAATGAAATTTGGATTTCGTGCCTTTTGGTTGCAAGCTCTTCAAATGTTTAAGCTACACGCGGTTCCCATGGCTTAGAGGACACTGCTGCTGCCAAAATAACCAAATAACTTATATAAGGAATTAATCATTACAGGTTTAATAAACATAAAAATCTCCTGTTCTGCAACCGAAAACACCTCCACAAAGCTCGCAGTTGATAGCAAGCTAGCTGGCAGGCTAAAGGTAAGCTAATGCTAACGTTGAGTATTTCACATTATAACACTGATGTAAACAGATGAGGAAAGGTTGTCACGCCCTGTGTGGTTTCGTGCGTGACAGTTTGGTTATGTTCCCGGTCTAGGTTTTGGTTTCCGTTTTGAACTCTTTATTTTGTATTTAACTTCCTGTTTTGTCCTGTCGTCCTTGGTTGCCGTAATCATTCACACCTGTCCCTAATTTGTGTTTGTATTTAGTTCAGGTGTGTGCATTTCCCCTTTGTGGGATTATTATCGTTTGTCCGCCAGCAAGTTGAGTTGCCTTTTTTCCCGCTGCTACAATTATAGCCGAAATAAATATTATTTACCTGCTATTTGGTCCTGCTCTCTGCATCCTGGGGTTGCACCGCAACAAAGACATGCCGCGCCGTGACAGAATAATCCCACCAAGTGACGACGACCTCGCGGAGAGCGACTTTCGGACCTGGCAGCTCCTCAAGGCTATGGAGGACGAGGAGATGGCGATGCCGCCATGGGAGATGGAGGACTTGGTGCGCGGTCCGGACGACATGTTCGTCGCTACGGCGTGGTTGTATCCCGGACACACCGACGACACTCCAGATCCTCCGCGACGCCGACGCAAGCCGCGGCGCCACAGAGCGAAGCCAACCTCGTCTTCCCCTCCACGCCAAGTCGAGGTGCACCCGCCCTCATGCCCTGCCGGCTTCGATGAACCCGACGACGATCTCGCGGAGCTCGACGACTGGACCCAGCAGTTTTTCAAGGCGATGGAGCAGGAGTGTGCAAGGTACACCCCGGAGGAACTGGAGACCATGGTGTGGGGGCCGGACGGCACCCTAGTGCCCATGGCGTCGGTGTTCCCGGTACCCGCTGCACACCCTCCGACGCGGCGGCGTCGCCGACGCACGGCACGTCGCCAAGAGGTGTGGCCACCCTCTTCCGCCTCGCCATGTCACGCCACGGCACAGCTCAATCCTCTCGCTGCTGCCGAGTTGCAGCCCGTCGTGCATTCCCCGACGGCTCCCGTGCCAAGTGGCGAGGCGCCCCGGATTCCTCCAGTGCCCAAGCCACGCAGCCCCAGGGGTTTCCAAGACCCGGCTCCCGTGCCAAGCTGCGTGGCGTCTCAGTTTCTTCCAGTGCCCAAGCCACGCAGCCCCAGGGGTTTCCAAGACCCGGCTCCCGTGCCAAGCTGCGTGGCGTCAGATTCCTCCAGTCCCCAAGCCACGCAGCTTCAAGGTTCCTCAAACCCCGGCTCTTGCACCAAGCTGCGTGACTCCACAGATTCCTCCAGTCCCTAAGCCACGCAGCCCCAGGAGTTTCCAAGACCCGGCTCCCGTGCCAAGCTGCGTGGCATCCCAGATTCCGCCTGTGCCCAAGCCGCGCAGCCCGAGGGATTCTCAAGACCCGGCTCTCATGCCAAGCTGCGCGGCGTCCCTGATCCCGCCCGTGCCCAAGCCGCGCAGCCCGAGGGGTTCTCAAGACCCGGCTCCCATGCCAAGCTGCGTGGCGTCCCTGATCCCGCCTGTGCCCAAGCCGCGCAGCTTCAGGCCCAAACTAGTGGCTGTGGCCGGGACTGCTGACCTGGAGGAGCCAGTGACCCTCCTCCAAGCCTCCCTCCTCCCTACCCTGGTTTCGGCTCCCTCGGATTACGGCGTCTGGGATCCGCCTTCGAGAGGGGGGGCTAGTACCACCTGCTGGGCTATGGTGGAAGCACAGCCCAGCCCGCTGATGGAAGGGGAGAATGGCGCCACCTGCTGGGGGAGTGAGGAGGCACAGCCCACTCCACCTGTAGGACGAGCAGCAGGGCTTGCTGGAGCAGATGGTCAGGCTCTGGCATGGACGACGCCTGCTTCTTCGCCGTCTCCGCGTCGGGGCCGGATGCCTGCTTCTTCGCCGTCTCCGCGTCGGGGCCGGATGCCTGCTTCTTCGCCGTCTCCGCGTCGGGGCCGGACGCCTGCTTCTTCGCCGTCTCCGCGTCGGGGCCGGACGCCTGCTTCTTCGCCGTCTCCGCGTCGGGGCCGGACGCCTGCTTCTTCGCCGTCTCCGCGTCGGGGCCGGACGCCTGCTTCTTCGCCGTCTCCGCGTCGGGGCCGGACGCCTGCTTCTTCGCCGTCTCCGCGTCGGGGCCGGACGCCTGCTTCTTCGCCGTCTCCGCGTCGGGGCCGGACGCCTGCTTCTTCGCCGTCTCCGCGTCGGGGCCGGACGCCTGCATCCTTGCCGTCTCCGCGTCGGGGCCGGACGGCCTCTAGACTTTCGGCCGGAGACCTGGTTGATGGAAGGGGAGAATGGCGCCACCTGCTGGGGGAGTGAGGAGGCACAGCCCACTCCACCTGTAGGACGAGCAGCAGGGCTTGCTGGAGCAGATGGTCAGGCTCTGGCATGGACGACGCCTGCTTCTTCGCCGTCTCCGCGTCGGGGCCGGATGCCTGCTTCTTCGCCGTCTCCGCGTCGGGGCCGGATGCCTGCTTCTTCGCCGTCTCCGCGTCGGGGCCGGACGCCTGCTTCTTCGCCGTCTCCGCGTCGGGGCCGGACGCCTGCTTCTTCGCCGTCTCCGCGTCGGGGCCGGACGCCTGCTTCTTCGCCGTCTCCGCGTCGGGGCCGGACGCCTGCTTCTTCGCCGTCTCCGCGTCGGGGCCGGACGCCTGCTTCTTCGCCGTCTCCGCGTCGGGGCCGGACGCCTGCTTCTTCGCCGTCTCCGCGTCGGGGCCGGACGCCTGCTTCTTCGCCGTCTCCGCGTCGGGGCCGGACGCCTGCTTCTTCGCCGTCTCCGCGTCGGGGCCGGACGCCTGCTTCTTCGCCGTCTCCGCGTCGGGGCCGGACGCCTGCTTCTTCGCCGTCTCCGCGTCGGGGCCGGACGCCTGCTTCTTCGCCGTCTCCGCGTCGGGGCCGGACGCCTGCTTCTTCGCCGTCTCCGCGTCGGGGCCGGACGCCTGCTTCTTCGCCGTCTCCGCGTCGGGGCCGGACGCCTGCATCCTTGCCGTCTCCGCGTCGGGGCCGGACGGCCTCTAGACTTTCGGCCGGAGACCTGGTTCTACACCCAGGGCGCCCGCCTGAGGATGCCTACCTCGCGCTTGGTCGAGGGCGCCCCCCGGAGGGTGTATACCGTCCCAACCATTCCCTCCATCACATGGAGGGGTCTTGCTGGCTCCGCCGGGCCTGCCGCCCCGGCCGACCCCCTGAAGGGTCCCGTCGGCGACCCACCTCCGGTCCCCCCACCACCCATCCCTCTTTGACTGCTATCTATTTTGGACGTCTAGGATCTGTCCTTGAGGGGGGGGGGGTACTGTCACGCCCTGTGTGGGTTTGTGCGTGACAGTTTGGTTATGTTCCCGGTCTAGGTTTTGGTTTCCGTTTTGAACTCTTTATTTTGTATTTAACTTCCTGTTTTGTCCTGTCCTTTGTCCTTGGTTGCCGTAATCATTCACACCTGTCCCTAATTTGTTTGTATTTAGTTCAGGTGTGTGCATCTCCCCTTTGTGGGATTATCGTTTGTCCGCCAGCAAGTTGAGTTGCCTTTTTTCCCGCTGCTACAATTATAGCCGAAATAAATATTATTTACCTGCTATTTGGTCCTGCTCTCTGCATCCTGGGGTTGCACCGCAACAAAGACATGCCGCGCCGTGACAAAGGTGACAGAAAAAAGTCAGATAAGCATATGACCTACCCATATGGCTCCACATCGATGAACTTTGTTAAACGACTGTCCATGTCGTCTTCCACCGTCTCCTGTGAAAACATGGCGCCCTCAAAATTTGCCTTAGGAAGTCTGACGCATGCGCAGAATGGCCACAAGGTGGCCAGGTTTACGCTGTTACCCAAGTACATTTTGCTATCTGGTATCAGGTTGTAAAATCAATACATTAGTTATGTAAATATTACTTGGTGTCAGTGATCATATTTACAAATAAATGGGAGGATACAAAGTTACACACAATCAAGTAAGGCATTAAATAAAGAGTGAGATTTTAGAGTAAAAAGTTAAATAATAAATCCTTGTAAAATGTAAATTAATATTTGAGGTAATAATTACAGGGCCAAAAAATCATTTTTTTTCAGTGCAGGTGACTGTTGGATGCGTGACTGTTGGATGCTAGCCGCTGCCGCCTTCGGGTCCCTGGGTTCCCTGGACTGCAAGACTTCGTGTATATCAGTGTCCTGGACGCTGAACGGGAGCGGCAGGATGTTAAGGCGTTGTACAGGGCGTTTCTTGTTGCTGGGCAGAATCTGTGCTTGTGCCTCAAAACATGAACAATCCCAAATTCCCCCAAGTGGCACACGTCACAGGAGGCGGTTGACGCATGTGTGAGTGTACCGTCACACCCATGTGTGTTTCAGAGGCCTCAACAGAGAAAGTGGTGTTGCATCAGCACCACAGCTGGAGACATCAAAATGCCGCTGAAGAGGAGGGCAAAAAAGTGGCCCGGGTGGCTCTTGACCTCTACAATCAAACTGTGGCACGGCGTACACACGCCAGCACGCCAATTGGTTTTGTGGATGATCTTTAAGTCATAGAAAATTGCCAAAACAACAGACACCGTCATGGGAGGAAGACAGATGTCACAGGAGTTGATGATGCTTAAACTCCTTCCATGTACGCCTTCACCCATTTAGTGCGTCTTTGGCTGGATGCACTCAGCTGAGTTCTCCACAGGGAGGCACCATTATCAATCCATCAGGTCTTTCTCATCTACTAAGCGCTCAAAGGGTGCACAAACTGAGGAGATATCTCAGGAGGACATCCATTCTATTCATGACATGATGCTCAATTCATTAGTGGTTTTGTTTGACCAAGTCAGGCTCCCTGCAGGCTGCAGACTGGAAGAGCAGCGTCAGAGAGACCAGAGCGAGAATAATGCACCCAAAACACCAGCAATATACTTGATGCTTCTTATATATGTATATATATCATTATATATCATTTTTTAAATATATTTTCATATATTTTTTATAATATATATGTTTTGGCCTTAATGCACATCTGCATTTCCCCCATTGTGGTCATGTGCTTACTTTTTTTGTGTATTTGTTATTTTCTTGGCTGCACGGTAGTCGAGTGGTTGTCCCGAGTTCAATTCCACCCTCCCCCATCTCTGTGTGGAGTTTGCATGTTCTCCCCGCGTGTGTGTGGGTTTTCTCCAGGTACTCCGGTTTCCTCCCCCATTCCAAAAACATGCTAGGCACTCCAAATTGTCCATAGGTATGAATGTGAGTTTGAATGGTTGTTTGTCTATATGTGCCCTGTGATTGGCTGGCCACCAGTCCAGGGTGTACCCCGCCTCTTTCCCGAAGGCAGCTAGGATAGGCTCCAGCACCCCCGCGACCCTTGTGAGGAAAAAGCGGTAGAAAATGAATGAATGAATGAATGAATGTTATTTTTCCCTCATCCCCTGCATCCAGGTAGTGCTGATCACAACCTAAACAAGCAACCGTAATCCAACAAACACCGCCTCTCGCTGACTGAATCCTAATACAAACCCAATAATCCTTCCTCTCACACCCAGTATGGCACATCAATGCCCCCCGGGGACAAAAAGCGACCCATCATCGGGGTTGATTGTTCCACATATTTATTAATGTTAGGTCATATCCAGATACATTGTTAGATTGATGATGCAATTACAGTTGCATTGGCCCCGTATATAGACTTGTATGCTGAATTCCTACGTTTCATACAACCCACAGCCCCCCACCCCACCAAGCTTGTGACCTTATCTCATCAGCAACAAATATAGGACTGTTTCATTGGTTTAATTTCTGAACTATAAAGAAACGGCGGGAAAGCAACAGAAAAACAAGCTCCCCTTGACACGTCAAAGCAGAGCAGTGGAAAGCTAACACATTTGCAAGAAGAACACAAACACTAATGTTTAGCAGCAGCTAATTCCGTCTCATCGCCATCCCTGTATGAGAATACAGCAGATGATCCTATTCGTCCTGAGCGTGTACATGTACAGGCAGGGGCGTCACTAGGTTCTGAGGACAGGGGGGGCTTAGCCCCCTGGAGATGCACAGGATATGAATGAATGTAGTAGACATTCAAAAAAATAAAAAATAATTACAAATATCCACAAAACAAATAAGGAACAAGAAGTGGGATATAACTTTCCCACTTTTGGACATATTTAGTAGAGATAGTCAATTGTTTTAGGCCACCATTAAATGTACACAAGTACACACAATCTACACTGCAAAACCGCTGCTCAAGCTCTGCAACCATTCTGCCCAGTGGACAGTCATTAATTACAAAATAATCATTATTATATTATTCATTAGCCTATTATTATTACTATCATCATTATTCTTCTTCTGATTATTACTTGTATTAGCATTAGCATTAGTATTAGCCTGCTTATTGGCTTGCTTGTTAGCCTGCTTATGACATTTGTCAGAGATTTTTTTGGTAAAAAATAATTTAAAATCAATAAAAAATGTAATAAAAATCAATAAAAAATATCCAATTATTTAGGGGGGCTGAAGAACATTTTGGGGGGACCTAATGACGCCACTGTGTACAGTGTGTGTGTATCTGTAAATGAAGGAGTTGCTTCCACCAAAGCAGACAATGCTGGGATGGTCGGGTGACGCTTGGCTTATGGGAAGCTTTTTTGACTGCATCACACAAAAAAAACACAGATAGTCACTTCAACACTGCAGTGCATTGGATGGCATGGAAGTAAGCATTCATGTAAGTACTAAGTGACAATAATGTACAATTCCATAACAAATGAAGTAGTGTCATACAAAGAAGAAATACTTGCTTGAAGACATTTTAATTCTGCCACGATTGGTTTCTTCATAGCAGTCTTGACATTTCTTAGGGAGGAATAAGATTTAAAAAATCACTTGAACAATAAAATTCAGTCATGATATGAATAATTGTGTTTAACTGTAAATACAGCACAACGTCCAAATCATACATTGTGTGTATTGGATTTCAGTATCGGCTGTCTGTCTTGATGATGCAAAGCCTGTCAATCATTTTACTGCATTCATGTGAGTGGAAACCGGGAGTGCTCAGCCACCCCCTCTAATCCGCGAGTATACACAAAATAATCTTCCTCAGAAGAGGTGGCGTGTGCGATGGAGAGGTATGAAGACACGACAGTGTAGGGAGAGACAAAGACAAGCTACATCTTGACACAAAAAATTACAACATCATTTCCAATCATGGCATAACACTTGTGGTGGAAAGGTGAGCAAGTAATGGCAGCAATCTGGTGCGCTATGCAAAAGCCAGCAGGCATAGGAACTTGTAAGGACCAGGAGCTATAATACTGTAATATGGCTAGATACAGTAGATACACTTAGATGCAAATATATACACCAGATGCTACTCCCCTTAATGCATTCAGTGTTGTTTGTGGTACCAAACCTGGCTTCAGATATATATAAAATATGCCAACGAATAGAAGAAGCGGGCCTTTTTATATGCAAAGTGTTAGAAATGGTGATGAAATCATAAAATGGGAGTAAACGCAAGTTCAAACATAGTTTTAACACATCATTGGCAGTTACATTGTGGGAAACCATCAAATCAAAAAGAATATGAATATCTACGATGTGTCGTCCGTGTCCCATCATGCTTCACTCTCAAGCTGCTCTACATTATATACTGTGGCCCGTCCGTGACATTCTGTTTGAGACAACAAAGGATAAAGTCTTACACACGATACAGATGAAGAAGGATCAGGGAGAGTTAAAGTTTATTTCTCCGTGTCAAGGTTGGTCACATTGTCCACTACTTTGGTCAGAACAGTCCGGTCCATCAGATGACACCACAAACATGGGAATTGTCAATACATTGATTGCGTGTTAGTCGTCAAACTACTCAGCAGGGAACAGGAGTGTATGGGCACGTATGTGTTGACATGTTTTGATGGTCCTCCACGGATCCACGGCTAATCGAGGATGGTGACTTGGTTGGTGAGGCCATTGGGGGAGGGGGAAACAGTGGTGGGGTTGAGCGGGGAGTTGTTCGGCACTTCCCGGCTCTCGCTGGGCCGACTGAACTGGCTGGCCAGTGACTCGTCGAGGTTGATCTCGGTGGTCAGCACACTGCTTCCATTGAAGTCCAGGTTGTCCTCACTGCACAGCTTGCTCTCCTCACACAGCGAAGGCTGGCTGGCGAGGCGCTTCTCCTCCAGGTCGCTGCAACAACAAAACCATGCGTGAAGGAGTCCACGGCAATTTGATTGAAAAAACAAACCAAAATGGCGCCAGGCACATGCAAGCTGAAGCTAAGCTACTCGGAAAAGTGAAATAATCCAGGTTATGTATATAAGGGCATACCTTTCTAAAGATCTGCAAAGCAGGATGAAGCATCAGAATCAGGGAGAGAGGACAGTGAGGTGAACACAAAAGTTAAAAGGCAAAACAGAAGACAAAGAATTGGGAAACAAGACGTCCGGATCAAAAACAAAAGGAACATCACATCACACCTGTACTCTCCGAAAGTCTCGTCCTTCATGGGGCGGGCCTCCGAGTCGATTGGCCCTTCTTCTTTATCTTTCACTGAGAGTGGAACAAAGGGTTGGACTTTATTATCGGCGTCATCGCGACCATGTGACAGATCATTTTTACGAGTGTCCAACAAACAGGCACCAGTAAGTCCAACTCCGGCAACATGTAATGGCGAGCGCCAAAGATGAGGGACATACATATTTTTATGTACAAATCAATTCATGTGTTGCGAATGGGCACCCTCCACAGGCGGGACACTCGGACCCCCATCCCTCTCAGACGTGATCAAACGTCCAGCGTGTGAAATAGATCAAACAAAGGCCATCAATGAGGCGGTGATTCACGGCTGGGCCTCAGGTTTAGGGTATCATTAGAGTATCACGATGCCTCAGCATCATCATGCAATCCCCAAGTCTTACAGCAACATCTAATCAATCAACGTCTAGTCAATTTCGACTTTAAATAATGTACTGATGTAAGCCCCACCCATTTTCAGTTAAACCACACCCACTTCCATTTTATCCAGATAGGATACAAATAATACAGAACACACACCAATTTTGTCATTGGCCTTTGAACTCCTAGCAACAAGTGGCTAAGCAGACAGGTAATGTTACTGAAAAGACAAGAAAGCAAAATTCTACATTTATTAGATAGATACAACTTTACACAGCAAATTTTGGTCTTTGGAATAAACTCCATGTGAGTTAAAATCAACTCAATCTGAGTGTACATGCGTGACCATCCATTGACTCCACAGGAGAGTTAATAGAACTCTGCTTTTACCCTCTATTCAGAGTTTAAACTGAACTCTTCTTGGTGTTAAAATACTGATCCCCCTGTCAACCTCACACCCGTGAACAAGACCCCGAGATACTTGAACTCCTCCACCTGGGGCAGGACCTCATTCCCAACCCGGAAGGAGCACTCCACCCTTTTCCGACTGAGAACCATGCCCTCTGATTTGGAGGTGCTGAGACCTATCCCAGAAGCTTCACACTCAAATGGACACCTTGTGTACACACAAAATATACACCTAACCGTGTTTATTTTGTGTAAGATTGTCTGTGTAGCATTATAGAGTGTGCATACAGGGACAGTCTTACCTGCATGCGTACAAATTACAAGCACACCGATGTCTGGAACACGGATAGGCCAGCAACAAATGCGCTATCGATGTTGTGCCAAGATTGCTTGCACTTAGTAAACTTGGCGCCTTCACGTCCGGTTTCTGAGTTCCACGGCACCAATGGCGCATCTGCCAAAGTGTGTCCGACAATGAGTGCTCCTCTTCGGGCAAGCCAGGTGGACACAGCACCCTCGCATCCTGGTTCTCCTGAGCTCCACCACTCTCGTGTTGCCAACATTACCACTCTTTGAATTCATACACCGAAAATCAGGAGTTACCAAACAGTATCTCAGCAGCTAGCAGTAGATTCTAGCCACTTTTCAGCTAGTTCTTGAGAGGTTTCATTCATTCATTATCACCTCAAAACAGACAAAATTAGAAAGGAAGGTTCGGCAGTAGTCCGGAAGTACTTCCGGGAGTGTGACCAATCACAGCGTGCGCAGAGGCAAGCCATGGTTGGAATAAATTAAAACAGACTGTTTTAGAAAGCCAAATAAATACAGCTGGAATATGTACATATTCTGGAAGATCTAGCAAGCTTTCTATGCGGGTTCTTGTGTGTAGCTGCTCTGTAAGGGTATATAAAGTTTGGTTCAGTGAAGGCTGCAAATAAGAAGGTTATCCAAGGGACAACTGAAGAAATTAAGGCCAAAAACAGCACAATCAGGAGCTGTGCTAACGTTCCCAAAAATCTAATTGCAGGTACACATATGTGACATATTAATATTGTAATTTATATAATAATTAATATAATCAAAAGTACAGAAGCATTACCTTGGAGTATAATATTTTACTCCATTACAAGGCAAAATAATGTGATTTTTCGAGGGTCATTGCTTTCATCATAATTGCTACAGATGATCTGAAAAATATGATTTATTTCACCCTGTTAAAAAGAATCAAATTGCATTCACAAATCTACAACAAAGGCTCTCCCTATTGGTTGACACTTGCCTGAATACTTCCCCCCTTTGTTCCTTCGGACAAAGCAGAGGATGAGCAGTACGAGCAGCAGCAGCACGATGGCGCTCACAAGGCCGATGAACCATCCCTGGGTTGCGAAGCTTGGCTGCACCTCTGTGACTTCTTGAGAGTAGATGGATGTCAGTTACAATACACATGACACAAAGTCAAATACACAACGAGGCGGAAGGCTTTAAAAGAAGACATCCATCTCATCCAAACAAGACGGCGCATTATGTATTCTGACAGTGTGGCATCTCACCAGGGAAACCAAAGAAATCACCTCATAAGGCTAACTTCACTTCTCGAGCATTGCAGGGATCTACAAGGAGTTCTCTGTGGGATTTGCTTTATATTTAGACCCAGGAACCCTAGAGGAGCAGCTAACCAGATGAAGATGAATACCTGTTCCTGGTGTGTCAATCTCAGTCTGAAAAAAGGTGACGTTGCTGTGGGTGAAGCGCAAATGGTAATGGGAACCAGGTCTCAGGTCCTGGAGTTGATAGAAGAACTGCGAGGAGTCCACCTTTTCTGTTTTCTTCCATTTATCAGCATCTGCATAGACAATAGAAGATCCTCCCTCAAGTTCATTGTTCAGTTGACTGCACAGGAAGTCAACAGGAAAGGACTGGAAACGCTATACCATTCTGTCTTAGATAGTGGATATGGAATCGAACATTCCTGTGCCTCTTCTTGGCCACCCAGCTGATGTTAGCAAAGTTATCACCAGGAAGCACGCTGATGTTGACTGGGGGGGCTGTAAAACATCGATATGGAGGTACAGCATCCATGACCACGTCATGCTAAAACGTGTGGTCTGTGTGAAGGAAGAGGTGTACTGTGTACCTCCATCCAGCGTGGTGGCACCTTCCCTCATGATGGGCTCTCCATCCCCGGTAGCAGTGCGCCCCCTCAGGAAGAAGCGGTAGTGGCTGTGGCGATCCAGGCCCTTCAAGGTGAGGTGGCTTATTTTCGGGTCATTTATTTTCTCCTCTTGCATCGGGCTGTCATCACTCTCTACAACTGAGGCAACGTTGACACAAGTCATGAGAATCTCTCTTTGACTTGATTGATCAGAAGTATTGGTTATTATTCAGCTGTGTTTTGCGTGGTTGTGATGCTTGGGACTTTTAATGAGCAGTGTGAAGTGGGTGATTCAAACATGGCAATAAACATAATAATAATATGTCAGCCTTGTTGGCTGTATTTTTCTCAAAAGCACCGCATCGGGTACTACAAGCAGTTTTCCAACTGACTTCATATCACCAGCCAGTCGTGACTAACCTCAGTGACTGATGCACGATCGTGCCAACTGTCTTGAAAAAAATATGTGCCGTTACGTTATGAAAGAAGTTTAAGATTGCAAGGTGCATACTGCAACATATTAAGAGGGGCGTAATATTTTAGCATGCTAAAATATAGCCATACATGCAGGATGCTTGATGCGTTAAGTGCATCTAATGTCGTGGCCAGTCAATGCAGGTTACTGTTGCTCTATTAGTTAGGATGATTTTTTTCCAAAACATTTTTTTGCGCAATAATTTTTTTTGTCTCAATCCCATTTCTTCTTTTCACATTTTGAAGCGCTACTTAGAACCTCCATACGATCCATACAGTGCAAAATGTAAATTCTTCCAATTTGGATCAGCAGGTGAATGTAACGATGTTCCAGGCTTGACAATATTTCATTCATTCATTCATTCATTTTCTACCGCTTTACCTCACAAGAGTAGCGGGGGTGCTGGAGCCTATCCCAGCTGTCTCCAGGCGAGAGGCGGGGTCCACCCTGGACTGGTGGCCAGCCAATCACAGGGCACATATAGACAAACAACCATTCACAACCACATTCATACCTATGGACAATTGGGAGTGGCCAATTAACCTAGCATGTTTTTGGAATGTGGGAGGAAACCAGAGTACACGGGGAGAACATGCCAACTCCACACAGAGATGGCTGAGGGTGGAATTGAACCCTCGTCTCCTAGCTGTGAGGTCTGCGCGCTAACCACTTGACCGCCGTGCCGCAGCTTGACAATATTTGAATGCCATAAATCGAATTGTCAAATACGGTAAAGCGCTAGATAAGGAATAGAAATAATGCTCACTCTGTAGGTATTGCAGGAGGTATCCAATTAGAATTCCATTGGGTTGACTCGGTGGCGTCCAACGCAGGGTCATTTCCGTCTCAGATGGACTGTCCAGCGTCAGAGATGTTGGGGGATGAGGAACTGGTGAAATGACACGCTGTCCATTAAAAGGGTCTTTTTGATTGCATTTGACAGCCACTCATTTTCTGCAGCAAATAACCGAACAGAACATCAATCACAACATTTCTATTCTCTGTCCTTTTCTCAAGCTTCCTGGCAATCACCGAGCGTCTCCTCCCATTACATCTCCACTCTTCCATCTTCCATCTTCCCCCTCCCTTTCTTACCTCCCTCAGCAGTGTTGAATGACAGCATCTCACAAGGCGGGCCATCCCCTTTACTGTTGAACACACTGACGGTCAAGGTGTAGTGGGAGTACGGTTGGAGCTCGCCAATCACCTTCCTCTCCTCGTTGGCCCCAGTCACCACTACGGTGGTGATGGACGGCTCCCTTCGAGCTCTGTGGTGGCTCAGAGACCTGACTCTGGTCAAGTGAATCTGGAAGACGACACTTTTTCAAATGAAACAACCTATAGATTCAACAGATGTTGAGGAATGCCACACTCGGATCGCTACCTTGTAGCCAAGCAGGTGACCTCTGACCGTCTCTCTGTCTATAGCAGCCCAGGTCACCCTGATGGCGGTGCTGTTCAGTCGGACCACATCTACATTCATGGGGGCCTCCAGTGGAACTAAAATAGTGGACAAAATTGTAATAATGAAGTACTCATGCTGGTAAAACAAGGTCGTGCTGAAAAACAATCTTACTATTCTCTCCTGAGTAGCCAATAACAGGGTCCGGCTCAGGCCCCTCCCCCTTTTCATTAAGAGCCTGCACTTTGATCTCAAATGCAGAGAAGTTGCCGATTCCATTGACGACAAATGGTGGCGCTGTTGTGTAGTTGGTGTGCCAGATGGGCCCACTGCCCACCACCCGCCTCCACAGGACGCGGTACTTGAAGTCAGGCCCGTTGAAGCTCCGTTTATCCATTTCCTGTTGTAAGAGGAATAATAACCAATGAGGCACGAGAAACCTTTGGACAACAGTTGATGCTGCCTCATGTCATTGAACATCCGCTACCTCCCAGATGATGACAAGTGTATCTGGGTCAATGGACTCACTCCTGACATCTTCAGGGTTATTGTCTGGTGCTGTGATCATAAAATGTGAGGTTAAAAGCATGGTGGTGAAAATGTGAGGTCATAAATGCTGCAAATAGCTCTGACCTTCAGCAGCTGTGTTGTAGATTTCCGAGGCTTTGCTGGGATCGCTCTTCCCCACTTCGTTGATGGCAATAATGCGGAAACGATAAGACATGTGGGGCCACAGAGACAGACTGGCACGCTCTGTGTTCCCTGATACTCGGCTCAACTCTTCCCAACCCTTCTCGCTTGATTTTGAATCCTGATCCTCAAACTCAATCACATACTCTGCAGAGATACAGGACATATTTTTAAGGATATGTAGACATCGATGGAGCCATGCAGAAACCTCCTTGACCTGTCGTCTATTCATAACAATATGTGTGTGTGTCAATACTCAACCTATGACTGGGCTATTGTGTTCATCTCCAGGAGTCCAGCTGAGGGTGACTGTACGTTGTTTAGGTTGGGTCAGTTGCAGAAGGACAGGAGGGTCCGGACGATCTTTAGGAATTGTAATGCGTCATTATTATAATGTTGTACAGACTAAAGTGGAATGCAATCTAATGTTTTTTCAAAGGAGCAATTATCATTACCATTGATTACCATTGAGCAGTGATCTTACCATACAGAGTGAGTGTGCCGGTTGCTTCGGCCATGTCCAGATTAGTGATGACCTGACACGTGTAGTTTCCTTCATCTTCAGGTTCTGCATTAGCAATAATTAAGTCCGGTCCTTCGAATGTGTACCTATCAAAGGAACGTCATGCATCTTCATGCTTGTTTACTTTTGTTGTGTTTATAGTGTTTGTGCAACAGGGATGTAGTTGTCTTGGTAAAACAAAAACATATGAAATTATGGGCTCTAATTTAGTGGCACAACACAAGGTCGCGCAGGGAAGCGGTGGTAATTTTGTCCAGCGCACCTTTATACGCAGCCAATTTGGTATACTGGGCTGCCGTAAAATGGGCGTGGCGGGTCACCAGGGACGGAGTCCACATTTTCAGCTTGGTGTGTAAAACATTTCGTGACAAAACAGAAAGATTGCCAGCTCCGACCTGGTCTATTCTTGGTGCAGGCAAAGCGCACCCTGCGCAGTGTTAAATTGGCAGACGCACAGTGCACACACATCACCAAAACCTCACAGGCAGTCGGGCCTGCAGCCCGACTACGGAGATGAGAGAGTCATGTGTGTCAGTTTTCACGGTGCCCTAGCGTAGAGCCAGTCCCAATCTTTATTCTTAACGGGATGTAAAAAAGATGGCGTACATGCAAGGAGGAGATCTCGAGCATATACCATCAAAGGTTCTCCGATGTGGTGATGACAGAGCAGGAACGCAGGTGGAGCACAAGCACAATTATGTGTTTAATGTGGCTGTCAGTAACAGTGGTGGTCTACATGGTGACGTGCATCATGGCCTCTGATGTGCAGTCCAGTGGCGTCCATTTGATTGCTTAAGATTACACTTCGCTATGTTAAACCCTCTTTTTGCCACTTGCGGGCGTGGGAGGGACAGAGGCGTGGGTGCACTGAGCTGCGCCAAACTTAGCCGCTCACAAAAATTGCAAAGTACGCTGGCCACACCACATTGGCGTGGCATAGATGAAGCACAAGGCAGTTGCGCTGCGCCTGGTCTACGAATATCCAGCCCAATGAATGACTCGTGTGTGAAATCTCACTTTTCGTCACTTTCAGATGCAAACAGCTTGTGGTCATTCTTTCGCCACTGAATGAGTGGAGAGGCGAGCTTGGGGTCCACGAGGGAAAGACAAGTGAAGATAGCCGTCTGTCCAGGCTGCACCTTCAGAGACTGAGGGGGTGAAAGGATGACTGTCCTGTCTGCAGGAGAAAGCAAAGCAACATAAAACACTGGAGCATTCAACCTGTAAAAGACACCTTCAGCGAACCTGCTGACTAAAACGATGACTACAGAGATGAGGAAGCCAAAATTTGTGGTCCACTCAAAACTTGCTCATTTTTTTGCAGTGTTCAAACACTACCAGGACAGAGCCTCAGGACTGCAGAGATATTTTTAAAAGAAAATTAAAGACACACCTTTTTAATCAGGCTTTTAACTAATATTTTAAACTCTTCTTACGTTTTTATCTTTTTAGTCCTATTTTATGCTTTTAGTCTTTAGCTTTTAACTCCAGTGTTTCCTCAGGGGGGGTCCTTCACACAGGGGGCTGTGTCGGGTCTGCTGATGGGGGTGCTGTCCTTGGGTCCCTTTAACCCGGCCGGCTGGGGGTTCCTCCCTTTGATGTGGGGGTCCGCCCGTCTGTCGGAGTCGGGGGGCCCGGGTGCGGGTCCCCCCAGTGTGGACGGCTCCAAAGGTGGCGTTTCCTTGATCCTCAGTGCCATGCCATGTCTCCCTACTGTGTGTGATTGTGTGTGTGTGTGTGTGTGTGTGTGTGTGTGTGTCTAGTATGGAAGGAGGGGCTTTCTTTGTAATTGTTTTCTTTTTAATTGTGGTAATTGTTTTTAATTCTATAAAGCACTTTGTGTTGCATGTCCTTGCAGGAAAAGTGCTCTACAAATAAAGTTGATTTGATTTGATTACCACATGACGAAAAACATGTAAAAAGACAACTACAATGTTAAATTCATGATAAATAGTAGCAAATACAACCTTACAGTCACCAAAATATTTGGCAGTGATCACCATCGTAATTGGGATGACTTCACAAGATGAAATTCCAGTTAATATCAGAACTACTCCATAAAAGCATGATATTCCTGTCAGGTTTTTGTGTCCTTTTTTGTGTCATGATCCAGGATGAAATCATCAATGAAGAAAAGAGCAAAGATCATAGACTATCGCTGTCAAGTTAACACAGACATTTTCTGTAGCAGCTTTTTTTTTTTGAGGGCCAAATTAGTTTCATGTTGGATATTCGTCTCTGTCGCTGTTAATTTCATGTTGGCAGTTAGATATTCAGCTCCATCGCAACAGCGGTATTTCCCCCTCACTGTACCCGGACTGCTCTCTCATGGTGCGGTGAATGTATGGCAATATAATGTGCTCTTATACACATTTGTAGCTATTACACAATGAGCTTCTTTATTGTATAATGTAAGATTAATGTCTACATGAACAATGCAGCAAATGTAATCAGAATAATGAATGTTGCATCTCTGTGTGCAGCTTGCGACGTCTTCATCTTTACCAATAGCGAGTAAGGAGGGCAACTTAATGTCATTGATGACATTAAATGACTTAAGGTCATTTTCTATGCCATTTATTTTCGCAAGAGGGTTTGCAGGAGTCTATCCCAGTTGACTTCAGGTGAGAGGTGAGATACAATCTGGACTGGTCGCCAGTCGTGTAACAATTACAACCATGGAATTTCCATTTCACCTACGACTAACAATTTAAAAATATATATAGACTAGAAGATAAAGGTGCCTGCAGGTTGGGTGAACATGTCACATGAGCGTGTCTTTCACTTACTGAGCACCTCCAGCTCGGCACTAATGGACAAGTTGGTGTTTTGCACAGTGCAAGTGTAGAAGCCCTCGTTATCGTGTGTGATATTGGAGATCTCCAGCCCTCCAGTGGTGAGAGGGTTCATTCTGGAATCCGCCAGAAGGGTGGAGGCGCTGCCACCGTTCCTGTGAACACATCACATACCACACACAGGTACAGTATTACAATTATTGCAAAAACTCAACTTTTTCTGGCATCGTCAGAGAGTTTTCTGGTATTTGAGGAAAGCATGTTTGAGTTGCAATTTGCATTCTCACTCAGCAGCAAAGGTGCTGCTGGGACATCCGAACTAAGACAAAAGTCTTAGTTGCTCCTCTTCCAGATGCAAGATGTTCCCAGTCTTCTTTCTATTCTCCATATGTGATTCTTTACAGGGGGATATTTTATGCTCCACACCCAGATTGTCGGGAAGTGACATGCACACACAAAATCATGACATCACACATTGCTGTGTGTTAAAGGGGACCTATTATGCTCATTTTGTACTTTGTATTGAGTTGTGGACTGCTATAGAGCAGCTACACACAATAACAACACACAAAGCTATATGGATCTTCCAGAATCTGCACCTATTCAGCTGTATTTCTTTGGATTTCGTGGTTCCTGTGAAAATGGTCTGTTTTAATTTATTCCACCCACGGATCATATTAATATAATAATCATTTTTTAGGATATAAATAATGCAATAAAAACACAACAACAATAAACCCACAAGATATAATTGCAACCCTGCATATATTTCTACCTCAATGTTTCTTTCGACCTTCCCTGGTAACTATTTACATTTAAGAAGGAGTAATTCTGTTACTAATTCAATTACTTTTGGGGGAAGGCAACTGGTAAGTAATTACTTTTCTAGTCTTTTGCCAAACCCTGCTTACCATATGACTTTTGGTTTCGGAGATCCAAAGCTTTCACATTCGAGCAAAACCTTCTGGCCCTCGGTAACCGTGTAGGTGTTGCCATCCTCAGTAAGGATCTGGGGAGGCAGCTCTGAAACAACAAACCAACATTTAGATTTTGAAGGTTTGAATGTTTAAAGGATAGACATGGACATACGTATACTATATGGCACAAAATAACAGGAACACCACTCAGAAATTAAGTGTTATCACAGAAAGCTTTATACATATTTTGGACAATTGTATGCTATATTTGCTATTTGGGGACTATTATACCAGGAAACACTCACCAATGACATAAACGTTGGTGTTGATGAGGATAGTTCCGTGCTTATTGGAGGCCTGGCACTGGTAGATGGCAGTGTCTCCAAAATTGACGTCTTTCAGGATGAGAGAACCGCTGGCTGTTAGAGTGCGTCTGGGGTCTTTGTCGGTCGCTGGTCCAAAAAAATCCAGACACAGTCGGTAAATACCGGGGTATACCGCGTGTTTAAATGTGAGTATTGACTCGTACTGACATGAAAGGGGGATTCCGTTGATCATCCAGGTGATGGCTGGAGAAGGGATGCCCTCTGCCTGGCAGTCTAGTCTGACATTCTCACCTGGAGCATACAACTGACTGACTGGTTCTTTGGTCCAGTATGGAGCAGCTATTGACCAAAAACACATCTCATGACATTCCTCATTTTCATACAAAAACATCATTACGGTATAATGGTTTGCTTTGTGTTTTCCACACCTTCCACTGTCACCGTGTAAGTGTGTGTGATCCTCCCTTGGGAATTGTCAGCTATACACTGGTACTCCCCTGCATCGCTCTCAGAGATATTGGTGAAGCGCAGACGGCGGTCAAACATCTCTTTGTCGGTGCGGGATTCCGACAATTCCCCGTCCTTCCTAACCCACAGCACTTTGGGAGTTGGACTTAAGAGAAGAGAATAGGAACAGAAACATGATTAAACACAAGAGCATGTGGAGATTAGATGATGCGAGGAGGTACGTTTGCAAAGGACAGCCAAGGCAATGAGAATGGAATGAAAAGTGTATACAGATGTCAGGCAGGTAAGAATCATCAAAGGTGTGTTCACAGCTTTATAATGGCCACGCACAAATGCATGTACATGCACACTTAGACACTTACTAGCCTTCGATGATGCACTCGAGCTCTATGGTCTGGCCCCTGAGTGCCTGGTAAGTGCTGTGTCTTCCGGTAGGTCTCATCATGAGGGGACTCCTGTTCCGCAGCACTGTGTTGGCTGGAACAGGAACATTCAACCACAACATATAAACATATACTAGTACATGTGTCACTTTGCCAGCTACCTTAGAAACCCTCAACCGCCACATATCCAGGTCTTGGTTTTAACATTTAAGGGTCTCTCTGATGTCTGCTTGCGTCACAAACGAGATGGCATTGATCACTCTATGAATGTCCTTAACTCCTGTTTCCATGCAGGTGCTAGTTGGCAGAATAATGCTGCTCAGATGGTGTTGTGCTTAGATTTAGCGGAACTTCCTAAAGCTGATGGCATGGTGTTCTTCTTTATACCACAAATTAGTTGGGACTGAATCAACACAACCACACAACTGACCAGAATTGCCAACGTTTCATGTATGTATTATTATGCCCCTCCTTATTGTTACCAGCTGATTCATTGACGTCAATAAACATAAGATCAATGACTTTCTGGATTTATCGTCAAACTTACAGGGGTTGACGGTCAGAGTCACGGGCTCTTTTGCCAGGATGGTGCGAGTTGCAAGATATTGGACATTGCAGGTATAGTCATTCCTGCTGTCCTCCTTTTTTAGGTGGGCAAAATATAAGTTACCATCTTTGCCCACCACAACCCGCTCACTCAGGTGGATGTGACGGAGCTCTGCAGGGAGAAATGTCAGAATGTCATAGCGCAGTATTTAAATGAAGGTTGATATAGAGACGTATACAAAGTAGATAAGATGATGCTTGACAAGAAAAACACAAAAAACAGAAGCTAAACAATAGTTATTTGTGTATTAACTGTGATCAAATTGTTGGATGATACTTGAGAAGTGATGCACAAAGTATCCAGCAACGCTGTAAGGTACACAAGGTACAGCAATAAGGTACACAAAATAACAGCAGTTCATGAGGAATGAACCGACCTAACCCTAACCATTATTCATTAGTTCCTCATTAGTTCTTATTCAGCCAAAATATCACAAGGAATTCTCAGTTCTCTACCATTGCAGACTAAAGTCAGATATTGTTACATGAATACAGTTTTAACAGTCAGCAATATTATCTTTGATATAGATCATTTTCAGTGTTGAAACTGGTAAGAGTACCTAATGAAGTGTCCTGTGATTATCAATAGACCATAAAGAAATGGGAGGTTCTTGGAGAATGTGGCAGGAAAATGACGTGAATGTCGAAATAGAGGGATAATATACTCACTCCAGTCCATCCAGTGAATGATAGGCTCCATCGAGCTCTGTGGGGGGTTACATTGCAGAACAATACTGCTTCCTTCCTCAGATTTCACATTCACTTTTTTCTCTTTCTGCTGAGTTGGTGGGACTAAAGAAGGGTAGGAAAGAGAAGTACACACTTGTGACCGCAAAAGGTTGACACCACAACCTATAAACACATGTGCTTTATTTAGATTTTGTAGGGATCACCAAGGAAGACTTGGCAATTATCATTTATCATATAAAAGGAAGGGGTGGGGTGGGGGGGGGGGGGCGACGCTAGTTCATCTTTTGTGTTGCGAAAGTGGAACAATGTGATTTGTGAGTTCTGTGCTATATTTGCTTCCTGCCCCCCCCCCCCCCTGCTCATGGTGCATAACCCCACGGGAAAGACTCAAAAGGGTTTCCCATGATGAGAGATCCCATTATGCGTGACGTCTTTGACCTGACACCAGATCCCATCACCTGAATGATGGGACAATGACTAAAAAAATCCACATGCTGGTAAAGACGCTTACATTAAATACTGCTTGCTGTCATTGCTGGTGAGGTTTGGTGACACAATGCTTGTCAACTCTTGTAGAGCCAATTTACTATTGCGCAGGGTGCGCTTCGCACCCCAGGTCAGAGCTGGCGATCTTTCAGCGCACCTTTTTGTCAGGAAACTTTCACTGCGCTTACCCTGGTGCACCGCCATGCCCATCTCGGCACAGCCCAGTCTAAGAAATTAACAAATTGACTGCGCGCAGTGGTGCGCCGGACGAATTTACAATTGCGTGGGGTGCGCCATGCCGCGCCACCTTCCACTGTTCCATGAATATCAGTGCTTTTATTGCAAGTTTGACAGACGTTGGTCTCATAACTTAAGGGCGGTGGTGATAGGAATAAAGTGACAGCCGTACATCAGCCTCAAATTTCATGTGCGGGTGCGTGGTGAGCTTGCTCACCACAACTACGTTCTACACAAATTAAAAAAAAATGCATTTTGGGGAACACCACAAATCTCAGAGCCAAAAAATCCTAGGTTGGTTGTGAATGAAGAATTTTTAAGACGAATCGATCTTGGGTGTGCTCTCACCATCTGTGTTGAGTATGGCCTCACTGGAGACGGCCGTGCCAAGCTCGTTGGATGCGTAACACACATATTTGCCCTGGTACTGCTTCATGGTGTCCATGGTGTTACTGAGTGTGTAGAAGGCGAATGAACCGGATCGCTCTGTCACCTTCAGCTCAGGGTCGGTGCCTGGATCAAACTCCTCTCCATCCTTCGTCCATCGGAAACTTGAACAGGAAATAAAAAAAAACATTTGCTTTTCACTGGATGTGCTTGATTGACTGAATTTCAGGACCAAAATAAATGTAATCCCTGATGGGACTCATAAACTTCATCCTCTACTTTCCAGCAAATACATTTAGCTAGGATTGCTTAATGACATTCATCCTTGGTCCATGACAAAGATGTTGGATACGAACATGGGAGGAGGGTTTCCTGAAGCTTCACAGGTCATGACGAGGTCTTCAACGCTGAAGACGGTGACAGTCCCCGGCTGTGTGGTGATGACTGGAGGCCTCTTGACTACAAGGAGCAAAAAGATGCATCATTGTAATGCAGGCATGCACATAATGGTGAACTTCTAAAGGGGACCAAAAAAATCGTCATTGGAGCCCTTTTTGGGAGTAAAATCAAGCAAAATATTGGGGTTCCCTCCAACCACCATCATGTCACGAGAGAAAACAGCATCCAAGACTTTTTATTCTGGAAAGATATTTAGCTTTTTCTATGTAATATTTATTTTTCAATACTTATGTTTTATTATTTGCTTTATTACACTTGAATGACAGCCAACCTGTCTGCCTTGTACAGGGTCCTAGGCCTACCCTTGGTGTAGCGACACTATTCCCTGCAGCTCTCTGGTCATGCCACACATAGATTCAATAATTAAATAGGCCTACTCGATTTTGATTGACACTGTCACAGCGGTGTTGATTGTAGTACAAGTATATGCTGGTGTATGGTTGCAGTATATCATACCGACTGGTTTTTCTAATATTTTGGCTCCGCCGTTTGGCATGGGAGTGACAGATTTTACAAAATGTATCGTACTGCAGTTCTACACTACTGCGAATGACACTTTTTTAAAAACAACTCTCTTGTCGGGTAAATGAGTGTAATATACAGTAGAGAGGATGAAGGTGTTGCTGAGGTAGCAGAGTGGAATGATGGTGCTGGTGATGATGCAGCAACCGATGGAGGCAGATGAGGCGGCCCAACGGACAGTTAGTTGGAGAGAGAGAGAGAGAGCGAGAGAGAGAGAGAGAGAGAGAGAGGGAGGGAGAGAGAACAAGGGTAGCCAATGAAAGGTAATAAGCCTCTTTCCTCTTCCTGATCAAATTAAAGTTCAGGTTGGGGGCTGTGCTGCATTACAGGCAGAAAATGAGAGATGAGAGATGAGAGCGCGGTGCTTTGGCTACACTTTTATTCCCCAAATGCCGCTGATGTGACAGCACACAGTCTGAACCATCTCACAATCATCCCACCTTTGGAGGCTACAAAGCACACGCAACCTAACAATCTACTGCATGCATAATGAAACAGATGCTTAAGCACGTACAGGTACGACGCTGCAAATGCTGGATTCATTAAAGTGCAGCACAGTGTAAAGATTTTTTATGTGCTGTGATAGAAAGTCCTGTGGCAGCATAATGGAAGTGTCAACAACAAGCTTTGCCAGCACCTGCATTACCAAAGATTGGAGTCAAGTTAAAAGCACTTACGGTCACTTATGTGGTCTTATGTGGTCCGCAGTGAAGGCCAGAAAGTACGCATGAAGAAAACAATGTTTTAGTTAAAGTACACCAGAGAAATATACGTAGATAGACAGACAGATAGATAGACAGAGAGATAGCCTTCTATAATGTTTTAATATTTTTGTGAGTGTTTTCTGATTCTATTGTATTAACAACATGGGTAAATAATAGATTTGGTCTTACTAGCATTGCTAAAATGAATGTAATGGCACATTCTCATTGTGTTGTACAACAAAGACAATCATGAAAACACCAAGTATGAGAACAATTATGCTACACTGAAGATAGCACACATCATTGTCCATGTTGACACATCTCCTGTATTGATCCTTATCGCGGGTCACCTCAGTGAAAGTCACCAGCTCACTAATTGAAAGGCAGGAGACAAGTTGACCTTTTACATCTTTGACCTGCTCGTCTTTTTCCTTCCTCCTCCTCCTCCAGATTATCATCCACCCTTCTACGTTCACCGCCCTTTCACCTCACCACCATCTTGTATCGCTCCTTTGGGAATTAGATTGGCGGATTTACGGCTTTTGGTCTGCATTTCAGTGAATGCGTTAGCATAAGAGCATGTTTGCTGCTGCTTTGTACACACACTGAGTGGGCGGTGACGGTGGTGAAGGACGGTGACTCACTGAAAGTGTTTGATAATGTGGAGCAACAAATGCAGTGATTGGAATGCTTTGTCTCCGATGTCACACTGCCACATCGTCACCACCTGGGGGAGATGACATCCAATATCGGCCCTCGTCCATGCAGTCAAGGAGGCGGAGGTTAGCAGAATTCTGTAGATTTTTCTAGTGTTGATTAAATTACTCATCAATCACATTGTGGTTTGCTGTGAAGACACCAGATCAATAACTGGCCTGATCAATGTACTGTATGACAGGATCAATTACAAAGTAATTAGACCCACAACTGGATATTTCTTGTACAAGTAAGAGCAAAAACCATGCTCAATCTGCTTCTGGCTCGAATTAATCACCATCAGATGATCATTTGGGTGCTTTGATGAGTCAACATTATTTCATTAAGACACCAAAGGAAAGCATTCATCTTACATCGGAGTATACTCACAGTTGGATGGAATGTGTATGGCTGCTTGGCTGGAATGGGTTGCAAGGGAGAGGAGAAGAATGAGGGGGAGGACAGGGGGGCGGATGCTGGAGCACCGTCCCCTACTGCCAACCTGCTGTCGCTGCTCATCCAGCATTGCTCAATGTCCCATCAAAGTCCCACCAGGTCACGCACACAAACACAGCCAGAGGCCTCTGTCCGTCGTCGTCGGTCACGCCCTCCTCTCTAGAAGAGAAAAGAGAAGGGAGGAAGGGGCGGGGGCGGGGGCAGCAAGGAGGGGGTGAGGGGGCCATGTGTCAGAATGGGAGACAAATGAGCGTCTACCATGTGGTCAGTCATATAGACAGACTGAGACATGGACTTCATCCACCAATCTACAGCTAACCACAACACTATCACTACAGCAGATCGCCATTTGGTTGATTCCATGTCCTGTGGCTCACATGGGGCGGGGGCACAGATGGACATTATCAAGATAATGGAAACCTATGTATATAGCTACATTAATATGTACAGTATAGTATCAGTCGTGGTGAGATGGGGGAACGACCCCTTCTAGGAGTCTATCCGTTCTCCATCTGTAATCTTGGAGCCAATTCTGGCCATCGACTCCAGGCTGGCCCCTCTCTTTGTGGCACCACGTGGTGCAGCCCGCTGTTTGTTTACACCGCACCAGATCACAAGCTCTTAGCGCATGCCATAATTAAGACGCTCAAAGGGACGAGACAAAAGGAAATTACGATAACGGAGTGAGGACGTTTATTTGGCAGCCCCGCTGCTGGAGTGAGAGATTTTTTTATGGCCTTGCACACAACACCCCGCATTGGCAGTGCCACAAATCAATGACCTTGAGAGTGAGGGAAAGTCAGATAGGAGAGCGATGAAAGATGACGGCAAAGACAAAAGGATGATTCCTCTGTGGGCTAATTACAGATCATTAATGTGCACAATTCAATGTCTGTATGAAAGGGGAGTCCAAATCTTTTCAACAGAATGAGCAATGTTCATTGGTATGTTCATCAGTAGTACCAAATTAGGCAACATGGATGACCAAACAAAAGCGGAGCCCTTAATGGGCCCCTTAAACTGGTAGCATTAGGATGAAATGAACCATTGGATTGTCTCACTTGCCTTACACACAGAAAGCAAGAGGAGTGAAGAATTTAAATACAAAAGTGGAGGAGGAAAGGGAGAAGTGAGGAGGAGGCGGGTGAGAGGTGACAGGAAGAGGAGGCAAGACAAAGGGTGGCAGATGTGACACTCGTACAGCATCCATCCTTGCATACACTTATGGGCAAGCGCTTCCAATCGGCGTGGGTGTCACTTGCTCACTGTTCGCTCTGAAGGTAGACTTAACAGGTACACTCCACATCATTTTGTTGGGAACAGGGCAAAAACAGTAACACCAAATTGCATTCAAAGTACTGATGATGTATTTGTGAGTCAGTTATTTTGCACTACTGTTTGTCCAAAAACTAAACCAGAAGTGCATTAGGTAGACTAAATGACACACTGCAATGCATGTACTTATCACATGCATATGCCTCAGTACTATACTCAGGTACTTTATACTTGTACTATAAAACAAAGTACAAATATAAAAGATGGAACCAGTAAACTACAAAACTATTTCACTAATAAACACTAATTATTAATATTTCTCACTTTCAGTTTCAAAGTTAAAGGTAATCATTCATTCATTCATTTTCTACCGCTTTTTCCTCACGAGGGTCACGGGGGTGCTGGAGCCTATCCCAGCTGTCTTCGGGCAAGAGGCCGGGTACACCCTGGACTGGTGGCCAGCCAATCACAGGGCACATATAGACAAACAACCATTCACACTCACATTCATACCTATGGACAATTTGGAGTGGCCAATTAACCTAGCATGTTTTTGGAATGTGGGAGGAAACCGGAGTACCCGGAGAAAACCCACGCATGCACAGGTAGAACATGCAAACTCCACACACAGATGGCCGATGGTGGAATTGAACCCTGGTCTCCTAGCTGTGAGGTCTGCGGGCTAACCACTCGACCGCCCTAAAGGTAATCAAAGTAGTTGAAATCATTCCATAATAAGAGCTGTGTACATAGTACTAGAATGTCAGTCAAAATAGCTATACATAGCATTAATGTATTTACTATCAAACATTTCAGAAAAGACAACTCAGGTTGTCAAGGCAACATATTAAAGTGGTTTCAGCAATGTAGCAGGATGGCCTTTATCATCCACCCTATGGAGTATGGTGTTGCTTACTGTGATTGAGCGTTCAACCAACCCCCGCCGAGCCAGCTCCACCCAGCGTTGCCAACTTGGCAACCGCTAAATCTGGCAACATTCCACACCTTCTTGATGGCCAATGTGCCATGCAAGGACTCTGTGTGTGTGAGCCTCGTCACACTTTTGGGTTAATTTTTTTAATTTATTTACTCTAACTGAACTATTATAGTTATAGCCAGAACTTTACATTTTATTTAGTGTGTATATTATTGGTATATTGGTTTTTGTTATTGGTTTCCCTTTTGGTTTATTGTAGCAATATTACACTATTTGGAAATTTGTCAAATCAAATTTCTGATTTTTAGATGACTCCAACTTTAATTTGATACCTCATTTACTTCTCTACACTAAAAATATTAAAGATTTTATACCGGAAAATACTGCCTTTGGTCCCCATTGCTATAACATTGCATTACTACACAATCTACTTGGGTTTTGTAACATTCCTATTTGTTGTATTGACTTTCAATTGTTTTGTTTATAATTATATAATATTTTAATATGCTTTTATATTTATATATTATATGACTTTTCATTTTTTTATTGTTATGATGTAATTATGCAATAATTTCCTTGGGTGAAAATCCCAAGGTGGCATTGTTGGCTTACATCCCATAACCCTTAACTGGCCAGACAAAAAAATCATGAAATAATAGCATAACAAACGCAAGTGTAGAAAACATGCATTTCTATAGAGTGGTGAAGGGCGCAAAGCCATCAAACATTTCACTTTTTTAACTCCTACAAGTGAATTTCGTAATAGATACAGACTGAGTTAGTTTATATGTAATCAAATAATAAAGATGAAAGTTGGAGCTCTATGTGTAGATTGAGATGTCTGTTCACCACCTCATCTTTAGTGGGGGAGCCACAGTGAATCAGGAGGGGACCTTAAAGGGGACCTATTATGCTCATATTTCGGAACTCCTATTGAGCAGCTACACACAATAACAAGCTCAGAAAGCTTCTTGGTTTTTCCAGAATCTGCACCTATTCAACTGTAATTCTTTGGATTTGGTGGGTCCCGCCAAACGGTCTGTTTTAATGTGATATTGGCCCACCTCCAGGCACACCCACTCCGCTGTGGTTGGTCACACTAGGGAGTACTTAAAAGGAGTTCCGTTTTGTGCCACTAGCTAACGCTATAGGAGTTGATAATAAACAGTGATTTATCTTTTCACCATACAGCCATATATATTGGATCCTGAATCCAATACGGAAGTTGAAAGTTTCTAAATGGTAAGTACCACGCCTTTTGAAATACGCGAACCTCATCATCGTAAACTTTGGCATGGTTTAACACCAGAATACAACATTCTACCTACTTTTATAGGTCAGAAACGTGGAAAAAGCATCATAGGTCCCCTTTATTGTCATCGGACATCTACATATGACATCTACAAAGTTATGCGACTGACCCACCCTAGCTTTGTGATTAAGCAGCTCACGATTGCAAAACATAGAAAAACACACATTGGCCATACGGATGATGCATGAAGGTGCATATGATTGTCTTGCAACCTGTAAAGTGCTTGTAAAGTTAGTTTGACATTACAACAGAGCTCTACGGTCAAATCAGCATGTGTGGACATCATTCCATTCATTCATTCATTCATTCATTCATTTTCTACCGCTTTTCCTCACGAGGGTCGTGGGGGGTGTTGGAGCCTATCCCAGCTGTCTTCGGGTGAGAGGCGGGGTACACCCTGGACTGGTGGCCAGCCAATCACAGGGCACATATAGACAAACAACCATTCACACTCACATTCATACCTATGGACAATTTGGAGTGGCCAATTAACCTAGCATGTTTTTGGAATATGCGCGCTAACCACCACCATGCAGCCCCGACATCATTCCAAATAAGTCCAATACGTGTGGAAAGATTTTCATGAATCTCACTCACCGACACAAATGCATTCATTGTAATGCACAGAGACAAACACCTCCAGTGAAGTGACAAGACAGATCAAACAACACGGTCCAGTGAGTCGCATTCAGCGGGCAGACTGCCAGGAGAATATTCCAGTCATGTTGAAAAGAGTCAGTAAAGGGGAACGCTATAATGATTTAGGAGGTCTGTGAAAGGGTGGGGCTGCCACACCAACACAGAGAGAGAGAGAGAAAGCGTTGGCATCGAAGTTTACTAGCTTTTGCTTTTGCACAAACAGACGTATGACACCATGAGGAACAACACCATTGTGGGCTGAGTGACGCTGACATCCAACATCTGCCTCATTTCCCCTCTTCAAAGTGTGCAGCAGTCAGCCAGACAGCCAGCCAGTTGCATTGCTGTTACCTGCAAGATGTGATTTGTGTGTGTAATATTTCCTTATGCCTGCTTCCTTCAATTATTCAATACAAAAATTCATTCATATTTGTTCTGCTGTCGCTTTAACCCCCAATTGGCATCTACAGTATTAGACAACAATTACTCTCTTTTATTTGGCAAAATGCTTTACACTCAGCATTGAGTCAACATTTTGGATGTTGCTAAGGTGTTCCAAGCTAATTAGTCACATCGACACGCCATCGAGGCAACCGTGTGTGTGTGTGTGTCTGCGTCAAATCAAACATGTGTGCAGGTTCTGTGTCCCGTCATGCCTCACTTTTAAATTTTAATCGCCTCCAGCTGTGAAGATGTGCATTTGGGGAGACAATGCAGGGCGAGCGTCTTACTACTCATTTCCTTCCCCGATGGTTCGTCTCTGGAGGAAAACGAGTCGAAGTGGAAGGAGAGAAGGATGGCGTGATTTAGACGTAAACAAAGAAAGTACTCACTCGACAAATGGACGGTTAAGGGTCAGAGTAGTTAGACATTATGAGGGTCAATGGCTAGTAAAAGTGAGGAGGAACAAGGTAATGGTGGGAGGTGGATTAACAGCCCCCCTCGGAGTGAATTATTCATAGAAATCCGCTTCCTGTGGCACAATTTGCCCCAAATTCACCCAAATTCATAATTTATTTGCCCCCTTTGCCATGTGCATTCATTTTGGTCCCAGACTGATGCTGTCCATCCATAGCTGCTTTCTTGCCTGTCTAAGTCTGATTGCCCCCCCTTGCCCCCGCCTTCCTGCTCTCCTTGGCAGGCCTATACTTAATGCATGAGGCTGTTGCAGTGAGACGAGTCAGTGCAGCAATGGCAGGAAAATACCACAAATCACTTAGAATAACACTGGCTACCCACTTGGGCTGTCTCTTACCACTCATTTATGTTTTCCATCATTTGCCATGTGAAAGATGACATCTCCCGGGAGCCTTTTAAATGTTTTATCAAAGGGTTTTTATGAAGGAGCTCAGCCTTAGAATTGATCAAAAACAATGTGGATTCATTTTCCTGTCTCCTTTTCATCCACCTTCTGCATCCGGACACTAAAAGCCTTCCTGCATTACCTTTCCTCTGTTGATTTAATAACCTGCTGCAGTAGCACTCTGAGGACTATAGGCAACCCAGCTGATGATTTCAGTATCTGTAACTTGAATGGATAACGTGCTGTATGGCACAGTGGAAACGCAATCACTGGCTGGTGGTTGAAAAAGACGGAATGGATTGTGTTTCAGGGCTGATGATCCATGCTCAACACAAAATGGAAATTTACTGGCTGGAAAAGAAAGTGCAGAGCTGGCTCATATCGGGAAACATGCTACATGGGCAGCACATTTATCAATACCGCTATTAGCATACTAGCGCAGGAGTCAGAGCCTTACCTCCGCTAGAGTCAAGTGTGGATGCCACATCTACAACCCTCTCTTGAAGACTCACCCGTCTGCCTCAGGCATTCCACCAAAGGTTACAGGTAAATAGGAAAGGAAAACAAAAGGTTGTCGAGGAGCCACAAGGGCACAGCCAACGCTCACTCTATCATTGTTTCCATGACAACACCGTCTCCACCGCTAACCTGCCTTTTGTACATAGAAAGTCAGTTATTCACACACAATATCGCTTATGTATGCGCATGCACGTAAACCTGATCATTCATTTATTGCAAATCGACAGGCTGTCACACACACGCACACACACACACAGTCATGTTGTAGTCCAAATGCTGGAGGCCATCATATTCAGCCACCAGAAGCATGACATGACATCACAGCTGCTATCTACATGCTATCTAGCTACAAAAAATGACATCTGTCTAAACTGTTTTTAACTGTTTTCTAAACTGTTCTGCTCGCATCCAAACAAAATCATTCTCAAAGTCTCCGACATACAAAGACTTATGTCCATCTGACAGGAGCACAAAAGAAGTATGCTTGATTTATTTATGTATTTATTCATGTAAGAGAAGGTAGTACACTAAAAAGGAAGTGAATAATTCAACAAGATTGGAGTAGACTTAAATAAATACATGAAGTTGGTCATGGAGAAAAGAGGTGGATGGACAGGCAGTCAAAGGGATAGTTGGGATTTTTGAACAGAAGTTGTATGACACCCCCATAAGCAGTGAAGTCCGTCAACAACGACTCCCTCCCCGCTTGGTGGTCTGATTTTTTCTAGTAAGCAAATGTGATGCAAATGTATGATGCCTTTGAAAGCATATTGTTTCGAGAAGCCAAACGCTTTACTTAACTGTCCCCAGCAACTAGCTGGAACTACTTTCCTCAGCGCCCAAATCCCAGACCAAACCAGAAACCAGAACTGGGCACAGGACCCCAATTCGCTGCTTATTGGGGTGTCATACACTTTCATATCAAAAAATCCCAACTATCCGTTTAAGAACTGAGTAGATGATCAAAATGGAAAATGTATAAACATTTGAGAAATTAATAAAGACAAAAATAAAATGGAGAGAACCAAATAAAGTACAATGAGAGTACCGCTAATCATCACGGCATTAGTAACCAGTAGATGCTCCCAAACATGGAAGGGGGTGGGGGGGGTGGGGGTCTTACTCTTATGTAAGCGTGTATCATATTCCCTGTGTGTGTGTTTGTATCGGTTAAGATCAGGATTTGTGTCAGCAGGTCAGCTAATCTTGCCTGTCAGCTAATGGAGGAGGCCTACCAGATGGAGCGCTGCTGCCCCGAGCCAGTGTTAGCTCCTCCCCACTGCCACAGACAACTGATAAACTCATTTGGTTACAGCTCATAATCTGTCAGCTGGAGGCTGCACATGAAGATGTATGCCGAAAGTATATAAGTAAGTATGTAAGGAAGTAAATAGAGTGGTATGCAAAGTTTTGGGCACCCCTGATAATTGTCAAGATGTTCCTTTATAAATCCCTGGTTGTTGGGATCATCCATTCCAGGTAAATACATCATATAGCAGACCAACACAGGGATAGATGAGAAGGGAAATGAACTTACAGAATGATTGTACAGAAAGTCTACAATCATTATTTAAACTAAAGTAGGCAGGTGCCTAAATTTGAGCACCCCAACAAAAAATTTATTTATTTATTTATTTAAAATTTATTTATGGAAACATCCTTTTCCATAAATAAATGCTTCCTATAGCTTCTAGTTGAAGGTATTTTGGACCATTCCAAAACATCTCCAGTTGAGTCAGGTTTGATGGTTTCCAAGCATGGACAGCCCTCTTTATATTATGTTATATTTAGTAGGTCTGAAAACTGAGATGGCCATTCCAGAACGTTGTACTTGTTCTTCCGCATGACTGTGCCATACAGCTTCTCCTTGTAAAAAGTGTACTGCATAGTTGAAGGATGCACAGTGACACCATCTGCACCAAGATCATGTTGGAGGTCTTTGGAGCTGGTCTTGGCCTGCCACTCCGGGCCTTAACTAGAACTGTTCCTGTAGTCTTCCATTTCCTCATTATGTTCCTCAGAGTGGAACCTGACAGCTGAAATCTCTGAGCTAGCTTTTGTATCCTTCCCCTAGACCATGATGTTGAACATTCTTTGCTCTCAGGTCATGTGACAGTTGTTTTGAGGCTACCATGGTGCTACTCTTTAGAGAAGATGCAACTTGCAATTGGCCTTAAATACCCTTTCTATGTAAGCAATTTTTTTTTTTTAAAGAAAAACCTAACTTTTGGGGGAATCATCGACAATCCTTAGGAACATGAACACACAATTTACTTTTTCAGTGAATTCTTCAAATTATATCATAGCTCGTGACAAAAACAAAATAAGACATCAGAAAATGTATTCATTTATTTTAAACAACCGCATATCATTTAGAGAAGGACTATAGAAGGATATAGTTACTTTCCATTGTGTTCCTGTTGATGATATACATGACCTCAAAAAACTGAAGTGTCAAAGTATTGATATTATGATTTGACAATCAATTTTAGAGCCTAAGATCTGCTATCAGTGGTATTGATATTTCAGTATCCATCTGCACAGCACTACCGAGAGGCAACGTAAGCTGATGGAGTTGTTGGAATTGAATTTACCAGCTCAATGGGGAGCACAAGTCTTTAGCTGAAATAGAGAGCCATCCCATTAGTCGGCATCCCAGTGAGAGCAGACATTGGAAGTGACTTTTTCATTATGGTTTTATTTTGTCAATGAAACTTTTAGTAGAGATGAGCCAGATACTCGTTATAAACGAGTATCCGCTACGGATAATGCATTTTTGCCGGATACGAGTATAAAACGAGTAAATTTCGTCATTATCCGTATTCGTGTTTAAAGAAAATACTCATTATGTATTCACTATTTAAATTCACGCTCTGTGATTGGCCAGTCACACACAGCGACTGCCTCTACGAGGCATGCAGCCACTAAGGAGTGGCACAAGGGTGGCATCAAGCATTCTGCATTTATGGCTGGCAATAAATATTACACCCCTCTCAGTACATGGCAGTATGCACCTGCAATCTTAAACTTGTTTCATAAAATACACCGAGTTTTACAGGACAGGACAGCGGGCACGATCGTGCATCAGTCACCGACAGTGTTTTTTTTTGTCTGCTTGTTTTGGGTGGTGGCTGGTGATATAAAGTCATTTGGAAAACTGCTTGGAATATTGAACACAGTGCTTTTGAGAGTGCTTTTTAGCAAGGCTGACATAGTTATGCTTATGTTTATTGTCATGTTTGCAACTTCACACAGCTCATATATGTGAAATAATTATATATCAATATATAATTAGATCATAAAGTCTCAAGGATCACTTACTTACTTCAATCAGTCAATTTCAGATTTCAAACAATGGACAGCTTTAAACCCAGTTTTAACTCTAGCTGGAATTGCCGAGCACCCAGCAACATTATAAAAGTAAAAAGTTGTCGGCAGCAGCGGCTCTCACAAAGTCTGCCCCAATTAATGATACCAAATGCTCTGCCTAAGTTGTTGTTGTTGGCTGAAGGAGCATTCATTGCTATAAGCTCTGTGAAATCAATGCACCCAGTAAGATCCATCTGTACTGGAATATATGAAGTGCCCCTTTTAGTTCCACTGGTAAGTGAAAGGCATACAAAATAGCTCACTTGGAGAGGGGAATCTTAAATATTTTTGATATGTGCAAATGCTGTACTGAAAGCACAAGAGGAAACTCAGCCTGTGGGCGTCATTGACTTCCTTAGCACAGGCACCACTCACAACTGTCAGCCTGCAGCACAAAGCTAATTACAAGACACACCCCTGGTGTCACGCAGCGCATATGATGGGACGCACCAAAACACCCCCACCTCTTAGCCATGCACATCCTCATATTATTATTCACAGCATGAACACGCTCTAATGAGAACCTATAGCTTACATTGTGTCCTAGATAAGGTAAAGAGTGAGGGCCAATCATGACATTATGAAATTATAAGGAGCTATCAGGAGTGAGCTTCTCCCGCAGTTCCACTCCCTGTTTCTTTTCTGTCGCCTGCTGTGTCCTAGTCCCTGCCTTTCCTCTATCTTTGTCTCTCACTGTCAGCTCCCCCGCTCCACTTCTCCTCCAGCTATTCCAGCAGCCATTATTCTTATTTCAATGCAAATGCTGACCTTCGCTTTCCGGGTTGTTTTGTCAACATAAAGCATTCATCCATCAGAGATGACCATTTGAGAAGAATCCAACAGGTATTTGTTTGTTTGCTACTGCAGCCAAAATTGATCTAGACAGGCTAGCATGAAGCAAATGGCTGTAAAGAAGAGAAAGGGTGGGGCCAAGGCACTACAACCGAGTAATATAATGGCATGAAGGGGGAAACGTGCATGGGTTGCATCATGTGAGAGGATGGCTGCAGGTTTGCATTGAGCATGCTTGTGCAGCCCATCCTGGTGCAGACCGACAGGAAGGGAAGGGAGTGGTCCCTGGAGGCAGGTGATAAGTGGCCCATATATGGCTGGAGGACAGCTTGGGTGACACACAAGGACATGTTGCAGCCTCCACGAGGCCAACGCAAAGAGCGGGGAGGTGTTCATGTACTGTATGTATGTGACCCACAACTCCCATCACAGCAACTAACTGATTCATTCATGACTGGCATTCATGGAAACACATTTAGGTGAGGAATATTGGTGCATGATGATATGGAGATGAGAGAGAAACCCACCTGACAGAACACACACACTAGGCATGCTTGCAGGACTGCATGCAGCACAAACACGACCAGCCTGTACCAACAAAAAGCAACAGAACAGTTTGAAACCATGCAAATGTAAACTCCACGTAGAATGGAGTCATTGCAGTCATTTGCATTCCCTAAATGATAAACCAAGTCCGACAGGATTCAAGTCAATCCCATTAACTTTTTTTTACAGTTGCAAATTCAGCAATTGCTCTTAAGTGCTCCCCATCTAATCAAACATGAGGTCCTCCGTTCCATCTATAGAGTGGAAAGAGAGTGCACATAACATTGCGGTATGGACAACAACAACAGGCAGCAAGCAGTTCAGATGGTGAAGAAGAAGAGTTGGTTAGCCTCCATATGAAACTTTTATACAATTTTTTATTCATACTATATATATTGTGTAATATTTCAGTATTGAACAAAGCGAAATTTGTTCTCAATCAGAAATCACTCCACACTCTTTATTGCTCTCTGGTTCTACCATATCTTACTTATTGTGTGGAAATATGGGCAAATAACTATAAAAAGCAATCTTCACTCGCTAAATGTACTGCAAAAAAGGTCAGTAAGGATAATTCATAATGCCGCCTACAGAGAACATACTAACTCCTTATTTCTAAAATCACAAATACTTCAACTTGCTGATATAGTTCATCTTCAAACTGCTAAAATAATGCATAAGGCTAAAAACAACCAATTAGCTAAAAATGTCATCCAATACTTCTATACAAGAGAGGAGAAATATGATCTCAGGGAAGAAGTACATTTGAAACACTTCTATGCTAGGACTACGTTAAAAAGCCATAGCATTTCAGTATGTGGAATCAAACCATGGAATGGATTGAGTAAGGACCTCAAACAATGCACAACGATGAGCCAATTCAAGAAACAATACAAGCAGTTGATGTTTGCTAAATACAAGGATGAAGAGTCTTGAACCAGTCATGATGTGCTATATATATCACTATATTGACACTTACTATGGTACCCATTATGTCATTGGATGGTCATATCACCTCCTACTTCGGCACCAGGTACATTATTAAAAATAAATAAATTGATTAAAAAAATTAAAAAACCTAAAAAAAAATAAAAAAAAACCTAACAAAAAAACCCTTAAACTGTATTATAGAAAGCAGGAAGTGAACAAATGTAACAGTTACTGATTGTAAAAGTATCAGATGGAGGGGTAGGATTTAATAAGCTTCGCTTCTTCCTACTCCTTTAGGACATGTGGAATTGGGAATGATTATGGGATGCACTCAATTGGAATCTGATGCATGTTCAAATGAAATAAAACCATTACCATTACTATTACTGTTGCATTTCATGAAAAACTACCTTCCAAGCCCAACTCAACACCTTTTCCACACATACAGTTCATACCGCATCGTCATATTTACAACTTGGTGTTAAATTAGCTCATTCACTATAAATCACATGGTTGATACAAAGGTTCAGCGGAGAGTGATAGGTCTTCCGACAGCGGCACACGATTGTTGGAGGAACTGGCTTTGCATGAAGAGTCAGTTTGAAGGGATTTGCCTTCCATTCAAATAATCCGGTGTGAGCTTTGCATTGAGTGTGTGTCCAGTATGCTAGTCTTGGTTGATTTCATACGCATATATACTGTACATACTGTGTACATACCACTATGTGTTAGGGGTGCAAACATATACAAAATTCAGGGTTTGGTTTTTGGTCGATACGTTTGTGTTAGGGTTTGATAGGTTTTCGATAAAAAAATAATTACCTTGTTTTTTTTAAAATGTGAATTTGAAAAGTAGACCCCCAAAAAATGCTGAGCCGGAAGATCTGATGGGCTGTCGGTCAAGACACAGGGCGATCCAAATGAAGGCCTTTAGTAATTAACTTAAAGTGGAAGTTACATCCTGATGTGCGTGTTAGCACACACACGGGCTACACAATTTTTGGCAAATGTGTCGGCCAGATTGTACAGCAGGAGAAGCCGCCCGGTCAGGGGCACTAATGTCGGATACGCATCCCGCCATACGACCATGGAGGTTGGCCGGGGGAAGCCCCCACTGTGGCCCGGGCAAAGGGCATCAATGTTGGATACGCTACCCTGTGGTGCGTCCAATGAGGTGGGAGAACCACAGTGAACCGCCACTGTAGGAGGACGTCGCCCAGTGTGGGAGGATTTTATTTTATTTTATTTTATTTTATTTTATTTTATTTTATTTTATTTTATTTTATTTTATTTTATTTTATTTTATTTTATTTTATTTTATTTTATTTTATTTTTGTTGTGCTTTTAAACTCCCCACGCTCTCACGCCACCCCGCCTTACCCTTGCTAGCTGGTTGCTTGGAAGGTGTTCCTGCGTGAACGCGGAAAATAATGTGCGTCCCAGTTCCTTCATCCTGCGGGATGAAACTACCCCCTTTAAATTTGTTTGCAGAAAGGTGCTTCATGAAAACAGGACAGCACATCCAGTGGCGACGTAAAGCTCACATAGTTGTTGGTTATTATGCATTATTTATATATATATATATATATATATATATATATATATATATATATATACACATACATATATGTACATATGACGTCATCATGCCTGCAGACGTGTGAAAACCTGTGTGAGCGTCCAGGCTAGGTGTCAATACCCATGCCTCCTTTCTCTCTCCTCACCCTGCTATCACCATGACAACCTCCTGATTCCTGCAGTTCAGCCACTCACAGTAAATATTACTCTACCCATCCCCCTCCCACATGTTTCTCCACCACCACCGCAACCATACACAACCCCTCGCCTCTCTCCTGCACCTTCATCTCTGAGTCAGTTCCCCACGTTCCTCTCCTGTCTGCATCGGCCCATCTCGCAGACGTTTGGTCTTATTTTTACTTCTCCTTCGTCTGCTCCCTGCTGATTGCCTCTCATCTGAAGCACACTTCTTTTCTCTCGCTGAACTCTTTTACCTCAACCCCTTTTTCCCCAAATAAAAGCTTAGGAACACCTTCATCCAGCGGTACATCTTCTTAGCTCAATCACATTCTAATTAAAGATAGCCCCCCATCAACCTTGCTATCAGGAAAAATAGTCTGGGGAAATTTACAGGCTCGGACCTCTAAGTGGCTTACTAACTCCCATCGCATCTGTTATCATTATCATCAGGCAACCGCTTTTGGTCTGTAAATAAATCCAATTATTACCAAAGGACTCTGCAGCTGAGATCTATTGGATTGGGAATCCGCACTCTCTCGCAGTAGGCCAAGACTCTATGAAAGGCTGCAGTGTTATCTGAGGCGCACAGACCTTGTCTTGACTGCGGACCCCTTCTCCGTAAATCCCCCCTGCAAGACCCGCCTCGCACGCGTCACCATGTAGCAGTGCAAGGAAATGAAGGACATGACATTTTCTGGAACACAGCCATTTTCAGACCTGCTCAATGTGAAACCAGACAGTGAATTATGTGTGTGCCATCTGCCATGAGGATATATTTCTCTTCTCTGTATTAATGATAAAAGGAGGCAGACTAACCGAAGAAGCTAAATTATGAATTATGGTAATGGTTTTATTTCATTTGAACATGCATCAGATTCCAATTGAGTGCATCCCATAATCAGTTCACAGTTCCACATGTCCAAAAGGAGTAGGAAGAAGCAAAGCTTATTAAATCCTACCCCTCCATCTGGTACTTTTACAATCAGTAACTGTTACATTTGTTCACTTCCTGCTTTCCATAATACAGTTTAAGGTTGTTGTTGTTTTTTTTATAATGTACCTCGTACCGAAGTAGGAGGTGATATGACCATCCAATGACATAATGGGTACCATAGTAAGTGTCAATATAGTGATATATATAGCACATCATGACTGGTTCAAGACTCTTCATCCTTGTATTTAGCAAACATCAACTGCTTGTATTGTTTCTTGAATTGGCTCATCGTTGTGCATTGTTTGAGGTCCTTACTCAATCCCAGGGCTCGACAATAATGATGTACCGATGGCCCGGGGCAAGTTAAAAAAAAATTCAGGCAAGTAAATCCAATCAGTGATATTCCCGTCAGGCAAGTGCAGTTTGGCATGCCATACTGCCAAGAGTTTTTTTTAAAGCGGTTCTTGTTGGGTGTTGGTAAAACACGGACTGCGTAATTCCGGTGGTAATTTGCAAAGCAATCCTTGCAAATCTTGAAATGGACCAATCAGAATCGTTTATTTAGACCCCGGTCCGCAGTCCTCGTTTTACCCACAACCGTTCTTGTTCGCGATCAACCAATCAGCGATCCTTTGACTAGGAAAACATCTATCATGGCGTCCCTGCCAACATTGTCTAATTCTTCAACAACTTCTGAAGGAAAAGACCAAAAAGTGATGAACCAGTGCCTCCTAAACAAGTATTTTATTAGCGGCAGCAAATCAAATGATGGCACAGGTGAGTGAATCACATTGCTGTGACAATTTGAAGTGGTCACAATGAAACACCACCCATTAGATCCAATACCAAGTGCTGATTTTGCACAAGCTACAAAATCTAGCCGTTCCATTTTTCTGTGTATTTTTCTCACCTTTGCTTCACAAATTATTGTTTGACCATTGAGCATTTTTTTCTGGATTAAAAACACTTTACTGGTACACAAATGTGTCTATTCAATAATGTTTCATTGTGGTGCACAACTTATAAATATCACTGCTTACTACGACTACGATGTGTAAGGTAGTATGGCATGCCATGTTAACATACATCTCCACCATTTTTTTTTTAAGCACAATGTTTATTCAATCATGAATGTACTTTTATTTATCAAGACAAAGTGCCTAGAAGTCTCTTGACAATCCAGATTTCCATGCAACGTCATGATCTATGTAGGAAAACAACCACAAGAAATGATAATCATTTCATCTTTATTTGAGATTCTCATGTGATGCCACAAAAATTAGATGATATCATTATGGCAGTCTTTTCATTTTACATGGGGCAAGTTCGGGCAAGTAGTTCTCACCTTAAGGATTCCCTATGGGCAAGTCATTTTTGTTTTTAATGTAGAGCCCTGAATCCATTCCATAGTTTGATTCCACATACTCAAATGCTATGGCTTTTTAATGTAGTCCTAGCATATAAGTCTTTCAAATGTACTTCTTCCCTGAGATCATATTTCTCCTCTCTTGTAGAGAAGTATTGGATGACATTACGACAAATTTTGCAAAGAGGCTGCATGCTACATTTCCTCATTTTTCTTAAAATAGTGCAGTGTAAGGGAGGAAGGGGGGAGTCTAGATTCAATGAAAAGGCCAGAAGGATACAGGTTGCCATGCTGACCTTTTCCTGGGGCTAAGGAACCACGTTGATGAGTTTTTCATAAAGCCGTTGGTCAATAAGGTCTGGCAGGCCACATCTACAGGATACGCACACATACACAAACCAAGACAGCTTGTGTCCAACTGGTGTGTGTGACTGGTCCTTTTCCTGCATTATTACACTAGTAGAGTACAGCAAGTAGTCAAAACTTTATGGACAAAAGTATTGTATACACCAAACAGGAAACATGTGGAGGTGGTCCTCTATTAATTCTTTGAAAGAATGTGTGACTGTCATGCCAGGGGGGATACACCGTGGCCATCTACGACGAAGCATTTCCAGTAGCGTCCCTGTCATTTTGGCTCCTGATGCTGCCTCGCATGTAGGACACCGCAGTACCGTCATTCAAAACAAAACATTGTGTTACTTGACAACACCTCATGATGTTTTTTTAATGAAAACTAAACAGAGCACACAGCTTTTTTAGGACATTTGTGAAGACAGACAGGCCCCACAGGCAGGCGGAGGCAAAGACGCCCTTCAAATAATCACAGTGAACGCAGCACAGGACGTCACATATTTATTGTTGGCTTGTTGTCTCCCTGCGTGCACGGAAATAAATAAGACTGTCTGGACTGTCTGTTCTTATGGGATGGGGGGCTTATTTAATTCAGTGATATATTTTAGGGATGGAGTCATTTCAGCATGCTAATTTAAATACTCAGTATACAGCCAAATATGCTTTTAGCAACTGCACCTCTTTTCCTTTAAATGTCTCGGGTCTGCCACGCCCAGCAGGAGAAGCACAAGGAGATGATCTTTCCAATGCCCTTCTCTCTAACATCGCCCCTCTTTGTCGTGCCTCCCTTCACCTCCCTCCGTTCCCCCAAGTGACATGTGTACGCCTGAATAAATCTATTTTACCCTCTTGTTGATCCTGTGTTTCCTCTGGGGAAATGCACCTTTCATCTTCTTCCTCGTATTAACAAGCAGCCTCACCCCGCATCTCCTTATCAGTGCCTGCAGCATCAATCAGTCCTCTCCTCAGCAGGGAGATCAAATGATTAGCAAACAAGAACTGTAATTTGAGTGCATCTGGCTCCCAAAAAGAGAAAATAAAGATTTAGCTCACAGTGCCACAAGCTGCTGTAAACAGTCAGTTTTAGACACGTATAAAGACAAGTATAGACTCTAACATGCAGCTCAGGCCCAGCATGTTGGGCCAATTACCAAGGATCAATCCTTAGAGCAAACTCACAACAACAACATCCAGATTTGAACACAAAGTTTACAAACAAGACGCTGACACGGTGGAGAGGAAGTGTGTGCGTGTGATTTATTCAGCCTTTGAGAGCATAAGGATGGATGACAAAACGGATGTAGGCCAGGAATTGTGAGGAAAACAACAGGATGAGTTATATAAAAGCTTATTTTTCAAGGTTTTTTTTTGCACGACTTGCAGGATGGCACAATGTTCATTTGTTACATAAAGTGATACTAATAAAGTGTGAAGCAATGTCGAGTTTGTGACTTGAAACTGGTTTCATGTTTTACAACTTCACACATCATAAGTCCAATAGATTTAGTAGTAAAAGTCCACAGAAAGGTTGATATAAAAATACCAGGGCTGTCAAAGTTAGGCAAAAGTTTGACGTGTGAACCTCGGCCCCCACCGAGTTCAATGACCGGTTCAATGGCCGTCGGAAAAGTAGGACAAATCGGAAATCACATTAAACATTAAAAAACTGAGTATTGTAATAAAATAATATTTACTGTAATACAATGATTCATTTCTGTTTTAAAAGAAAAATGGCCTTCGGTTTGTAATTGGTATGAAATGTTTTATGACTATTGCCCTATGTTTTAGGTATTTTCATTTGTACATTTCATGAAGGAAAGGTGCATTGTGGCAAATTCTTAATAATAATCCTTTATGAATGTTCCTAAATGGGTTTTTTACTCACAAACATTTAGAATTTAAAACCAGTATCATAAATAAACAAAACCATGTTTGTGTCAGTGTGAGAGGTCTCACTCGCTCATATTTTGTATTTGCTGAATGTTTGTGGATGAGATTAAGAGCTAATATTCTAATAATAAAGAAAAATAGTAATATAAAAATGTGCTTGCTGACGGTGTTGTTTTAAATAATGGTCCATAAGTTCCTTTTACGTAAAATTTGATGTAATTACCGTTGTAGTTGCACAATGAATCGTTTACCAGAAAGAGAGTTCCCCTACTTATTATAGATAAAAACGTATTTCTATCTGCGATTGAATGGGATTCATTCCTTGAACAAAATGCAATTAATCGTGATCAAATATTTTAATGGATTGACACCCCTAAATAAATCATGAAGTCATAGTTGATATTGAGCGAGGCTGAATGGCATTTTTGCATCAATACACACACAAATCACAATAGGAAGAACCTGTACTATCAATATTCTGACAGACATGCTATTGAATGAGAAAGTGTCTCCAACTCTAATAGAAATTATGTTTTGAACAACATAGTCTGTGTTGTGTGGCACATTGCAACCATAAACAGATTGCTGTAGCACAATATGGCTATTGTACATTTTTTGTTTTGATCTGAAAATTATCCAATAAAGTCAACATGTGTTAATTTAGGTTGCAATTTCACAATAAATAATATTCTTCCCTGTATCTTGACATTTTCTTTCCACGTGGTCAAATCCTTCTCCTGCTAATCAGCCTTCTCTCTTTCTCTTGTCTATGCCCCCCCTTGCATGCCCCCCTCACCTGCTGCTCTAAAGCCAGCGCCTGCGTACATCCATGTATGCATGCAGTGGGCGTAGTGTGTAATGGGATGGCACAGTAGGTAAGATTAAATTAGGCCCTTCTATGGGGATTACAACCCACTCAAACCCAGATCTCCTCCCACTGACTGTAATCCAAGCCTAATGACACTATCATGGCTGACACAGAACAACGCAAAACAGATATCAATGCAGAAAGCTTACAGTGCAGTAGTTGAGGACGCCAAATAAACTAATGTGGAACGGATATGACAGTGTGTCACACACCGGCTATTTAAAGGGGACATTTAAAGGGGACATATGTATTGTATTTCGGTGTTAAACCATGCCAAAGTTTCAAATGATGAGGGAAGTGAGCCCTGAAAGAAGTTTGGGATGGCTCTGAACGCTCGGTTTCAGCAACAAACTTCCTTATAAGGGCGTGCCGAGGTACAAGCTGTACAAACTGTTATCTCACCAAGCTGAGTGGGGCCAATCACAGCAGAGTGGGCGTGCCCAGTGGCGGGCTGTGGGTGGAATAATTTCAAACAGACCGTTTTGGAAATCCAAGGAAATACAACTGGAATAGGTGCAGATTCTGGAATGTCGAGTAAACTTTCTGTTCGGGTTATTGTGTGTAGCTGCTCTACTGGAGTCATTGCAAGTAGACAGTACTCACTGTGATGTGCCGTGGCTTCGGACCGCCTCATACACAGTACAGACAGGGGTGTTTGCTGTGTCGGACTGACCAATCACAGAACATGAAGAGTGAATAGAATAAACTTCATTCCGAACTACAACCGAACCGTATACAAACACAATGATTTCCCTTACAGATATGGAAAATTGACAGCTGTATTCATTTCATACTCGGCAAAAATGCATTCATATTCGTAACAGATACTCTTTTATAACGAGTATCGGGCTAGTCCGAGTTATTGGGGTTGCTTTAATATAAAAAGGTTGACCAGAGCCAGTGACCAAGAAAGTCAATCTTTGTTGGAAAAATCCACTGTGAATAATTTGAGGAAAAAAGCTTGTTGAAGACAAGTGAATGCATCAACGTCCCTTCCTCCCAAGTCTCATTAAAAATGCAGAAACAACAAATCAATACGTCACAAAAAACCAACGACACCACATCATGTCATTAATGAACAGTTGGAGCAAAGTAATCAAGGTTGGTGGCAGTGTTCTCCCAAGAAGTTACACTGTGTTTGTTTTTACGTTAGCTCATTTGGGAATGAGTGCAGCTTGGTTTATTCTTGACACATCTGCGAGGTCCGCACAAACTACACAGACAGCCCTGCGTGGAAAATCATGACGGACAAGCAAGAGCCCCTGGTGGTGGAGGTTGAAAAATACAGACATCTTTATGATCGGACTCAGAAACATCACTATGGTCAATAACTATTGGAGAGAAATTGCTGCCACTGTTGGAAGAGACCAGGAGGCAGTAAAAAAACCTTTGACAAATTTAAGAGATCTATGTGTGAAGGCAAGAAAGGGCGCTGAAGGGATGGGTGGTGTTCCAGGAAGGGACATGAATACCCCAGGATGCAGAGAGGACGAGTAGGTGCAGGTAAAAGCCTAGCTTTATTTTCAAAAAGCGATTGCAGCCCTGGCATACAACACGACAAAAAACTCAATGCACCAACAAAGGGAACACGCACCCGGCTGAACTAAATACAAATCAACAAATTACCAACAGGTGTGCGTAGGAGCGAAAGTGGCGGAACACAGGAAATAGTACAAAATAAGAGCATGAGAGTAGGAACTAAGGCTGACAAAGTGAAAACAAAAACTGTCACACAAGCAACGGTGCGGATTGTGACAAATGTGACAACAAATGTGGTGACGTCAATAAAAATGAGCCAATGCCGGGAACCATCCATCCATTTCCTATGTCACTAATCTTCAAATAGAAGCATGACTTGGCTAGAAAAAAGAAATTGATTGAGAAAAACAAACAAACCAAAAAAGTTGCCTCTTTTGGCAAAAAGGCAAAAGTTGCTTCCAGCACCTCGCCTGGAACCGGGCCACATCCTGGACCCAGGTCTAGGGGAGGGGCTTGCAGGCTGGTTGTCAACCCTTCACCTGTGTGGCCCAGCCCAGCCCAGTCGGTGAATTGTTTTTTTCTAGGGACAAATCTGGTTCTAGTGCTATTCACAGTTCTTTATTATTCTCTATGATGTGCTATTATTAGGTCTATATAAAATATCCTAAATTTGTTTTATGGCTCAGTTTTGAGGGTATGTTTCCCTCAGCAAAACAAATTTCCTGACGAGGACCTTTTCTACCATGATGTGCAAAAATATAATGGCCGCCACGCACAGAAGATCTTCTGATAGTCAACAGAATATTGCCTGGAAACAAAGAACAGAGGGTCAATTCAGTGTAATTATAGTCACTGCTGGGGACAAAAGCACTTCTTTCATGGAGCTGCGGATGAACATACGCTGGGGGGATTTTGTGTTTCTGAGACAAAGACAGTTTTGTGAAGGACAAAAATATAACATGCAGGCACAAAGGTCATTCAAGGGCTTTGCCTGTATGACCTTATCTTTTATTGGGGGTTCTGTAGAAAACAATGCTTCTCAAAGGCGTTCAACTGTCAGCCAAAGGAGGGAGTACTTTCAATGTGAGGACAGACCTGCCAGCATGTACACATTTACAGTACTCAACATGAAATTTAAATTTAAGTGCAGTCATACAGTATCATTGCATCGAGGGAAAGAGCAAAGTTGGGCATGTCGGAAGAGACAAAGATGGTTGAGTGGAACTGCAATATAAATCCAATACATCCTCCATAACAGTGCTCTCACTTGGAAATCAATCTTTCCATCTTTTGCCTCCCTTCTCATCTCCAGGCTTCCTTGTCAGCTTCCATACACGATCGTTTAGAGGCAGCAGGCCTGTTAAGCCATCTGACACCCAGCTCCATAAATCACCTCAATATATTCTCCAGCAAGACCCTGACAGCATGTCGACCCCCAAACTTGTCACTCAGTGGGCCCCACTTTCCATCAAAGAGCGGTTGGGAGGGGCGCCGGATGACGGCCTCCTGTAGGTGTGTGCGCAGTCTGTGTGGAAAACTCCAGGGAGTTTACTTGTGAGGCTATTCCATTTCATTCCATTCTTCTACGCTTATCCGGGGTCCGGGTTGCAGGGTTAGCAGTCTCAGTAGAGAAGCCCACACCTTCTGCAGCTCCACCGAGAGGACACCAAGGTGTTCATTCCCAGGCTGGGCATGCCTGGAACACCTCACCAGGGAAGCGTCCGAGAGGCCACCTAAACTGGCTCCTCTTGAGGTGAAGAAGTGACTCTACTGTGACCTCACCCTGTCTGTTAGGGTCAGTCCAGGGGTATATGCGCAATCTCTTTCTTTGGGTCACAACCTAAAGCTCATGACCATAGGTGAGGGTGGTGAGGGTGGTGAGAGTGGTGAGGGTGGTGGGGGTGGTCAGGGTGGTCAGGGTGGTGAGGGTGGGAACAAAGTGAGAGCTCATTCCCAACCCGGAGGGAGCACTCCACTCTTTTAGGACTAAGAACCATGGCCTCTGATTTGGAGGAGTCTCATCCTAGAAGCTTCACACTCAGATGCAAACCGTCCCAGTATACGCTGAAGGTCCCAAAGAGGCCATCAGGACCACATTGTCTGCAAATTGCGGAGATGAGAACCTAACGGCCCTGAACCGGACTCTCTCAACGCCTTGGCTACACTGAGAATGACTGGAATCGGTGACAAAGGGCAGCCTTGGCAGAGGCCAACATTTATCGTACAGGCTACGAACTAAGCTTGTGAGGGACACAGACGAATGCCTTTCCCAAGTCCACAAAGCACACATATGTAGACCGGTTGGGCTAACTCCTGTTCCAGTGTGCCGCAACCAGAAGAAAAGCGCATTGAACCTCTTGTAGCAGAGGTGTAACCAACAGGCACCCCAGCACTTTGGAATAGACTTTCCCAGGGAGTGTGATCCCCTATAGTTGGACCCCCCCCCCTCCCGGTCAACCTGCTTCAAGAGCAAGGCTATTGAATGGTTGTTTATTGTGCATCATCCAAGCAATCAGCAATCAATACTCAACTCTTGAAACACGGGAGAATGTGGGCATGAGTGGAGAAGGTTTCCTGAGGCTAAAGCAGGTGGTGAAGGAACAAAAGGCCACTGCAAGTTGCTCTTGACTGTCAGACTGAAAGCAGACCTCTCCCTCCTACACGCTCAACACTGAAACATTTGGACACAAGCCAGCCTCTGAAAATTCATGCACAACTCAAATATCTCAAAGTGTCTCTTCCTCTCAGGTTTTATTTGTTATCCACTTTACTCCTAATCCAGGCTAATTACTTGCAAATATAATGTTTCACATTGTCACCTGCAAAGTGTTTAAACAGCTGCATTTATAAGTGATAGCTGAAAGAACTTTAAGATACAGTTGGATACAACTAAACAAGTCTAACAATCTTAGAATATCACAAGTCTCATAATTATCTTCCTCATCCAAAGGGTTGGCCTGCACAATTAGCTAGCTGAGTTGATTAAAGGAGGGAAGTTGACTTGTTGACCGCTCAGTGACCCGGGCAGGCTTCTGCATTATCCGGTAATAATCAGGTTATGGTGTCTAATTTTTAGAGTCATGATGTTTTTACATGTTTAATTACTTTGTGGGTGGTAATGGAACATACCAAACTAGAATGGCAATACAGTTGTCACTCGTCAGGTTTTAAAGGGGACCTATGATGCTTTTTCGACTTTTCTGACCTATGTAGTTAGAATGTTGTATTCTGCCGTTAAAACATGCCAAAGTTTCAGATAATGACTTTTGCACATTTGGAAGTGAGCCCTGAAAGAACGGTTGGTTTCAAAAGGCGTGGTTAAACTTCTCCTTTGTGATGTCACAGAGGGCCGGACCTCCTTATGTATTTTACTTCGGCTCAGACAGAAGTTATTGTATTTGGTGATTCCCAGCAAGAGAAAAATATTTTCATCTGTCAATGGCATTTCACACGGGACTGTTTTTGTGAACATGGACGTCAAATATCCGCCAAACTGTTGCTGGAGCCAGAAGCAGCATGCTCTCACATTCATTTGCATTCATTTCCGACACGCTGTACCTCATGTCCGGCTCCTGAGTTCCACCGTACCAACAGCACCCCTGACAAAGTGTGTCCGACAATGAGCACTATCTCTCAAGCAGGAGAGGTTGCCACACGTTCGGCTTCTCCTGAGCGCCACGGTGCTACGTTACCACTCTGAGTTCATACATGGTAAGTCAGGGGTCTCCAGCCAGTAGAACATGAGCTGCCAGTAGCTCCTAAAGACTTTTCAATCAACTCTACAAACTTTATCGATTTATTATAACTGCACTTTGGACTAGATAAATACAGCTGGACTAGGTGCAGATTCTGCAAAATCTAAAAAGTTTACTGTCCTGGTTATTATGTGTAGCTGCTCTATAGGAGTCCACAACTCAATACAAAGGGTGGAAAAATTAACATAATAGTTCCTCTTTATTTCTTACAATGTCATTAATGTGGGGATTTTCAGCAAAATATTGCAAGAACATCATTACCCAAGCTATTCGTGTTGATATGTCAAAAATACACAACGCAGAAACAAACCCACGGGAAGGCAATAAACATACGTAGACTCCATTTGCATCTCTTTAGTATTCATATCTTGTTTGTGACCTTGCTCTGTCTTCACCAATAGCTGACCTCTCCCTTTCTCCCTTGTTTAAGAGGGAGTACATGCATTAAAAGATGTAACCACCACCATCCTAATCCCCCTACAGTGCCTTTTTCCATCACATTTCCACCCAGACTCAGCTTTCCGGATGTCTCTCTCGTCAAGCCTACTTTTCATCCCTGCATTTGATGGAACAGCTCAATTAAAGGGCCAGCATCAGAGGAGGGAGATTACATTCTTCAGCATACAGTATTAGCCAAGGCTGCTGTCTCGTCTTCAAGTGAGGCTGGAGGTGTCAAGAGCATACTCTCCAGATACATCAGCTGCTACGTGATGATGCCCTGTGCACAAACGGGAACAACAGCATCGACTTCTTTCACAAAAAACACGCTTTTATAGGCTTGTGTCATCAGCCATTGCCACTCTCACAATGCTTTTTTTTCATTTTCAATTTGGGCCGCGCCCCAATGTGGGCCACCTGTGTTCAAACACCCCCACCTGCAGCTAGCTTCCTTTCATATCATGTGTATTTTCACTTTCAAATCCATTAAAACACTGAGTTGTTGCGTTTTTCTGCATAATATATAATCCAGAACTGTATCAAATATTTCTAGTATTTCATGCGAAAATAATCATAGAGTTGGAATGTAGGTGTTACAGTACTTACTTTTGTTATCAAATTAAATAGAACTATACATCCTCACTATACTTCCCTAGTAACACAATGAAAATGTTATTAGGCAACATCCTGTACAATATATTCATTTCATTTATTTGTATAAGAAATATTTTATAATATCGCAGATAATACAATAAATAAAAATTAAACAAAATAAAAAAAATGTCCCACTAGAGGGAAAGTCAAGTTTCACAGCAGAAACATGGAGAGTAGCAGCACACAGCAATACCTATCTGTATTGTATAGGGGATGCTCATTTATGCTAATTTTCCACCCTTGTCGACTCCTATAGAGCAGCTACACACAATAACCGAAACAGAAAACTTTTTATATCTTCCAGAATCTGCACCTATGCCAGCTGTATTTCCTTAGATTTGTGCTTCCTGCCAAAATGATCTGTTTGAATTTGTTCCACCCACGGCCCGCCTCTGGGCACGCCCACTCCGCTTTGATTGGTCACACACCAAAAGTCCTTCCTAACTATGAACCATATAAGGAAGTCCGTCCCTCTGTGACATCACAAAGCAGCAGTTTTACCACACTTTTCAAAAATTGAGCGTTTTGAGCCATCCCAAACTTCACTTCCAAATCCCCAAACCTCGTTATCTGAAACTTTGGACATTTACATTTACAGGTCCCCTTGAAAAAATCAACCAGATGAAAAAACAAATAACGCTCCACTGGTATACATACATTTGGAAATTAATACTACATGTGCAGATTCTATATATCTAAATGTATGTATATCTAAATCATGCAGACATTTCTAAAATCACAAATACTTCAACTTGCTGATATAGTTCATCTTCAAACAGCTAAAATAATGTATAAGGCTAAAAACAACCAATTACTATATTGACACTTACTATGGTACCCATTATGTCAATGGATGGTCATATCACCTCATTCATTCATTCATTCATTTTCTACCGCTTTTTCCTCAAGGTACATTATTTAAATTAAAAAAAACCTTAAACTGTATTATGGAAAGCAGGAAGTGAACAAATGCAACAGTTACTGATTGTAAAAGTACCAGATGGAGGGGTAGGATTTAATAAGCTTTGCTTCTTCCTACTCCTTTTGGACATGTGGAACTGTGAACTGATTATGGGATGCACTCAATTGGAACCTGATGCATGTTCAAATGAAATAAAACCATTACCATTACCATAATGTAGTTGCTCATGGCACTAAAATAGGTATGACCACAACTGCTGCAACCATTCCCTGCTGTTTAGTAGAGGGCAGGCATGTAGTGTAGTGTATATCTACATGGCATGCAGCCAGGTGAGCGCCTGCCGTTCACGCACACACCTCCGGGCGGATGTCAGCACTGCCCCACCCTTGTTTTCACTTCCTGTGATCTCTGTCCACATGACGACACATGCGGCTACGCGGCCTCACCTTATTTGAATCTCTATTCACTTTGCTTGCCTCCAAAGGATGCGTGTGTAAGCGCTCATTGCCGCTGCCAGGAGATCATGAGAGACGAGCAGCAGACCAGAAAATTGTTGTAGTCTGTTCCACCCGTGATGTTCCCCACCAATGTTGGTGGAACATGGAACATCATGCTCCATGTCAATGGAAACTGTTGCATTCATGCTGTCATGGGTTGCTGTACTTAACATCAAACCACTGAGCTATTTAGCTGGGGGAGGAGTTAACGGGAGAAAATTGGTGTTCATTTCAAAGCAGTCGGGAATAACAAAGCATTTTCCCGCTTCCTTTTTTTTAATCAATTATGCAAATTTTCTGCAAAGAAAGACGACTGTGTGTAAGTGGAAGTCAATAAGACATAAGCATATATGATTTTCCGACAATATGATATCAGTGGAGACCCTGTTGCATGCCATGTTCCCTATGTATTAAGAGTCAGAGAAAGTCCAACAGGTTATGTAGCAGGTAGATCAGGCCCCCATACTGGATGTAAACAGGTAATTACACCTCTAATTCTACTCTTAGCATGATTCCTGCAGGCGAGGATACATTTCACTATGAAATATATATGAGTCATAATTGACATAGTAGATGAGCCATAGGTAAGATGCCCTCAATATAACAACCTAATGCATCCTCTCAGCCCATTTTTATGTGGCTTTACACAAAAAGCTCTTCTTACCTCCACAGATGCACCTTTTCCTCCAACAATTCCTTGTCTGGCTCGGTCTCGCCGTCTTCTTTGCTCTTTACTATGCAATGTGATTGCGCACCTCTGAGCTGTGCTGATGCTGCAGTGAGAGAAAAACACACCCTCGGCCTCGCTCCCCCTCAGCCTGCCTCCCTTTCATTGGCTGCTTCTTAGAGGTGACATCACCCTTCGTCTGAGCCTCCTCCTTCCCCTCTGCTCCCTCTCCGGCTCCATCTCGCTCTGTCTGTGCCTCCCTGGCCATTCCCCTGTTGCCAGTACACACCTTTCCTCCCTGCCTTCTATTGTCCTCCTCATCCTTGTCGACGGCCAGGATCGGGATCAAGATGCTCTTATTCCTGCTCTACATCCATCAGACACCTTTTACGACACATCCCTCTCCTCTCGCATGAAACCTCCCTCCATCCATCCATTTTCTGTATGATGTGTCCTCATCGGGGTGAGCTGGAGCCTATCCCAGCTGACTTTGGGCCAGAGTCAGCAGCTAATATTGTAAAAGACCACGTGAAAATAATAGTTTGTTTTAACATGATTCATTTTGGCCTCACAAGCTCCTTAATTCCACACAGAAGGAAAAGGCTTTGGGTTTATTATTGTGCAATCAAAGGGATGTCTAGCAATGAACGTTATGCAATGCTGCTGAATGCAAATGTGCTGTCTGTGTTACGGAGGAGGGGCGAGAGGAGATGCACTGATTTCTGGGTAATAATTCCCTCCTCCTCCTCCGCCTCCTCCTCCGCCTCCAGAGGTGATAACCAGATAATGTGATGGTTAAATGTCACTCGGCAAGATGATGATAAGAGATCTCCAGACCTGACCTCTTTGTGTCTTCATTAGTGGGGATTAATGGCCATAACATTAGGTACACTTGCACAATGCAACAAAGTCCAGTAACTGTACCTTTGTAAAGATAATAATGCCCTCATAATGCCTTTGCAAAGCTCCCCCCCCAGAGTGGTATCCTTGCAGCCATGCCACCATTGCCTGCACCATACTTAGAAAAAGCCAGTGCAGCATCCTACTTGTTGATCCCACTTGTTGAGTATGACGTGTCCATTATCTGACTGGAATCTTTCCATGGTGTCCCTAAAACAACCACTACCCCTTTAATAGTGTACAAATACAAAAATACATACAACCAACAGAATAGCCTCATTTATGGAATTTACTAGCCATGAGGCTTTCAGGTGCACTTTTAATTGTGAGTGTCAGGTATTAATTGTTTTTCTATCAATCCTTTTTCTATGCCGCTTAGCCTCACTTGGGTGGCAGCAGTATACTGGAGCCTATCAGCTGACTTTGGGCGAGGTCCCAATTTCCTGTGTGGCTAACATGCTATCCACTCGCCGTGCGGACACTAATTGTTTTTTTAATTTTTATTCACATACCCCCTCATGACAAATGGTCCCCCCAGTTTGGGAACCCTGGCTGTATTGTTTGTAATTTGAATGTCATCTATCTTGTTGTAATGACATCTTTCTGGGTCTTTGTTCCAAATACATGGCAGAGTAAGTCGCTAGGATGCTATGCCACAGGGTTAGGGAAGCCATGATTCTGTGCCATGATTGTCTATAGAGTCCGTGTTCATGTCGTCATTTTCAATGAGCACTAATTATGGTAATGGTAATGGTTTTATTTCATTTGAACATGCATCAGATTCCAATTGAGTGCATCCCATAATCAGTTCACAGTTCCACATTCCTAGTCCAAAAGGAGTAGGAAGAAGCAAAGCTTATTAAATCCTTTTTATTAAAAGTATGAAGTGATATGACCATCCAATGACATAATGGGTACCATAGTAAGTGTCAATATAGTGATATATATAGCACATCATGACTGGTTCAAGACTCTTCATCCTTGTATTTAGCAAACATCAACTGCTTGTATTGTTTCTTGAATTGGCTCATCGTTGTGCATTGTTTGAGGTCCTTACTCAATCCATTCCATAGTTTGATTCCACATACTGAAATGCTATGGCTTTTTAACGTAGTCCTAGCATATCAGTGTTTCAAATGTACTTCTTCCCTGAGATCATATTTCTCCTCTCTTGTAGAGAAGTATTGGATGACATTTTTAGCTAATTGGTTATTTTTAGCCTTATGTATTATTTTAGCTGTTTGAAGATGAACTATATCAGCAAGTTGAAGTATTTGTGATTTTAGAAATAAGGACTTAGTATGTTCTCTGTAGGCGGCATTATGAATTATCCTTACTGACCTTTTTTGCAGTACATTTAGCGAGTGAAGATTGCTTTTATAGTTATTATCCCATATTTCCACACAATAAGTAAGATATGGTAGAACCAGAGAGCAATAAAGAGTGTGGAGTGATTTCTGATTGAGAACAAATTTTGCTTTGTTCAATAATTGTTATCAATCAGAAATCAAATTAAAATTAAAAGACGAATGGGATATGTTCTTTATTGTAACATGACCCAGTGGTTTAAATGGCATGTGTGTGATAGGCCAATTAGTTTGGGTTGCAAAATCCCTAAATCCATGTGACGCAACTTGCCCTCTGCTGACTGGTGCATGGTACTACAGGACTGTCTTTTTGCAAAAACTGCAGTGGACCCAGGTTAGATGCTGGACAGCCGATCGGAGCTGCAGCTGCAAGGTGGTCAGTGCCAGTCATGGCGGCAGGTCCTGAACCCGATGGTGGACACAAAAGGTCAGGGCTTCAGTCCAAGCATGGATGGCTTGTGGGACTCCTGCAGCAGCTGACAGGTACCGTCAGGCCAAGCAGCACCCGGCTTTGGTGGTGGTTGAGACAAAAACTCGGGTGTGGGAGGAATTCGATGAGGCCATGGAGCATGACTTTTGGTAGGCCTCAAAGAGATTCTGGAAAACCGTCCAACGCCTCAGAAAGGGAAAGCAGTGCCGGTTTACAGTGGAGACGGGGGCCTGCTGACCTGAGGATGTAGTAGGATGGTGGAATACTTTGAGGCCCTTCTCAATCCCACTGACATACCTTCCACTGAGGAAGTAGAGTCAGACGATACATACGTGGAGAATTCCATCAGCATGGCTGAGGTATCTGGGGCGGTAAAAATGCTCCTCAGTGGCAAAGGAGTTTCACTCTGAATTCTTCAAGGTTCTGGATGTTGAGGGACTGTCTTGGCTGGCACGTCTCTTCAACATTGCATGGAAGTCGAGGACAGTACCTTTGGATTGGCAGACCAGGGTGGTGGTCCCCCTTTTTAAGAAGGGTGACTGGGTTCCAGCTATAGGGGGATCACACTCCTCAGCCTCCCTGAAAAAGTCTATTCAAGGGTGCTGGAGACAAGAGTACGACCGTTGGTTGAACCTCTGCTACAAGAGGTTCAATGCTGGACCAGTTCTACACCCTCATGAGGGTGCAGGAGGGTGAATTGGGAATTTGCCCAACTGGTCTACATGTGCGTGTAGACCGGTGAAGGTGTTCCGAGTGGCATCTTTATGGGGGTGCTCCGGGAGTACGGGATTGGTGGCATGCAACTGCGTGCTGGTGTGTTTCTGGTGAAGGTTGGTCTCTGCCAAGGCCGCCCTGCTTCATAATTTTCATGGACAGAATTTCTAGGCACAGCCAAGGTGTTGAGGGAGTCTGGTTCGGGGGCATGAGAATCTCATCTCTGCTATTTGCGGATGACGTGGTCCTGATGGCCTCATCGGGCTGTGACCTTTAGCGTTTACTGGGACGGTTTGCATCTGAGTGTGAAGCTTCTGGGATGAGACTCAGTACCTCCAAATCAGAGGCCATGGTTCTGAGTCGGAAAAGGGTATAGTGCTCCCTCTGGGTTGGGAATGAGGTCCTGCCCCAGGTGGAGGAGTTAAGTATCTCTGGGTCTTGTTCACGAGTGAGGGAAGGTGGGAGCTTGAGGTCGACAGACGGATCGGCGCAGCCTCTGCAGTAATGTGGTCGCTGTACCGGACCGTCGTGGTGAAAAGAAAGCTGAGCCGGAAGGCAAAGCTCTCAATTTACCGGTGGATCTATGTTCCCACCCTCACCTATGGTCATGAGCTTTGGGTCGTGACCGAAAGAATGAGATGGCGAAAATGAGTTTCCTCCGTAGGGTAGCTGGACTCACCCTAAGAGATGGGGTGAGGAGCTCAGTTATCTGGGAGGGGCTCAGAGTAGAGCTGCTTCTCCTTCACATGGAGAGGAGCCAGTTGAGGTGGCCCGGGCATCTAGTCCGGATGCCTCCTGGACGCATCCCAGGTGAGGTTTTCCGGGCATACCCAGCCAGGAGCAGGGTACTGAAACTGAATCACACAGAGGGTCCATAAGAACAAACATACCATGAAATGAAATAAGATTCAGTCGTCCAAACGTATTCTCAACATTTATATGCGACTTACAAAACTGGCGTCGAATTTGCACCCCAGCTAGTTCAAACTGATTGGTATACAGTGGACTATCGGTGGCTAACGGAAGCCCGCTAGCATGCAGCAGTCTAGCTTAAAAAAAACACCGGTTCATCAGCACGCTCGTATTAATTCACGAGATTCTTTAACTTGATATCACATAAAATGGCAAATTGACGAGATAACTGACGTAGTCCTCATAACTATCACACATAGTGCATGTCTCTTGTAATTTCAACAACATAGTTTGGTTCCTACATAGCTCGCCAGCGAATGTGTTCGCTTGCCACGTTGGAGGGAATGGAAGTTTGCTAAGGTTACCGATCCATTCCTGAAGCTATAGCACTCTTAAAAATGCTGGGTTAAAAACAACCCAATCTGGGTTGTTTCCCAACCCAACGCTGGTTAAATATAGGACCAACCTCGCGTTGGGTTATTTTAACCCAACAAGTTGGGTTGGTTCTCTTAACCCAACAATTGGGTTGTACATTGGGTTGTTCATATGACCCAACACTGGGTTCATATTTACTACACGGCTGGGTTATTTCAACCCAACAAGTTGGGTTGCCAATATACCATATATATATATGTATATATATATATATATATATATATATATATATAATTTATTTATTTTTATTGTATGCTAATATTATTAATAATACAATGACACCAATGTAACAATAAAATATTTATTTATTATATATAATATATTTATATTACATTTCCAGAACATACAAATATAACAACTCACAACATTTCCTTCACATATGAACAAATTATGTCCAAAAAATTACATTTTAAGAACGGGTGAGGGGGACAGCTATGAGAGAGTGATATATACATAGAACAAGAGGCTCTGTGAGCAGCAGCACAAATGGGTAGGCGATTGTGCCTGCTGCAAGTATTCCACCATGTTAGCTCCGACCTATGATGAGAAAAGAAAAAAAGGTAAGTATTTTGTAAGTATTTCTAGCAGTGCAGAGCAATTGTCATCAGCTCTCTACTGAAGCTATTTCAATATATATTCTACGGGGAGAAGTGTGACACCTGTAAAGTCAATGGCGTGTTCAACAATTTATTCAGGGGGTTTGGCCAGTCTTATGTTTGGTCTGTGGTTTATACGTCACACATCACTATGGAGTAACAACTTACACCAAGTTACAACTTGTAAGAATAGTGCTTCATGAAATGAGAAACAGCCAAATGTTACGCTGTCACACATTCCACGAAATACAATCTTTTCAAGTCGCTCCTCATAAAAAGAGTCCTGCTTTAAAACTGTGTAAAAGAACAACTGGAGTCATGTCACAATTCATTTACATTTTAATTTCTGTTGAAAGGTAAATTACTTACCAGCTTAACATCGATGAAGGCTCTCTTCACCTCCTGAATACTCGCCCGGGCCAATTTCCTGCCCTTTTTAAACACAGGCGGAGGGAGCAGGATGGGCAGCAGCGTCATGGGCAACTTCTCCCCTGGCATCTGTAGGACAATTATGGGTGTCATTACCAGATTGTTGAGAACATGAGTTTTAAATATTATAATATATTACAATTTTAGATAAAACTGTTTTCAATATGTTCCACTACTGTGGCGTGTTGTCGTATTGCAATCAACCCTAAAATAATATTGAGAAAATGTCTCGATTATGTTTACTTGGTCTATATTAAAACACAAAAACACACCCCAAACATTTTTTTTACCAATTGGGATCATAATGTGTACCATAGAGGGTTTGTCATCATTGTCTCGAGCAGTGGTGAGCAAACTTTGACTCGCAGGCTGATAGAACAGCAAAATATATTGGATTCACAAGATGGCTCACCCTGTTAAAAATTTGGGTATTGGTACAAGCAACAGTGACTGACCCACCGCCATTTCTTATGTCTATAACATATAGCAGGCACAGTAGCTACTGTAAAACAATACCCATAAAATGAAGGCATGAAGATGACTTACCTTTCAATCAGCCCAGGTAGCTGCCACTCAGTCAATTTGGAACTGACAAACTCATCCATAGATACTTTTCAGCGAACTGAAACATCACAAAGAGGGTGCATAAGAACAAACATACCATGAAATGAAATAAGATTCAGTAGTCCAAACATTTATATGCAACTTACAAAACTGTCGTCGAATTCGCGCCCAAACTGATTAGTATACAGTGGACTATCGGTGGCTAACGGAAGCCCGCTAGCATGCAGCAGTCTAGCTTAAAAAAACACCGGTTCATCAGCACGCTCGTATTAATTCACGAGATTCTTTAACTTGATATCACATAAAATGGCAAATTGACGAGATAACTGACGTTGTCCTCCTAACTATCACACATGTCTCTTGTAATTTCAACAACATAGTTTGGTTCCTACATAGCTCGCCAGCGAATGTGTTCGCTTGCCACTTTTGGAGGGAATGGAAGTTTGCTAAGGTTACCGATCGATTCCTCAAGCTAGTACTCAACAGTGCTTCACGAACTTACATTTTAACACGTTTATGAAGCGTTATATAATAATATAAAGTCATTTATACGGTAAAACAATAGTGGGAATGTAACAAACCTTGCTCCGTGCTGAAATTGGTCTCCTCAGATGAAATGTGGGGTCCGAACGAAGTAAGTTTGTGGGCGGGGCTTTGTTGCGCATGTCCAAAATTCTACCCAACGCTCTGGGTTGTCCAAAATAACCCAGCACAATATAATGGAAATCACAACCCAGCAGCAAATAACTCAGCACCCAACAGAGATAACCCAGCGAATTGGGTTCTCAGAATACCCAACTCAATAAAAATAACCCAATTAAATGACCCAACAGGCTCAACCCAGCGATTGGGTCAAAAAAATAACCCAGCATTTTTAAGAGTGTAGTACTCAACAGTGCTTCACAAACTTACATTTTAACAACTTGAACTATGAAGCTTTTTATAATAATTTAAAGGCAATTCTACGGTAAAACAATAGTGGGCATGTAACAAACCTTGCTCCGTGCTGAAATTCGTCTCCTCAGTTGAAATGTGCGGTCCGAACAAAGTAAGTTTGTGGGCGGGGCTTTGTTGCGCATGCCCATAATTCTAACCAACGCTTTGGGTTGTCCAAAATAACCCAGCACAATCTAATGGAAATCACAACCCAGCAGCAAATAACTTAGCACCCAACAGAGATAACCCAGCGATTTAGGTTCTCAGAATACCCAATTCAATAAAAATTACCCAATTAAATGACCCGACAGGCTCAACCCAGCGGTTGGCTCAAAAAAACAACCCAGCATTAGTGTCCTACTGGTGGAGCTGGAGGAGGTGGCCGGGGACCAGGACGTCTGGTAAGCGGAGGAGAATGGAATGGAATAGAACTAAACGTGGTTTGATGTCAACTAAGCATAGAAGATGGATGACCTGTGTGAGTTTAGATGGTAGCCATCCTTTCACGTCATAACATTTGCTAGAATACAACACTGCGAATCCGGAGCGAATCACAAGCTATGACAGCTCAGTAGGGAGACTAAAGACCTCATCGCTTCTTGTGCGTTACAAGCTGGCCCACAGCCCACGACTGTGAATGCACACCATTGTCCTTTAATATTTACTCTTCCCATCAAAAGCCTCAGAAAGCGTTGACTGTCGGAAGGAAGGTTGTGCTGCACATCCACGCTGGAACTGTGGCATTCGACTTAACTATCGCTAACTGCTAACACTCCATGTAGCCCCACCCCCAAGAAGAGCCTTAAGAGTTAGGATGCTCACTCTCTTTTGTGTTCATTTCCTATAGAGTCAATGTGCTAGTAAGTTGAAGTCCAGGGCTGCACAGTGGTTGAGTGGTTAGCACGCAAACCTCCCACATTCCAAAAACATGCTAGGTTAAATGGCAACTGCAAATTGTCCATAGGTATGAATGTGGGTGTGAATGGTTGTTTGTCTATATGTGCCCTGCGATTGGCTGGCAACCAGTCCAGGGTGTACCCCGCCTCTCGCCCGAAGACAGCTGGGATAGGCTCCAGCACCCCTGCAAACCTCGTGAGGATAAGCGGTCCAAATACCTCTCAGAAAAATATTTATCTTAGCTTATGGAATATCCAACGCCTGAGTGACGTCTGCTTAAATTCATCAACAAAAAAGCAGAAAAATGTGACAGCAAATGAACATTTTTTGTCCATAACATAATGCCATCTATAAGACGCGCTTTTATTATGGTACTATAGGCATCACACAAAGCCTGTGGTAAGTGAACTGAAGGGGAAAATATGATTATAAAGTCTGATTCTAATACATATACTGTACATAAAGGACATCTTCCTGTCCAAGACAACACTTGGCTGCCGTAGTTGTGTGAGTATATACATCACCTGATGGTGCCAGCATGCCCATCTGCCAGCCTTCGCTATACACTTGGTGCCAGGCAAGCAGACAAAAGCTGCAGAGGCAGAAGGCATCATGGGAATAATGACTGATGGTCCATAGGTATGAACGTGACTATGAATGATTGCTGGTCTATATGTACCCTTTGTTTGGCTTGCAACCAGTTTGGGGACAAGGACAGCTGGGATAGGCTCCAGCATAGCCCTGTGATCCTGGTGAGGGCAAGTGGTATAGAAAATGGATGGATGGATGCTACTACAGTCTTCAATAGGTGAGAAACACTTGTCCGTGTTGTGGTGTCCCCTTTTTAAGGGGGTCTGCATGTTTGTCGTGCTGCCGTTGTACGGCTTCTTAACACGGTATTCTTTGCAAATGATGGACATTTTATCAAGCTTTCCATTGTTCTTTGAGAATCCGTAGTGTTTCCAAACATACCATTTAAACGTTGCCGGGGGGGGGGTTCGAACGTCCATGCTGTTTTACTAGTAGTTGTATGTGCCTCACGGCTTCCGTCCGTATTCAATACAAAAAGCCAAATACTGATGGTGCATTCACTGCGCCTGAGGAACAGCATATGGGGTGAAGTTGAACATTAATAAAATGGCGCTTGCATCGGATTTTACCGATACCCACAAACGCATCGCGGTGAATCTAGATTTCACCGTCAATTGCATCCATAGCCAGCTAATAAGCCGATGCACTCGCATCGAGCACATGCCATCGATGCATCGATTATTTCCCCCCCCCTTACATTAGACGTTACCGATGCTGTATAAAACCCAAGGCTAAAATGCTAAAGCTACCTTCCATTAAGAGACGTCTTGAAGTAACCTCTTTTCTTGATAAACTTGGGACTGTCCAGTCTCTACTTCCGGATCGGATTCGGAATCCAACACATATGGCTTTATGGCTTTATTTTGAAAAGATACATCACCGTTCGCAGCTAATCCGGAAATCCTTTTATGCACTCGGAAGTGTGACCAACCACAGGAGAGTGGGCGTGTCTGAAGACTTGGGTGGAATCCATTAAAACAGACCGTTTAGGCGGGAACCACAAAATCCAAAGAAATACAGCTGAATAGGTGCAGATTCTGGAAGAACTAGAAAGCTATCTGTGCGGGTTACTGTGTGTAGCTGCTCTATAGGAGTCCACAACTCAATACAAAGTGAGCCTAACAGGTCCGCTTTAAGGTTACTTTGTCAACAGGAAGCTGGGGAGGAAATGAGCAAGCTATTTAAACAGGAGCACTAATAGATAAAGGAAATGCAGGTGGAGCATCCAGAGATCAATAGAGAGGGAAGTGGAGTGATGACAACAACAACCACAACAACAACAACAACGTGAGGAGACACATTCCTCAGATGTGACGTCCTCATGAAGATGTGACTCCAAACCTTTTATCCTTCTCCTACTTGACCTTGCCAAAGCTCCTTGCTCATTTTCCCCTTCAGTCCTGACGCACCGACTAAGAGTCTGTTGGCTGACGGGCAGAAGATGGGGAGTGATATATAAAGCCGGGGGGGGGGGGTTGAATGAACAACTTAAAGTCAGGAGTGGAAGGAGAAAGAGACAGTCAGCAAAAGACACAGAGAAACAATTCCATCAGCTTAAAAGCAAAAGGGGAGGGAAGCAATATCGTAAATGGCTGCCGTATGGGCGGGGACGCGGCGGAGGAGACGGAAACAAGGCTAGCAATGCGACACACAATGGCAGGAACTGAAGAGGAGACACGTATACTGCATGCATGCGGTATGGACGGTAGGTTGCTATGGAAAAGTCGTTGTCACATCCTAAAGGGACAAGAAGGAAGCATCACAGAAAATAAGCGGAACTTAACAGAACTTAACTCTCAAAGGATGCCCTCAAGGATGATGCAATCAAGACGCCACACCATCAAGGATGATGCGTACTACAGGGTGCTGCCATAAACGGATAAAAGATCGGGAAGGGGGCAAGGAAGGAAAAAAACAATTGTACACGTCACAAAATGACATACTGTGGCGGCAGCTCTTGATTTGACAGGAAGTGAAGAAAAAACGCACAACGAGCTTATCAACCCACTGATAATTGCAGGAGGTCATTACAGTTTAACTCCCGCTGTCATCTTACAAAGAACATTAAACTCATCACGCAGCAAGTGAACACTCCAAAGGCGTACCTAATAAATGTACAACCAATATAAGTTTTCATTTCATGCATTTTGTTTGAGCAGAGCATTTCATTGAAGGACAAGCAACATAAAATGGATGGATGGTGCTGCAGTGCTGTCTCTGTCCACCAGAGGGATCCAGAGGAGCGCAGAGGGAAGCTGATGTCATTGCAGCGCTCCAATGCATGCTTTTCTCTGACGCAATACAATATGGGAAAACTTTCATTTAAAATAAATATTGCTACATGTTTGTATATTTCTCAGGTATAACTTTTGAGTCTTAAGTTGCTGTGTGATGAGTTTTGTGTGTATTAGTAAGATGACATTGTCAGTCTGCTTCTTCTCTGGCTCTCCTTCCTTAGCTTGCTTCTTACGTCTTGTTTATCAGCGAAGCCATCTACCGATTCTAAACCACGATAACATTAACGATAATTGCCCTGGTGTATCGCAGGATTCGTAAAATGGAGGCAGCGGCTGCCCGTCGCGAATGATATTGTGGGTAAAGCTGTTCGCACTCCTGCGAATCACAAAGGATGCCCCCCCCCCTGCTAACCAAGGTCGTGTTATGACAACAACTTCTCCCAACATACATATTTCCGCAGCAAGACGTTCTGACCCTCCATTATTTCTTCATGGACACCTGTTGTTTGTTTCTCCTGTGTGGGCTCACCCATGGACATCTCCATGGCAACTGCCATTTTCTCACAATGACACCCTGCGAACTGAGCTCCAAGATTGGGCAACTGACAAAGGGAGCGTCTGGGGGCCACTTATTCATGCATCTAAGATACAAGTATGTGCATTCGCACTCACGTCCCTCCTCATCCAGCCCATGTTGACTAAAAAATGTGTTTGCTGCAAATGTATGCCAAGGTTAGTAACAGTCCCATGTTGGGCTCCTTCATTTTAGGACTTTCATTTGGAATTCCTTTTTCCCCCTTCTCCCCTCTACTCTTGTTGTTCCCTTTTCTCCCCCAATCATCCTGTCCTGTCACCCCTTGTCTCGCTGTATCGTATGTTGTATATGTATGGACGGATGATTGCACAATTTGGCTTGTACTTCTGTATACGTGACAAGATCAATAAAGGGCCATCTCATTCCTTCACTGTTATACTTTATTTAATGGCCTCCTGCAATTTCCTGCAGAGCTCATCTTGAGTGCACTGATCGTTTGTGATTGGCTCCTGCCCAACAAAGAGCTGACTCGCAAGCAGCACAGTACTGTATGTCGTCAAGTCAAGTTTATTTGGATAGCCCTTAATCACAAAAGAGCCTCAAAGGACTTAACAAGCAGGCAACAGTAGATACAGCAGATGATAGACAATAGACGACATCCCTGATCTGAACCCCCATCAGGGCGAGGAAAAACTCAAAACCCATTAGGGAAAAAGAAACCCTGAGAAGGGACCCCAGATGGAGGAATCCCCCTTCTAGGATGACCAGGCTGCAGTGGATGCGGAGAGGGTAACATGTGACAGTTAAATATAACAGAGAGTATAATAGTCAAGGTCCAAGATGGAATGCCATTAGGAGAGTTGGGCAGCCACAGGTCTTGGGATGATCACCATCCCTCTGCTGCAGCGCCTCCACACGGTAGGCCACGTCAGACGTTGTCCAGTTGAGTCAGGGCAACTTCCAAACAGAGTCTTAAGCCTGGACTTAAACATTTCTACTGAGGTAGCAGCTCTGATTTGAACAGTTAGAGCATTCCTTATCCGAATGGAGAAGGCTCTAGAGCAGGGGTGGGCAAACTACGGCCCGGGGGCCACATGCGGCCCACCAAGTGTTTGAATCCGGCCCGCCAGTTGCTTTTTCAGTATTTCAACTTTTAACATACAAACTGGCAACATGTCTTATTTAGTCTTTTTTTTTTTAAATGTAAAATTTAGTGACATAGTTTGATGTTTAAAGTGCTCCTGAAAAAAGCCACATGAGAACATACAGCTACAATTAGACAAATCATTCAAGGAAAATGTGTGTGTTAAATACATGTTCTGGCCCCCTGGACAATTTTGTTAACTCAATGCGGCCCACGAGTCAAAATATTTGCCCACCCCTGCTCTAGAGCCTACTTCTTTCTGGCTCTCAGGATTGTCAAAAGACCGGCGTGTTGTGAGCGTAGGTTTCTAGACGGAGCATAGGGTACAATTAGGCCAACCAGATAAGAAGGTGCCAACCCATGTAGTATTTTGTAAACAAGAAGCAGAACCTTAAAGTCACATCTTAAATGAACTGGGAACCAGTGCAGGTTGGCTAGTATTGGAGAGATATGATCAAACTTACGCGTCCTTGTAAGAAGTGGTGCTGCAGCATTTTGAACTAACTGCAGGCTTTTAAGACTTGCCATGGGAAGACCAGAAAGCAGTACAATTACAGTAGTCAAGGCAAGACGAGACAAATACATGGACTGGGGTCTTTGCATCAGAGGTGGATAGAATAGGCCGTATCTTCGCGATGTTGCGAAGATGAAAAAATGCTGTTTTAGTAAAATTCTTAATGTGCTTATGAAAAGATAGAGTCGGGTCAAATATCACACTCAGATTTTTCACAGTGTCACTTTGGGTAATGATGCTTTTATCAAAGCTTAGGGTGGTGTCCTTAAACAGGCCACTCTGTTTAGCAGGGCCAATGATCAACATCTCAGTTTTATCAGGGTTCAAGAGTAAAAAGTTACAGGAATCCAGTGTTTGATATCAATGCCTCCAGTCCTGCGGTTTGGTTAACTAGTGACACATATAGCTGAGTGTCATCAGCATAAGAGTGAAAGCTAATCTTATGTTTGCGAATGATGTCGCCAAGCAGCAGCATGTACGTAAATGTTGAACAGAAGAGGGCCGAGCACTGATCCTTGTGGAACTCTGAAGTCACATCATCACAAACAACACGATGCGTAAAAAAATGTGCCATAAATTAGCAGCAAAGTTTAAGAAAAAAGCGGCTAATAGAACTCAACTAACAGTATTATTTATTCATTTATCTTTAATAAGCTATATACCTACTGATACACACTTTTCTATTCCTATTAGAACATGGAGACACCGAAATAGAGTTGTCTGATATAATCGACCTGGAATAAAAATGTGATATCGACTGATATTGGTATCATTTTTTTTGCCCTATAATGAAACCTGATATAAAAATGCTGTATGCCTTTGCACGACATTCTCTGGCATGCAAATTATGACATCATGAAACCACAGAGGATGATGTCATCAAACAAGCAATGACCAGCATCACAACCAAGGAAATGTACGTCTTTTTGGTTTTACTTAAGGAGCACTTAGGTGCACACTTACAGTGAAGAAAATAAGTATTTGAACACCCTGCTATTTTGCTATTTCTCCCACTTAGAAATCATGGAGGGGTCTGAAATTTTCATCGTAGGTGCATGTCCACTGTGAGAGAGATAAACTAAAAAGAAAAATCCAGAAATCACAATGCATGATTTTTTAACAATTTATTTGTGTGATACAGCTGCAAATAAGTATTTGAACACCTGAGTATCATCTAGAATTCTGACCCTGAAAGACCTGTTAGTCTGCCCATTAGAAGTCCACCTGCACTCCATGTATCATCCTGAATCAGATGCACCTGTTTGAGGTCGTTAGCTGCATAAAGACACCTGTCCACCCCATACAATCAGTAAGACTTTAACTTGTAACATGGCGAAGACCAAAGAGCTGTCCAAAGACACCAGAGACAAAATTGTACACCTCCACAAGGCTGGAAAGGGCTACGGAGCAATTACCAAGCAGCTTGGTGAAAAAAGGTCCACTGTTGGAGCTATCATTAGAAAATGGAAGAAGCTAAACATGACGGTCAATCTCAATCGGAGTGGAGCCCCATGCAAGATATCACCTCGTGGGGTCTCAATGATTCTAAGAAAGGTGAGGAATCAGCCCAGAACTACACGACAGGACTTGGTCAATGACCTGAAAAGAGCTGGGACCACCGTTTCCAAGGTTACTGTAGGTAATACACTAAGACGTCATGATGTGAAATCATGCATGGCACGAAAGGTTCCCCTGCTTAAACCAGCACATGTCAAGGCCCGACTTAAGTTTGCATATGACCATTTGGATGATACAGAGGAGTCATGGGAGAAAGTTTTATGGTCAGATGAGACCAAAATAGAACTTTTTGGTCATAATTCCAATAAGCGTGTTTGGAGGAAGAAGAATGAAGAGTACAATCCGAAGAACACCATCCCTACTGTGAAGCATGGGGGTGGTAGCATCATGCTTTGGGGGTGTTTTTTCTGCACATGGGACAGGACGAGTGCACTGCATTAAAGAGAGGATGACTGGGGCCGTGTATTGTGAGATTTTGGGGAACAACCTCCTTCCCTCTGTCAGAGCATTGAAGATGGGTCGTGGCTGGGTCTTCCAACACGACAACGACCCGAAGCACACAGCCAGGAAAACCAAGGAGTGGCTCCGTAAGAAGCATATCAAGGTTCTAGCATGGCCCAGCCAGTCTCCAGACCTGAACCCAATCGAAAATCTTTGGAGGGAGCTCAAACGCCGTGTTTCTCAGCGACAGCCCAGAAACCTGACTGATCTAGAGAAGATCTGTGTGGAGGAGTGGGCCAAGATCCCTCCTGCAGTGTGTGCAAACCTGGTGAAAAACTACAGGAAACGTTTGACCTCTGTAATAGCAAACAAAGGCTACTGTACCAAATATTAACATTCATTTTCTCAGGTGTTCAAATACTTATTTGCAGCTGTATCACACAAATAAATTGTTAAAAAATCATGCATTGTGATTTCTGGATTTTTCTTTTTAGTTTATCTCTCTCACAGTGGACATGCACCTACGATGAAAATTTCAGACCCCTCCATGATTTCTAAGTGGGAGAAATAGCAAAATAGCAGGGTGTTCAAATACTTATTTTCTTCACTGTACCTGGGAGAAGATACCATCCTCAAACAAGCATGCCCTTTTAAGTACTGGAGGTCCACCCAGATCTGCTTCCTTGCACTTGCCCAAGGTGCACGACAGTACCTCCACCACATCCTGTACCAGCGTAGACGTCAACAGCTGCTCAGTGAAATGGAGAAATGAACCAGATGCTTATTATCATTCAGAAAGATCTACCTGTGGCATATATGGACCAGGGAAAACATTGGACTCATTTGGTGCACTTTATAGGGGGGTTATGTTTACTACTTTACTTTACAGTCAGGCTTCACAAGGAAGAGTTTTGGCCCCCGGAGGGTCTGGTCTATCTGCTACTGCTGCTATTTGGAGGTCCATTGATCCGGTGGAAGTCAAGATGTGGCCCCAAGGTCATCTGGCCATCTCTGAGCCAGCGTTAATCACTCACTAAGTGAAGGGAAATGACTGCTTTAGCTCAGCCTGGCCCCCTCCCCCCTGCAGCCGACATCCCATTAGGTGTGTTAACTGGTATTTAAGTACTTCTGTGACTTGCCTTTTTTCTGCCGGTGCACCAAAAAGGAGGTGGCCATATTTGCCTTTAACGTCACACATTATTTCCTACAAAAATAATACTTTCCATTGTAGCACACTACACTGATGGTACAGTATTTCACACCAGCAAGTACACCCCTCACCTTTCAGCAAGTATTTTAAACTATTGACCCCCCTGCAAATGTTTATTCAGATAGTAGTCGATACTGAACAGTAAGCAACAATGGAAACAGCATCATGACCTTTAAAGGAAACAGATTGTCAATCCTTTTGAAAATGTGGCTCTGGTCTCATGTGCGGCACCAAAAGAATGACCCGTGTGTACACGCCTGACCCCATTGCATAAAAAATAAGCTGACATTTCAGGTCTCAGGAACCTCATCAGAATAGGACCTAAATAAAGTTCTCCAGGGGTGGCCTGTGTCTCCATGCAGCAAAGTCATCTGCAAATAAAAGATGACCAGGATAGCAGACGTCATATTTGGAATATCTTTCCTGAATACCAGGATGAAAATGCTCACAGTTAACAGTATTACAGTTGATCCACAGTTTAATATCATTGTACATCTCCACCCTTCCCTGACAGTGTGATGAATGAACACTCCAAACAAGTGGATTGAAGTGGATGATGAATCGTGAAAAAAGGAGAAAAGGTTCAAGTGCGGTCATGTAGTTTCGTGGATGTAGAATCTCTCTCCAGCCAATTAGACTAATGAACGGACTCAGTCCCTTTGCCCTGCGTTTGTGGCTATAAGTTAAAACGGTTGTTGGGATTTCTGCCACAGCAGCAGGAAGACCAAATACTGGATACGGTGGCTGAGAGCCTTCTGGCTCCTACACAAGGCTCTCATTAGTGATGAACAGCCTCAGCATCCCACTGCTGATTGGAAGGCAACCATGGCAACAATATTCAATGGAGAAACAGGATGTGGAGAAATACTGTATGTTTTATAATCACCCTCATCAATGTTTAATTCATAAATAACATTTGCATTAAAAATAAAAAATGTTTTAACTAATCTTATTCATTTCAAAATGCAACAAAAATATTCATAGATGCTGGTTAAAATTTTTAATAAATTGTAAAAAAAATACAAAAATATTCATAGATGCTAAAGATAAAAATATTAATAAATTGACATTGCTCAATTATAAAATAAATTTTTAAATGAAAATAGTCATCAAAATATTGACAAATGCTTAATAGTCCAAACATGTCTATATTTGTAATATATATATTTGACTCATCTTAATAGAAAATATATAAATTTTTATTTAAAAGGCCAACTGAAAACATTGTTTACTTCAAATGTTTAACAGATCAAAGGTAAATATTGACAAATTCTTAATAAAGTAAAATGTTTGATATTTCATGCCTATATTTTCAAAGGTAGAAATGTAAACTACTGACAGAATCCTTAAATGTATTTTTAACATTTGTTTCTCGAAGATAAAATAAGTAATTCATGCCTAACAGTTAAAACATTCTACTTTTCATATTTTGATATAAAAGACAAACGTCTACATTCCAGATGCTTTCAAAACCCAAAGAAGACCCCCCCCTGTATTGACATCGCAATATCTGTGGGAAAACATATCCAGCAGGAAGTTATCAAATAAATGGTTCATCAGCACGTCTAGACTCTTAGAAACATGGTGGATTTTTTCTCATCTATTTAAATGTAAATCAAAGCGTCCACACAGCAACAGATGCTCGGATCAGAGGGTGGGGGTGAGAGCTGGGGGGTGAGAGCTGAGGCCTTTGGCAGCACCTGGCTCTCCCAGTATTGTGCAAAACGGGGGTTCTCATACACCAGGATCTAAAAACCCAGCTTGGCAACGCTACCGTTTCGCTCGGCACGCCTGAGCATCAGACATGGAACGTTTCCGCCGTCCTGCATCACGGAAAGAAAAATACTTATTTGCAATACAGCAGTCAGCTGATTCACTCACTCAGCCCAAAGTTCAACATTCGCTCTGACTGGTGACTAAAGATAATCTGATACGTACCAATATCTGGACACGTGCTTTGAGACCATTGACTCCATTTCCCGGTTCACTTTAGTGACGGACTCCTAAGATCGGGTCAAGGACTGGAGTTTGAAGTCACTAGTGGACGGGCCTGATAGGTTGAGACCCTCGGAAGATGAAGGACCGGGTCCAGATGGATCCTCCACAAAGCTTTGTTAGCTACCCAAATCCACCCATTGATTTTACACACCAACCTTCTAAAATATTGATCCATCTGTTGGGCCTAATTAGATGTCATACGTGCTTGATCTTGGTAGTTCATACTACAGTTCATCTGGAAGAGAAGGAGGGTGGCAGAGCAGCGTAATTAAAGGTCCAACTATGGCTAACTTCTACCAACTGGTGGAATACGTTTGATACGTATTTGCAATAGAAGGGCTGAAACGCTGTTAAAAGAGACAATGGACGCACTTTTATGCATTTATTCATGTAGTTATTCACTCTGATTCAAAGGCTCAAGGTTGAGTCAGCAATTTAATAGCCAAAAATACTCTAGAATTTATGGTTAATGTACTTTTCCATCTCCTTCAGGTTTTCGCTTCATCATGCGTACCATCCTTCCATAAAAATGCCACAAAATGTTTTTTGAAAAGTGCATTTTTGTGAATTTCTCAAGTTGTTCATACAGCCACCCCATAAAAACGATCAAGGCTTGTGAGGTCAAAAATTTGCAACAAGAAACCACCAACATTTTTCCCCAAAGGTTTTATAACCATCCTGTTCAAACAACACTCTCTTTTTACAAGCCAGAGAACAAAAAGATGAAACAATAAACTCCCAAACCTTTTGTACAGAGAAAACCAAACTAGATGAAGAAAATGTCTCTTATATTAGTCCACCTTTTATCCCCTGCCACTCCATGCTTTGTGTGGTGTTATGTTAATCCTCCATGTTCATGGACAAGGACGAGAAACCAGTCAGTCTCGGCCATTCCCAAGGTAACCCAGTCAGGTCTATGGAGGGTGTGTGTATGTGCATGTAACCCATGAGGAGTTAGATTTAATTCATGTTTTTGGTGTGTGTGTGTGTGTGTGTGTATATATGTGGGGTAAAGAGTCATATTGATTAAGCCAGACCGAATCCCTCCGAGCACTCCTGGATGGCCAACAGCAGCATGTGTCTCAACTTCTCGTAGCTCTCGTAGGCAGGGAGGTCCAGCTGGTTAAAACTAAACATCACAGGGCACAGCATTTCAATGGAAGGCTTCCAAACCAAAGCACGTGTGGCTAACTACTCTGCTAGCGTGTTGTTTACCACGTATGGGCAGACGGCAGGCGGTCGGTGGAGCGATCATCACGGTGGATTTGAAATTTCTGAATGCCGTTCATTCCTTCGAGAGCAGCAAAACCCTGGAGGGGCACTTTGGACGTGCCGGTGACAAACTGTAAGAACTTGGCTCGGTCCGCTTGGTCGAAGGAGCGCAGTGCCCTCCAGAACCACTGGATCTGTAGTTCGGAGGAACGGACATATGGGGTCATGTTAGTCCCGCTGCTTGGGGTCTCCATATAAACGTAAGCCTGCATTCACTACAGGTACCTGGATGGAGCTGGACTGGTATTTGTGGTACTCTGTGTTGGCCTTCAGGTCATCAATATCAATCGTGGGTAGGCCTGAGATGAGCAGCTCCAGCTCCTGCTCAGTGAAGATGGAGATCAGCCTCTTGGGGATGATCTCGTAGAAGCCCTCCAGGAAAGCGGCCAGCTGTTTGCGGATGGCACCTACAAAACATCCCACCTCTATAAGTGGCATCCTTCCATCCTTCTCTGGTACTTCAATACACTATATGAGGTGAAACTAGTACAGTAAAGTCTCGTTATATCGATATCGGTTAAAACGAATTACTACTTATTGCGATACTATTTTCATTTCCCGGCAAATTTCTAGTCTTTTATGATATAATTAGCTCCGTTAGTACGATACACGGTTATTATGATAATCCGGTTACTAGGATGCCCTTTCCATCTCCCGCCAGCCAATTTGGTCTGCTTATATCGATACAAAAGCAGCTTAAATCAATCTTTGCTTAAGGATTTCAATACCAAAAAAGAACACGGCGAACGGCTGCTTCCAGTCAACTTTATTTTTCACACTTCCACCACCAGAGTGCAGCACACACAGCGGAAAACACCCGTCCCTCCTGCCTACCCCTCCGGGTGGCAACACCTTCCCTATCGATAGTTCCGGGGTGAATTATGTTCCGGGGTGAATTATGTCCCGGTAACCGGTAATCACTACAGCGTAAGTTTATTTTTATTTACTGTAGTACAAAATGTATTGTAGTACAAAAGCATGCTAGATACGTAATCCATGAACTCAAGGAGAAAATTACATGCCATATCAAAGATCCGCCCACTTTTAATGCAGTTCGGCGCAGGATCGGATATATGGATAGTCCGGTTATATCTGTATTTTTTCCGACTCACGAGAATATCGATATAATGAGACTTTACTGTACTACTCTTTTTCATATTTAAGAGTTTCCAAGCGTCCAAACAAGGCATATTTCCAAGCTTACCAGTCATCTTCATCTGACACACCAGGTGGACATATTCCTTCTTGTTTTCTTCTGTGACCACAATGTTTGCACCATTTGGCTTCAGGTCTCTCACTTCACATACACCAAATTCCTGGACCTGAACACACAGAGCAGTACTTGCCTTAGTATTTAGTAGATGGCATGCAGATGATCTTCATGCCATCTAATTGAGACTGGCAGCCGCAGCATCCATGTCACCAGGACAATCAGACTCCATCAGCATGATATCAATCTTCCAAGCTAATTGTAGCAATTAGAGAGCCAACACCAACCTCCGTGCTGAATGTAAGCTCATAGCCCAAGGTGGAGACATCGTTCTCCAACAAGTACACCAAACCCTGGAAGAAGGGGTAATCCTCACTCTCCATGTCGGTGTATCTGGGAACAAGAGGAGGAATCATGGTTACAAATGCTAAAAGCAAGTTCTAAAAGCATGTTCCACCATTACCTGACACTCTTGCCCAGGATGTGCTTGTAAAAGCTGCGAGTGAAGTAGCACTCCAATAACCGGTTGTCGTAAACGGCCTTGGCCACCACCCGACCCACAAATTTGAAGTAGCTGAGGTGATTGGGGTTGCAGTGGGACGAGGGATTGATCGTGTACGTAACCCTATCCCCGGGAGATGTGCGGAAAAGGGCGTACATGGGGTTGAACATCTCACGGGAGATGATCATGTACCATTCCCTCAGCAGGCCGCCGGCATCCTGGCCCTCTTCCCCTTCGAAAACAATGTAACTACAAGGAAAGGGGGCAGGGTCAGACTGGAGTGCTTCACACATGGAGATGCTGGCCAGTAGGAACTTACAGCCTGTTCTTCATGTCCTCGGGGCTCTTACGGTGCAGTTCCCTGTAAGAGTCCTCAAACACATGATCCCTTCTCACATGCACAGCCATGTCCTCCTTCCTCAGACCTTCATCCAGGCGTTCCAGCTCCTGACGGAAATACCTGGAAGATACCGGTAGACCGGTCGGGATTGGTGACCTGAAATCCATACTGCGGTACACATTCTCTTTTTATATTGTAAAAACAAGCCACCGCTAACTGAGACGTCCCTCCAAATTAGCTCATCAATGGCTACTGAAACGTTGCAGCATCCTGTGGTACTGACATCAATATTGTAGTTGTGTATACGAGTTGTACTATTCTCTTAATATCTGGTTACTGTTGAATGTGACACAGTTCCAGTTAAATGTCTGATAGGCGTGATAAGCATTTATTCTTTGGATGTTTCACTACTTTATGTTCAAGCTAGTTTAGTGGTAAACATGGTTCCCTGTCTCCTGCCCAGTGTGTTGCATGCGTATAGCTATTCCTCATCCTCCAATGAATTAACTTTATTTGCCGCCATTGCAGGGAGGATTAGTGCAAGGAGTAACAGCTCTGTCAGGATGCTGCAATATACTGAAGATGTGTTGCAGCCTGTGGTCCCCAGGCATCAACATGCCTTGTTGCCATTGCTATAGTTGGACATGTACGGTTTATATGGTGCAAATCTCTTCCTTACTTCCTTTTCACATCAAAGTCCAGGATGCGTATGTAGTCCACCAACACTGCAAAAGGCCCATCAGCCAAATGAGTTGTGGACTGACGCAGGATCTGGTTGAGTACTGTGCGGTGAGTTTCTACAAGAAAGATAAAAGCCATCATGCTTCAAGACACCCTGCCCAGAGATTTTTTAGGCTTCAAAAAACAAACTGCAGTTAAGCTCACCGGCAAATCGGAGGAACTTCTGAGTGTCTGGTGGCAAGTTTGAGGAGATATGCATGGAGGATGGTTCACGAGAGAAGAAGGGGTCTAGGGATGAAGGTGTTGCTGGTGTGAGCGGTGCTGGGGACAGCGGTGGAGGCTCATCCTTGATGTGAGAAAGCTGGCTCTCTCGTGTATCCCGAACAGGGGGTTTGCTCTCCCGTTCAGTGGCATGCACGAGGAAGAAAGCCTCTACAGCAGGCTGGAGAACTGACAAATATACAGGTACACTGATATGAATCAATATATTGTATATACAGTGTTTGTCACACTTATGTTTCAGATCAAAGACATATTAATATTTGTCCATGACAACACACCTGAATATAAAACACTGTAACCTTTGAATCAAACCTCCCATTAATAAGAGATTTCAAAAAACCAAACCAAACCTAATACCTGGTTGGCATCAACGACTGCAACAAGCTGTTAGATCCTCTTTCCCTTGATAACAGTGTCATTTAAAAGCTGCCTTCTGTTCACTCTTGTCACTGACTGATATTTACATTAGTTTGATGATCCGAAACATTCCAGTGTGACAAATGACACCTTTTCACACCACTGTAAATTAGAACGAAGAACACTCCTACCCAGCACAGCATGCTGGTCATGGGACTCTTCCAGCTCCTTCAAGCATTCCCCAAGCATGTCCCATAGCTCATCCAACAAGAGCTGTTCGCTCAGGAGGGGAAGGTCTGGGAGTTTCTCCTCGGTCTCCAACTGGCCATTTCCATCTTCATCTGTTGAAGACATTTTCATGTAATCTACTCATTGGATTCACTCGGCTGCAAATGTATTTGAAGTCTAGGGATGAGCCAGGTACTCGTACTAGAGTATTCATTACAGATAATGCATTTAGAAAAACAAATAATTACACACAATATAAATACAATTACACATATCAATTTGGTGATTGATATCTATGAATTTATGATATCCCTTGATGACAAATATCAGTTAGTGCTCACTGAAGATACCTAACACTTTATGGGTGTGAATGACTCACCCAGAGGTGCAGAGTCCTCGACTGGTGACGGCTGGTCCACATCCATTGGGGAGTCATCCCTCTGGGATGCCTGGGCCTCCGACGCAGACTGCATTTCAGACTGCAGTGACCCAAACCAGGAAGGGCCATGAAGACGGGATGGCCACATTGGGAAAACAAGACAGACAAGAATTACTACATTTGATCTGTTGATGTGGGCTGATGTTGACAAGCATTAAGACACGCCCAGAACCCTCTGATAAAGGGGTGGAGCAGGTATGAGAAAAGCATGAAGCAACATCAGCCAGCCGCCAAACATCAAGGGGGTTTAACCATGTTGGAGCAAGCACATTCACATTTACATTCCATTTACAAAGCTAAAACGTAATAATGTAAAGACATTGATGGTACATGAAGTAGATCAGTCATTTGACAGAACAGGACTAAAACTCCAGCAAGGAGCAGACATTACATTTACATGAGGTGTACCTAAAATATGTGACATTAGTACATTAACTACACAGTAGACACTTGTATATCTGAATAAAATGATAGTTATGGTTTTCCAGAATGCAAACAGTCGCATGGCAAAGGCAAATGAGCTATTATAGCCCGTCAGAAGCCAAGGGCCGTTTTCCGAATCGAACCATGTGTGAGGTGTGTACAGGCGTATGACTGCTGTTAACGCAGCCCATGCTAACCGTGGCAGCAGCAGCTGTGCCAGCAGGGGGGGCAGCACCAGTGGGGACATGAGAGGCCTCCACTGAGGATCCCGCGGTGACGGCGGCAGTGGGCGGCGGTGCCTGTATAAGCCGGCGTGCCCGCTGACCCTCTCTCACCATCTGGATGATGGCGTCAGCCTCTGCCTCAAGTTGACGGACAGCAGCCTGAATGCTGCTGGCTGAGCCCAGACTGGACGAGCCTGGACATTCATCATCAGCATTTTTTATTTTAAACTTACAGATTTTCTTAAATAAAAAAATTAATTAATTAATACAATTAATTATCTCACCTAATCGCCCTGTCTGTTTGGCTTTCTTGTTGGCACGGCGTGTGTCCTCACGTAGCTGGATAATGACCTGCAACACTCGGAGGAAAAATTTCTGGGTGGACGTCTTGGACGTTAGAGAACTCATACAAGGGAGCTGTAGTTCTCGTCCACCAAGTGTGCGTTTTTGTGCAGCCACAATCACCACACTCTCTGCTCCATCAAACCTGTGCCGCCAAAAACATAAGCATTTAAGGTAAAGCAAACTGTAGACACAAAAAAATCAGCCTTGATGATTAACAGTAACAGTAAAAAAGGGATGGCATTTCATAATTTTAAAACAAATGTTACACGCCCTTTCCCTTTCATCTCATCTTTGGTCCGAAATGCCAATACTATAAACAGGATGTGGGAATGCATAAAGATAAGATTTCATCAAAAAAAATAGTGCCCTTAGAGGAAACGGTTTTTGACAGCACTATTTTATTGTAAAGACAAACTACTTATCCCTGGGTGAGTGACCAAGAGTTGCTACTGGCTAACCTGCTGGTCATTTTGCCCTTCAGCCTGGCAGAGATGGAAGAGTCCTCGGGAGGTGCATCGGGGGAATGAGAATCTGCATGTGCTCGTCTCTGTTGCTCCAAGTTGTACTCCCGAAGTTCAGCCAGCAATGTACCTAGACCAAACAAACATTTTAAATGTGTAAGAAAAGCGTCTACGCTAAAATAAGAGCGTGTATCTCCATAACACTGACCAATCTGTTTGCAAAGAGTATAACCAAGGTGTCTTGCTCCACTGAGCAACAGTCTCAGCACAGTGTCTCTGGTGGAAGCGTCCCCTCTCGATAACTGAAGTAAAATATTAGCGGCGTCCTCCAGGCCCTCCTCTGAACATGAGTGGGAGGTCAACACCTTATAAGAACAAGAGAGAACAAACGGGCCATCATTTAAAAGTTTATACACTGTATGTCTTCAAGTACGGCATCATTAAAGGCATTATAAAATAGAAATATAAACAAGGAATTACAACATACTTGATGCACAATATTTTTTTCCCAAGCCAACACCAGTAAATTCCTGCTTCATAAAACAGATACCCGATTACTTATTTATTATTTTTTTAAATTGAGATTTACTTATAGTTTGTGCACACCTGTAGGTAAGAACTACTCAAAGTTGGACATGACAAACTGAGGCTGTCTTGCTAGGTGCTAGCATGGTAGCCATTAGCATGTTAGAATTTAACTAATTTACTCATGTCTAAAGGATAATACACACATGGCATGATGTAGGGAGGTTATAGGACAACCATGGCACTTTCTAAACTTGAGGCTCTCTTGCTAGGTGCTAACATGACGACCGTTAACATGTCAGCTAATTTACTCATTTATAAAGCCAAATACACACACGCCATGATGTCGGGACACTATGGGACTGCCTCAACCTTTTCGGTACTTGAGGCTGTCTTGCTAGGTGCTAGCATGGTAGCCATCGGCACACCGGGCCCCGAGGTTCACAGCACAGGTGGCAAGTCCATCAAAATTTCCGCAGGAATTTTCTAGTTATGGGCTTGCTCAGTAATGCAAGCCCCATAGACTGCTGCTTAGCAGCCACCCTGACTACTAGACAACTGATCTTTATTCATCTGTACTGTACAACTTGAAACTGATGCAAATACAATGGAGAGCATACAAGCGTGTTCAGGAGTCAAATTGGATGTTGAGTACTATAGATTTGTACATTTTGGTAGGTCTGCATTAAAATGAAAACAGCAGCACATCTGGTGGCGACGTTGACATAGTACACTTAGCGCACAATGCGGGATCTCTTCCTGTTTCCCAGAGTGCTTTGCTGTTCTGTTGTAAATGGCCAATAAATGACATATTTAAAGCTCACATAGTTGTTGGTTATTTTGCATTATTTGTTGGTAGCATCTTGTCTGTTATCTATATGTTACTGTGTGATATTTTAGCACTTTAACAAATGTATCCTTATATAAAATATACCTGTGTGTGTGTGTATATATACATATATATACACACACACACACACACGCACACACATATTTAATGTCAATCAATTGTAAATATTTGATCACAATTACATTTTTGTCCATAGTTAACTTGGAATTTATCACAATTAATCGCAGATAGAAATAAATTTTTATAATAAGTAGGAGAAATCTGTCTAATGATGTTGCTACAACGTACATCCATTCTCATATTAAGCTAAGATGATCTGCGGTGCACCCGTGACAATCCTCTCGCAGGCAGGCCAGGCTATCTCCCGTGTTGTTTAAGAGCCTCACTGTCAACAGGTTTTATGGCTGATTCTTATCGATCCCGGGGGCTTCTCGCAGTGCAACTGTATCACTGGCTTTTCAAAGCAGATATCCAGTCGCATTGGTTTATTGTTCACAACCCTACTCATTAATATTGCCACACGGGGCTATGGCATTTGGCTGCTATTAGTTATTAGAGCTATTTTTTTTCCTGTTATCCGATTTTTTGAAATTCCTCATACTGGCCCTATAATTTTCAGTCTGATAATTATCTTACACAGTAAGGTGCAAACATTGCTTTTCTAAAATGATATTCTACATGAAATGAGACATTGGACTGAGAAGAAAAGGCAGTATAACTATCAAGATCCCAACAGCATGTTATACCTCCACTGAAAGTTGAAGCTGTTTCTCTGTGAGTCCAGTGGAAGCCATCTTGTTGTCACTCTCTGTGCTACTTGGGGTGCTCTTCATTTTTGCTGTCGGAGCAGAATGGAATATTGTATAAGCTTTATTTTGAATAGTGTCGATGATAACATTTCTATACCTGTTGAGACTGTTCCAGTGGACGTTGGTGTAGGGATTGCAGTGGAAGATGAGAAGACTAACAGGCCTGTTCCAGAGTTGGTGCTCTGAGTTCCAGTTCCCCCAGAGGCTACGGTTCCCACTGCAATAGGTTGGACGCCTGATGCTGACCCCTGTGTGGTGGCAGGGGCTGTGGACCCTGAGCTGGTTGCTGGGCTTGGATTTGCGGTCTGCGGAGTAAGGTGGCCAGCAGGCACCTCTGTGCTCTTGTTGTCAGGAAGGGCAATGGATATAAGGGAGAGCAGGCGGAGCAGCTTTTCAGTGAGCAGGGAGCTCCGCCTTATGACAGGGTGGGACAGCATGTTCATCAACTGACCAAGAGGGGAACTCTCTAGGCTTAATTGCAATCCGTCAGCTTCGGCACTACCACCTAGAGGCACTGTCTTCATTGATGCTTTCCCCTTGCGACTAACATTCATGTTGTCCAGCTTTACAAGTAGGTCCCAAAAATCAGTGGAGATTCCCAGAGACTGAGGAGTAGCAGCAGAGGAGCCAAAAGAGTTCTGTGTGCTGGAAGCATTGGAGTTTGTGTTGCTCTGAGACTGAGAACTGGACCTTGATCCTCCGCCCATACCTCCCCCACCCGAAGAGCTTGAACAAAGGCGAGACTCCAGGTCAGAGGATGACACCGACAGATCCTTACAGCGCTGCTGAGTAAAGTGGCTAGGGAATACCTGTAGGGAATGACAGAAAAAGGTGATTCAACAAGCATACCTACCATGGATCAGCGCATAATACAGGAATAATTCCATCTTACAACCAGTTGAAAAATCACTAGACTGTACAAAAAGCTCTTTAGGTGAAAACAACAATTACACTGAAATAGGCTGTTCATCAGCTGATCAAAAGTTTAACACCACCGCTCAAAAAATTACACAAAATACTGCTAACAGATTTTAAAAAAATGTCAGGACTGAGAAATTGGTAGCTCCAGCGTTTTCCACCTGTCCCATGTTTGATGCTCACTGGCAAAGACTCAACGGGAAGTTTTATGGCATTGAAGGAGCAAGGTCTGAATTAGTTTTTCCGTTTTTGAAACCCTTTCCCCGCAGATGCTGTCTGAGGGTTATTGTGCTGCATTCGGCACTACCAAGGGCCTTAATTTGGGTCGAGGACCGCCCTGTGCCTCGACGGACAGCCAATCAGATCCTCTCTTTCCGGTAATGCTCAGGATCTTTCAAAATATGTAGAATGGCTGTCGTACTGCGTCCAACCTCAGCAGCAATGGCACGCTGCCGGAGGCCTTGCTTATGCAGCTCGACAATCCGACCACGTTCACGAAGAGAAAGCTGCTAACTTTGGGCACCAGGAGGGCATGACCCCGACAGAAAGATCATTTTTAGCGTACTTGGCTTTTATAGCCTATGGTCTTAAACTTTTGATCATTAAAAAAAAATATTTTTTAAATTTTTTATTCCAAATGTTTGTGTCACACTCCCCCTTCTTCCTTTTCGATATTGTAGCTCTACTTAAAACCTAATTAAGGTCCGAATGTGCAAAATGCATGTTCTAGTGATATTTCAACTGGTCTTAAGACTTGATCAGGTCTTATGGTCTTATTCACGTATGAATTGCCAATTTAGTTCAGGAGGTGTGAACACTTGCCTTAGCAAGTTGGATGAGTGTGTCTAACACGTGCCGACAGACCACTGGGGCAGCTTGTGGGTGGATGTGTACAGTGGAGCCTCCACCTCCAGCACATGTGACCCCTGCAGTAGTTCCTGACACTCCTCCCAGGGCTGCAGATGCTGCTGAACCTCCAGCTGAGTGCCGGTCAGCATGCTTCCTACCAGATACACGTTGGATCTGGAAGATGTTAGTCCGGCAGCCTAGAGCCGCATCCATAGACACAGACAGCCAAGAAAGTTGGCTAGAACTGCGGGACTCCACTCTGTTTAGAAGCTCCAGGGAAGAAGACGAGGATGACCCTTTCCCCCCCTGAGAGCTTCTTTTCCCACGAGAGTCTTCGAGACGTGACGTCTCCACGCACACCTCACTCTCACTGCTGCGTTGGAGGATGGATAAAAGGCTGCGAATGACCCATCCACGTGTCTGAGAGTGATAGCAAAGATTCCTAAGGACACGGTGTAGACGGCTGGTGTTAAGCTTCGGTTCATCCACAAACAGCAACACCAGCAGGCAGGACAAAGCCTCGTGGTCCAGTAGCAATCGACCGCGGAGACGCAACAGAGAATCCACACTGGAACTGGATGGTCTGAGGAATGAGCAAGATATGGACGTTAATATATCAAGATCTCAAACATCTTACATCAAACATCTCAAACATCTGTGCTTCCATATGAAGTCACTAGTAGATACGGGTGTACGGGTGAGTTAAAAGGATGCGATGATACACAAGACTGGGTCTATGAGGAGGCGAGAAGAGACTTTAACATTACTTTTCATTAAAGTACAATGAAAAAAATATGACAATATAGTAACATTATACTATGTTACAGTATGCTACTGGCCCTGCATCCAACCGAGACAGATTGTATGACTGACAAAAGGGCTCACTCCATTCATGCCGTTATTCTATGGAATGTGCCAAGGTGCTGAAAGATCACAGAGCGAACCCTCTTCCTGTCTGTTGGGAGGCGGGATAAGAGGATAACAGACACGCTTGCACATGGCAATGCAAGAAGGCCGGCAAAATGATCAAGTTCATTTCAGTTATTTTGTGATTAATTAATTATTGATTTATTCTTGTCCCAGGCTTAGTGCCCAAAATACGTTATTTAAGCAATTGACAAATCTTGTCAAGTTTTAATCTTGTGACACCCCTATAATCATGGATGTTGGGATTACCTATGGTTAGATCCACCGCCCATCTGAAATGTGCCACCTCTCTGTACAGCCAGCCGGGTGTACTGGACGCCACGGTTGCTCCCTAAGCGACTGGTGAAGGCTGGCGAGCGCAGAATGGCTGATAGAGCTGATGTTGAGCTATGACCAAACAGCCTCTCGTGCATCAGTTGCCTTTGCCGTGCCTCCTGCTCTCTTCGCAGTGCTGCTGCCTCCGCTGCAATGTCTGGAGGCATGACAGCCAACACACTGTCCTCCATGTCTTCTAGGACACTTCGTCTGAGTTCCGAGGGCAGTGTTTGGATGAAGGTAACTGGGTCCAGAGGGGTATCTCCCTGTGGGGGCTGTTGGGAAACCTCCCTGCGCTGCTGCTCGGCTCGTTGCTGGGCAAGGACCTAAAATGAGCGATGTCAAGCATGGAAAATTATTGCTTATCTCAAGTTCTCCGTTGACTTTAAATATATATTATTATCAGCCAATACATTATTTCTAACCTCCTCCTGGATGGCAGGTGGCAAGGCAGCCAGAAACTCAGGGCTGACCTCTGTAACCCCCGGTCCTCCTAGCACAGGGGCTGTAGAAGCTGGCAGGCTTGGAGCAGCAGCTGAGCGGGACGGTGGTCGTATTCCCAACTGATTTTGAAGAACTTCTCTACGGATGTCCTCGGGAAGAGCTGCCAAGAAAGATGGATCCACACCCTCGGGAAGACTGATTCCTGAAATGACAAAAACACCACAATGGTTTTGAAACATTTGCGGGCGGTTTGGTGGGGTGTGTCAAAACATTCAACCAACTGTACCTGCAAGAGGGTCCTCTTCCTCATTGCTTGTGGATGGGAGTGGTTCTTCTTGGATAGCCTGTGATTGACTGTCAGCACTGCCACTCCTGGTAATTACATCACCAGCAGATGAGGCTGAGGTGGAGCTAAACAAAAAAAAAAAAAAAGAAAAAAAAAAGAAAATTCTCTCAAAAATGAATCAATGTGACGTGAAAACATTCCATCTTATTGACAACACATTTATAACAAAAAAGGGAATGCTTTAGGGAACTCACCCCGTCTCGCCATCTGTCTGCCTGTCAGTCAACCCACTTTCCCCACTGCCAGACAGATCTTGAGACGCGTTGGTAGATTGGACGGGGTTGGAGGCAGCTTCTTCTTGTGTGGCAGAGGCAGGGCTGCTGGTGTCCATTGGTGAGCCTTCCAGTTGTGACACACCCACAGCCGCAGGCTCTGAGGCCTCTGCAATATCCGGGCTTAAGGAGACTGGGGAAAGATTTCAAAAGCTAAGATCAGTATTCAACTCACTGTGAAACTCATCTTTAACTGTACAGTTAAGACTTAAAGGGGAACTGCACTTTTTTTTGGAATGTTGTCCATCATTCCCAATCCTTATGTGAAACATGAACACATTTCTTTCCCTTTTCTGTGCATTATGACATGAGAAATAAGTTAATATGACCTAGCTTACAATGCTGTCATTGGAATAGTTCAACTATGAAGCACTAAAAAAAACACATACTGTGATCATGCATTAACTTGTACACTGATAACATGTAATAGTTGCAATATCTCGCCCTATTTGGATCATTTAAAACACTACCTGAACTTCCTTCCCTCGGCCTCGCTGACAGCTAGTCTCAGTGTCATTCACAGACGGAAGAGCGGATAACTAGCCTTCAATTTCGTTACAAAAGGCTCAACAAGATGCTGTCAGCATTTTTTTTAACCTGAGGACTGGAGCACACGTCATGTGCTGGAAGACATAGCCATCCCAAGGAGAGCAGACATCGTAAGTGTCGCTGCTGTTGTTGACCGAGATACTACAACTATGTTATCAATGTATGTGGTAATGCATGATCACACTATGGAAATTAAACCACAAAACGCTGTTAGGGTTTTTTTAAGAGGCGTTCATAGTCAAAATAGGTGTGTCCCAATGACTGCATTGTAAGCTAGCGCAGATTAACTAATTTTCTCGTGTTATGCAGAGAAAAGGAAAGTAGTATGTGTTCACGTTTCACATGGGAATGATGGCAAAATTCCAAAAAATGCCGTTTCCCTTTAAAGGGGACCTATTATGCAAATTCTTCGTCCCTTTGTATCGTGTTGTAGACTCCAATAGACCAGCTACACACCATAAGCAGCATGGAAAGAGCTTTCAAGATCTTTCAGAATGATTCTTTGGATTTTGTGCTTCTTGCGAAAACAGTCTGTTTTAATTTATACCACCCACGGCCCCCCTCCATGCATGCCCATTCTGACGTGGATGGTCACACTCCCAAATGCTCAGGAGGACTTCCGGTGTTGTGCCGACAGCCGACATCCCCAGCTTGATAGGAGTTGATAATAAACAGCTATTTATCGTTTTATCTATACTGTAAATATATTTTATCTGTACAGCCATATGTCCATATGTGTTGGATCCAAAATCCGATCCGGAAGTAGACTCTGGCTGGTCCAAAGTTTCTTCAAAACATCTCTCAATGTTAAGTAGCTTTAGCATTTTAGCATTTTCTACAGCATCTGTGCGAGACTACCAGTGTTTTACAAACCCGGGTAGCCCTAGGGCTGGGCAAAAAACTCATATCCCGATATATTTAGGTTGAATATCAATATACGATATATATACCCATATTTTAGCCACAAAGTGAGGATATGCATGTGAAGTTGTTTTAATAAAATAAATACTTAACAGGAGGATTTTTATTTTATTTTTAAAGCTTCATGCACAAACCTATCTAAAAATAGCTGCTAAAATAAAGTGGGCCATTCTCTTTTTTAAATATAGAAAAAGTCAAATACTCTTTTTGATAACAAACCTTTCGCTATGCTCAAATCCTCAGCTCATAAAAGAACAAAATATAGGGAAGAGTCTGGATTAAGAGGACAACCACTTCTGACTCTTCCACACGACCAAGTAACGTTGGAAAGGAGTCAGGCCTAAGCGAGTTTGTCGGCTATTGCAGCTGCATACTGGCCCATGTTCACTAAACAGTCCAGTATGAAATGTCGTTGATATATTAAAATATGTTTCTTTTGCTCCAACCACTTGTGCTCATTAGGAATTGTAAACAAAGCTTTCCCTTACACCCGAAGAAACACTATCTAGGAGACATTGCTAACTCCGTCAATGAGGAGCAGAGCTTGGGGGAGGGCAGAGAGCGTATCTGGCCTACAGCACACGCCCATATAAGGGAGCCTGCTAATCTGTGACATCACAAAATCGCCCCTGAAACTGAGTGTTCAGAGCCATCCCAAACTTCTTTCAGGGCTCACTTCCAAATGCACACACCTCGTTATCTGAAACTTCGGCATGGTTTAACATGAGAATATGACATTCCAACTACATCTATAGGTCATAAAAGTGGGAAAAGCACAATAGGTCCCCTTTAAATTGCGTATGCGTCCTCGCTCATAGACAGTCTATATAAAAAGTGTGAGTCTACCTTCCCTGCCTTCATCCAATGCTCCAACTCCACCACCACCACTTTCTCCACTGCCTCTCTCACCGATTATGGGAGCTGGGGACATCTCCATCTGAGATGCTTCTGCTTCAATGTTAGGCCTGTCAGCTGCAGACAAGGGTGGAAGGTGCGTTCCTGCCAGAGCTGCCAATGAGCTGGCATGTGACTCTGCCAACAGCAGGTCAGCCATTGGTTGGTGGACCTGCTGGTTTATTGCGGTTTCCAACGAAACTAGAGCTTGTTCATGTGGAGCCGGGATAGTTGGGGTGACCTCTCCAGAAGGGGGAGCAGTGAGAAAGCCCTCTGACACCCTGGGTGGGTCCAAACAGGATACTGCACCTCCTTGAGCCTGCACACCCTCTGAAACAAACAACCACACTGTAAATGGTGGTGATGATGAGGTTTTCAAACAACACATTACCTTTTCAGAGATCAGATCTTGCTAATATTCTGTGACATAACTGTCACAAACAATAGTGTATAGTCACCACAAAAGGGGGCGTTACATCACGCATGTGGCCCGCACAAATTTCCAAACCCGGAGGAAGAAAATTGGGATGCTAATTATTTTCTATGTGCATGCAAAACGTTGAGGAAGTGATGTGCATTCACAAACGTACATGTTTGTTGGCCTTAACTTGGTTAATTTGGTGCAAAGTGAGTCAATATTTTCTTCGCGTCTGTTCGGAGGAGTGTGTGGGTGACAGGCATGGTGGCACATTGCCGTGAGCCGCTGACCATGCGTTTCAATGACATATATAGGTCAGATATATGCGAACTGACCGTTCAGACTGCAGTCGATTTAATACATATCAGATTTATATCTACATGCAAATGTGTCGCATTTGGAAAAAAATAATTGCAACTGTACGCATCACATAAGAATCATCAGATACAGGTCACAAATGGGCAAAAAAAGAAAAAAAAATCAGAATTGATATGCAGTGTCAATATTGCGATATTTTTTCTTTCCCCATAATCTCTTATGGACCATATTTAAAAAAGAATATCTAAAAAACACAAAACAAAAAATTAAGGTCAAGTTGACCTAAAGTTGCTTATTCCATTATTTTGCAGACAAAATAAAAATTCCTCAAGCATTTCAATTGCTGCATTTATTTGCATTATAACATTAAAATGTTCATGTGTATTTTTCATGCAACCTGAAAACACTTGGATGCAAAAGCTTTGACAAAACGTGAACATCTACATTCCGCTTTTGTACCTGGAAAAACTAAATCTTTAACTTAAAGTGCAATGGAAGCAGTAGCTTTGACCATGCCGTTTCGTTTCTATATTATAAACATTTTAAACTTCCCATTCGCCAGATTGTACTGTGACGAAAAAAATGATTAGGCCAGCCTTGTTTCTTCAGTTTATTGATCGATTTTAATGCCTGGTACAACTAAAGGTGCATTTGTTTGGACAGATGTGATGATGATAAAAAAATAGCTTAGAAGAGTTTAAAAAGAGAGTTTAAGAAGAGATATCTAGCAATGTTTTCTTGATCATAACCAAACATTCTTACACTGATAGCTATAGCATTATACTGGCAAAAAATGAAAGTTTTGTGACTATGTAGCTTGTGACTTTTGTTGTCGCCACAGCGTGTCATACGTTGACATTTACCCAGTAAAGCTCATACAGAGCTCTGTGGTTGGACTGGACTACATGTCGATGGTGCTAGCAAATAAATCCACTTCACACAAGTGTTTTACAACTCGGCAATAGCGACTTGGTGCCCAATATCTTCAATGAACTCCTTTACAATTTCCAAAAAGCCCTCTTTACACACAGTATGAACGGAGTGTGTGCATTTCGCTATACATCGGGTAATGACTGCAGTTAAAATGTTGTGTCGCTTCAAAGTTTTCTCATAAGGAGTGACAGAAGCAAAACTTTCATGAATGCAAGATCGCAAATGCACATCATAAAGGCCCTTGTTGTGTTCTAGGTGGCTGTGGAGATGGGTTGTGTTTCCCCTCGATGGAGCTGCCAAATTGCGGTGGCGTGGTGTAGTGTTTTAGGAATGAGCTGCTCTCTGCTTTGGTCTCCATCAGTCTCTTGGTTAAACCTGCAGGTCCTCCGCCGAGACCGAAAGAATGGCTCACTCTGGCCAATAGCAAAGCGGCACCTTAAGGTTGCTCCCGTATAAAGTAGCACCCCCAAAGTGGGCATGGAAGAAATGTGTTACTTGCATTACTTATGTTCAATTTATCGCGCGTATTTTCGATATAGATATAGCACGTGCACATATCGCGATGGAGATATTTTTTAGATATATCGTGCAGGCCGAGTTGAAAGTTACCATGAGTGCTGACAAAACATGCACAAGACGACTTTCGACCCCAGCTCAATGATAGAAACAAACGACTTAAAATGAGAGACAAATCTAGCATGTAGACATATAAACGGTTCAACGACACTGTCGTCAAAGGATTCTACTGAGGAAGGCAGTAAGTTGTATAGTTATCTCCCGAACGGGGCATAGAATCCTGTTCCCCAACAACAACACAATTTACTACCTCACCACAGCACAGCCTGTTTCGGAACAACGGTACTACAATGGTACTACATTTGAGTTTCCCTTTTGTTGACAAGTGGTTGAGGCGCTGCCATAAGAAAGACAGTAGGCTGTATAGTTATCTCCCAGATCTGGTGTGATCCTAAAACTATACAAACTACTACCTCATCCCAGAGCAGGCACTGTTGACTCCTGTGGCCCTGTGACTTCAAGGTATGCCCATTTGGGATGAATAAATAATACCACAACCATTTCAAAATGGAAATACCTGCACTGCTTTCTGCACCATTAATCGTCCCCAATCCAGAACCCTACAGATGAGAAAGTAACACAGCAAATACAACAGTTTTAAATGGTTGGACTTGTGTGTCAGAAGACAACAAAACATCCACCAGGTTACAATTTACTTACACTACTATGTAATTTGCAAACCTGCAGGCTCTGATCCCTGACCTGTTCTGCTCCAGATGCCCGCCGCTCGTTCTGTTTGGACTCCTCCTCTTCAGCAAGCTGTCGCCTCCGCTTCTCTCTACGCTCCTCTAGCTCTTCATCTCGCAGACCCTCTAGTTGCTGAAGAATTGGCACCTTCACAACTGACAGGAACAAATGGCACCATTTTACTTTTATTTGGCCAGTCAAAAGGAGAAACGAGTTCTCACAAATGATTTACAGAACCTTCATCGTGTGATATAGTCTTTGATTGAAGGTCCAAACCCACAGCATTTTGGTTCATGAATATGAGTGTCACATTATGGAATGGATTGAGTGCACAGGGATGAGACAATTCAAGAAACAATACAAGCCGTTGATGTTTGCTAAATACATGGAAGAAGTCTTGAACTTGTTCTGTTATGTCGATTCCTACTTATTTATTATACTGACTATTATATATAATTATGATGATTGCGGAAAAGGGCCACTTTCCAACTCTAACTGTTACATTACCTTATCATGATGGTTCAAATAAAAAAATAAACACCACACTTGAAATATAGGAAGTGAACACATGTCATGTCGTGTACACGGAAGCACAAAGATGCTGTCGGCAGCGCGTCTGTCCGATATGTCATTTTCTTCTAGTAGCGTCGAAAGTGGCGTTCAAGATCCTACGGTGATGGCTGTGTTTGCGTGAGAGATTAGGAGTATGACATAATAAGAATAAGAGTATGACAAGTCCAGACATTTTGATGAGCCTGTTGGGGATCGTGGATGGCTTTGGTATTTGGTATAACATTATTACAGGTCTGACAATTTCATAATATGCAAATTAATGTAGATGAGTGAATTTATTTCCACCATACTGATGCTTTTTCTCTAACCATTTTCAAGCCACAACCATGTGAGATATTAATACAGTATCAAAAACACAATATTTTCTTGGCGCCTAAAGGGTAGAGGTGATTTTATGGTTCCTTTTTTTTTAATATCATGTAGCCAATAGAAGGGGTCCAGCCACAAATTCATGGCAGCATGAAAATCAAATTAAGTTGACTAAGTATCCGGTAATGTTTTAAAAAACGAAAATATTTTTTTTGAAAGTATTTTTTTACAGTAATACTGTATGAATAAAAACAGTGTAAGTATTACATGTTATCATGTTACATGTTATCAATGTACCTGTTGCATGATCTTAGCATGTATACCATGCAGTTGAGCAATGTGGTGTGAACCAAAATAATAGGAATAACGGGAGTGTAAAGGTGACTATGGGGGTGTATTCATGTCTACAGGGCTCAGGTTTTCCGTGCCATAACTATTTATTAATATCCAACTCTACTTGGCGGAAATTCACTCGTCGCGGTCGGGTGTGGAGCCAATAAACCTTGACCCTCTGTCACCAAGAGTTGAGTATAGAGCATAGCTGAGGCCAAAGAATAATGCAAGGAAAAGTAATTCCTAAACAGCACAGCATGCAACCATGCATAAACTTTTGTTTATTATTAAATTACCTACCGGAGTCCAGATGCAAACTTAAACTGTTAGTACAATTATTTCCCACTCTTGACGTGTAGCAAAATATGCTGCTCACAATGGAATAATTCAGGTGAAATGAGTGTGGCCACTATGTGTCAGCCCTTACCTGCTACACAGTCGTGCATACTTTCGGCATCCAGCACTTTACACTCATCTGTCCATCTAGTTAAGGCAGTGGGGATGCTAGAGAGGGTGCCTAGAGAAACAGGGCCCAAAACATGTAAGAAATCTGAAACCACTCTAAACTATAATATTTTGTCATAACAATAAAAGACTGGGTATTGTCACCTGCTTGACCCCCTGTGCTGCTCTGCTCATGGAAAAAGTCATCGAGTAATTCATCATCGGAACGAGCAATAATGTGAACATCCTCATTTCCAACCAAAAGGCGAGCTCGACCACGAGATTGCAGAGGCAGGGAGCTGGACAGTTGCAAAATGTCTGCTGCAGCACTGGGGCCCAGCAACCTAAATGTTTTTAAGCAGTGGAAAATATCAAAGTCAAGATTGGTAACAAAACAATGCTTGATGCAGCACTCACTCTTTTGACAGTATTGACTGTCAGACTGTTTATTTGGGGTCAATGTCTGATCACTCTGAAACGTGATGGATCTGGCACATGCAAGGTGCTGATTAGAAAGGACATTCACAAACATCTGTTGCATCTCTCTTTTGAGACTTGGCTCGATCATTTCGGATTAGGGGAAATGCACTAGGGGAAAATGCATGGTGGTGGGGGTCTGCCTTTTCAGCAACAACAGCTGATGTAATAACATCACCTTAAAGTCTGCACACCTAAGCTGGAAATTCCACCCCTGTCCCTCTATTTACAGGAATTCCCTACTGTTGTGGTCAACCACTTCAATGTAGCCTCCATTGTTAGCATTATCACAGCAGCCGAGTTAGTAGCTGAGGATGCTAATGTTACATTAGTTATGCTATGTTAGCATCCGGTGCTCCGCTGTTTATTCTAGGGACTTTAACAGCTGCAGACCATCATCATCTGCGTTACCATCATTTCAACTGTATGTGGATATACCAACAGGGGGATGTAGCTAAGGGAGTAGCTAACGTGTTTTCTACAGCATTGGTTTTTTGCACCGTTTGTGGCGGGATTTGGTTGTTAGCAACTGCAAGTTTGGGAAGCTTGTATATGGGAAAGGGGTCAGGCTTCAGCAAGTTTTTCGGCTAGTCCAGCTGCATACTGGCCCATGTACACAATACAGTCCAGTGTGAAATCCTGTTTACAGTCGGGGTGCGCCAATTGATTGGCCACCCAGCAGTATCGGACGATATCAGTGAAAAAGGATGGTATCAACATTGGCCGATAATCACACTTTAAAACATTGATCAGCTCCGTCCCCCCTGCAGCACCCAGAACAAGCATGTCTGCCGCATGTGGGTCTAAAGGAGAGTGATCTTAAGCAAAACGTGCCTCAAAATGTCTCACCAGTGTGGCATTTTAAAAAGCTTATTTTTTCATTTTCATTTTGTAAAAGTAGTTTTCACAAGAAAAATACGTTGGTGACCCCCAATGTAGTACATTTACACTGCATGCATGTGATTGGTATCAGTCGATTTCACTAATGGACTATCAGGATCGGTCTCGGCAGCAAGAAATCCTGATCAGAACGTCACATATTTTTCTTTTGCTGGTCGGGAATCAGAAATTCCAACTACTTGTGTCACCTGTGTTAGAATGCCCTCTAAAACCGAGCGTTCCGAGTCATCCCACACTTCTTTCAGGGCTTACTTCGCTAAATAAAGCGCAAACCTCTATCTGAAACTTGTCATCATTTAGCATGACCATACAACATTCTATAACTATGTTTATAGTCAACTGGGAAAAAAAAGCACAATAGGTGTCCCGTTTCGCCCAATCAAAGGCTTCAACCCATCTTTCTGTACTCCACATGTATCATGACAGGACAATATAAAATTTCAGCAGATCAGCAGAATTCAACAAACCAACGCCTGCGCTTGTGCATATGTACAATATTTTTTATGACAATTTTGTGCTGTTTACACAGACATGGCGGCAAATGACGCTTTAAATTAATCTGTCTCACCACACATCTTTTGTATAGCCAACAACATAGCACACTATATCACCAAGCCACTGCCTCACCATCCCACCCCACCAGCTTCAGGTCGAAGATACAGAACAATTAACCTCAGGAGGGCCTGTCTTGGGGAAAAAACCCTGATCCCTGCAGCCACAGCAGGCCGAAATAGCAGACCCTGCTGATCTGTCTGTCCAGCCTGTTGTTGCCATAGTTACTGTCAGGTTGATCATATGTTCTTAATGTTGTGGTACAGTATGTGATATACTTTGTAGTCTTTGTAATGTACAGTCAGCGAAGGCAAATTTCCCCTTGGGGACCAATAAATCCAAAATAATCTAAGTTACTGTTCTGGCACAAAGGCTTTGTGAAAAAGACAACCCAGAAATATGTGCTTGCCTTTGAAGAATGAGTGGAGGATTAGGCTGGCGGTTTCCAGGGTAGTGCACATGGATGGTGTGCCCACTGTTGGCAGTGAGCTGGCGGAGCGTCCGCTGGCTGCGACCCATGCCTTGTGCCAGACGACTGCTTGTGCCTGCTACACCTAAGGTGAGGGAACCGTGGTCAGCATGACGCACCATCAGTGGGTGGGAGCTGGGGATGTTGCCGGGGGAAGGAGGGATGTCAGCTGATGAAACAAAAAACATAGTTTAGACATTGGGGAACAAAAACCTCAATTAAGTTAAAGCAACAAATGTAGTTTCAAAGTCACAACATATTCAATCCATCATGCGATAAATAAAAATGAATATAACCGACATGTGTGTTCACCTCCAACAATCACCCTGTCCAGTTTTTCCAACTGGGGAAAATAAAAGCTGCCCCTGGAGTCAACTCTTAATGACTTGTTTCATCAGCAAATAAATATAAACAAAATGGTGCGCTGGGGCGATAATGTAAATCAGCTACCCCCAGAATAAACAGGTTGGAATGGAAACAAATGAATGAGCATGAATTATGCTATGAATTATGGCTAGCTCAATTTAGCATGCTTGTGTGGACGTGTGTACGACTCGGCCTTCACCGCTTGAATGGAAGAGCATTTTACAATGCCCGAGGACAATGTGCAGATTGTGTGAAAGTGGAAAAGGCGAGAAGCAGGTTTCTTCTTGTACCAAACTGGTTGTAGAGACGTTATCAACACACAGAGGCCAGACTACCGGCTTTCCAAGTAGAAGCGCCATTACTGTGTGTTTACAAGACAAGTGTGATTGCACCCTCAGCCATCTCTGTGGCATGTGTGGGTTTTCTCTGGTTCCCTCCTCAATTCCGAAAACATGCTAGTTATGGTGACAGGCCTATAGTTAACTAATCCAGCTGAGATGTTCAGTGCTCTGAATGGCAGTTTGGGCACTACATGACCAGTACATTGTTTTATGGGAGAAAACAGGTTGGGCTGCTTACCGTTGTTGGAAAACATGTTGTCAAACTCGATGATGAGGTCATCATCCCTGTCAAACCTTTCGAAGCGGATGTGAGGGGAGGTGTTGATGTCAGGGAAATCCTCGTCCAACTCCATCTCAGAACCTTCGTCATCATCATCCTCATCCCCTTCCTCGTCATCCTTGACAAATGCCAGTCATGAGTTTTAAGACAACACTACACAATACTAGACAATGCTATTGACCCACACCTGGTCCTCCTCCTCCTCTTCTTCCTCTTCCTCCTCTTCATCTTGGCTGTCTTCATCATCATTGCTGCCACTAGAATCTTCTTCTTGCGTGTGCTCCTCATCTTCCGGTTCCAGGATATTCATTGAGTCTGGTCATAGACAATAAAGAAACATCAGCTAAAAACCTAAACCATGACAGACTGTTTTTAGCATTTTATATTAAGACAACTTTCTCAATATTTATAATATATTTTATATAAGTGTTGTTTTCTCTTTCTCTATATACTAACCTTCTCTGTTCGCCTGAAGAGTGGATGCCTGGCTGATATTGGAGGGGGCCTCGTCCATCAACACATCTTCTTGTGATTCATCCTCACCACTTCGTCCCACTGAAGGTAAGAGTTGTTGATTTGTTTCCTTCTTAAGGCTTTGTTCTCACAAAATAAATGCAAACATGCATACCTATAATTGTGCTGTTCACTGTACCACCGTCTCTCTCAAGAAGTTCATCAATCAGATCCACCAACTCATTCTCAACCTTCAGCACATGAAATGTTGAATCCAATGTGTCAGCCATAGTGTAAAGGTATGTCCAGTAACTGATTATACAGACAGCACAGATATACTAAATACCCTGGTAAAACAATGCTAAATCACCTGCATAGCTTGTGTACTGAGAACCTCCGGTTGACCAGCAATGACCACTGAATCACCCTCCGTTTCTCCATCCATCAAGTCACTGTCTGGTCCCTGCACTCTGTGGCTGCCCTCCACTGGCTCCGCCTCACCAGATTCCCCTAGAATAGATGCCAAAGATCACAAAATGGTCATAATATTGACCTTCATAAACACCAGATCCAGTGATAATATAACTGTATAGATGGACAGAGGAACACATGATGGCGGCTCATCACTTCGGAAGTTTCAATGTCAGTCTTCAGTCAAGCACATCAACTGTTGGGTTACATGCAGATACCTTGATCCTGAGTGTTGCTGTTGCTATCCCTCGCAGTGCCCACCGAGTCATGCTCAGTCTTGTTCTTGCTGGAGCCTCCTTTACCACCAAACAAACTGCTGGGCTGGTTAACAATGCGGGACAGGGTTTCTAGAGGCTTGAGGGCAGCATTCACTGTATTGGCCATGTTGGGGCTTAATCAAAAAAATAGAAATAGAACAGGTGTTATTATATACATTATGTATTACAAATTATGATGCAATTCATTTTCAACAACAATTTTACATTTCATGTGAAAATTCTACAAAAGGCAATTCTGACTGAGATAAAACTATATAACTTTTTTTTTCCAGCAGTACCATGACATACCTGGACAGATCCAAGCTGTGCGGCACACGGGCTAAATCGTTGACCAGTCCTTTCTTGAGGAACAGCCTTATAATATTATTCATGCCATTGTGTTGCGTCTTGGCTGCCGCTGTGCTATAGAAACTGGATGTGGAGGGGCATGACTCCATGATAGTGCTTATGATGCACATCACTGCTTGAAGCCTGGAACAGAAATCGGTATTTGAGGTTTGCAACACCAATGGAGGACTGTAGTCACCTAAGTGTGCTTGCCGCTAATCATGCTTACCTGGCATGTTTTTCAGCACCTTCTGTCATTCCTAAAGCCCGGCTAAGGGCAGCCTTCACCTCATTAACCAGAGCCACCTGGGCATCGGTGCCAGTGCCTGCAGCTGCTAGGCTGGCAAGAAAAAGACGGGCCAAGGCCGGGGTGTCTTTGTCCTCTGCATTCTGGGTGTGAGGCAGCAAGTGGTCCAGCACAAAGGCCAGTACGCTGCAATCCTGGTAGGGTACAATTGTAACAAGTTAAGAAAAGAAAGTTGGCGTTTTAATGGCAAGACACAACATGCATCAAAATCAACAAAGCTCATCACCCACCTCCTTAATGAGCTCAGACTGTCCTGCGGTGTAGCAGTAAGAGGCAATTAGTGTGGCAATTCCGACATAGGAGCGCACCAGTTCAGCCAGCAGCCTCAGGATGGTGGAGGTAGGCATTAGAGGTTTGCTCGCCTTTACCTTTGCGGCTTTAGCCTCCTCTGAGCTGCTACTCTTATCTCCCTCCTGCTCTTTTTTCTCTTCTCTCATCTCCTCAGGTGTTGAGGCTGGGAAAGTTCATGTGTTCCAGATTCACATTTGAGGTTTTTATTGCAGAGTGAAACTACAATGGGAATATTCAAAGATCTGTATGATTATTAAAATACTCCTCACCTTCTCCTTGTGGTGTGCCCGACTGGGATGTCTCAGCCACAGCTCCATCAGCAGCAAAAACCTGAGCCTAGGAAAAAGACACCAATATTATTATTAGTTTAAGCCGTTTCTAATGGCTATTTGGATATTTTCACAAAGGACGTCCCCATCCAGCTCACATTGATATGGAAGGCAGATTGGGAGTCAAAGTCACTGCCCTGTCGTGTAAGACGGTACTGTTGGTAAACGTCATCACCGACATCCTGTAACATCTGGCACAGGTCTTGCCCACCGGGTACAGCTGCCGCACGTTCTTCTGTGCGCTCGGCTTTAAAATACAATGAAAAAGTTCAACTACGAAGGTAAAATTACAATAAACCAAGATTAGGATAGGAACTAGAATTAGCTTACGTTCTTCTGGCGCATGGTAAGCAGCCAAGGCATTGAGCATGTCGTATATGACCTCCTTGATAGTCTCAGGGATAGACGGTAGTGGAGACAATTTCAGAGGAGTTGTTTTCACCAGCTGCACAGCATTGGGCCCCTTAATTCGAAGATTTTCAAATTCGTCATCAGAGGCTATGGAAACAAACAAAACAAATTAAATGAATGCAGGGTTGCAAAATCCCAAACTACAATGAACTACATTCACCGGTGCCAGCTCCACGGGGTGCCGGCAGGGCAATGCGGACACAACTGCTGGCAGTTTCAGCAAAGCACTCAGGGTTGCGGCACGCAGCAGGGCCCAGGACACGCAGGATATAGTTTATTTCCCTTGACCCCAGGCTGCCCGACACCACACCTGATGTGGTGCTACCTGCTCCACTTGTCACTGCAGACCTCACAACCTGTAGCAACATAAAACAAAATCTATTTATGAAAAGTCACACAAGTTAGCTACATTTGTAAAATGACTATTGAGTATTATTTTGGAATCAACTAAAACAATCCCTTTCTTTGCGTTTTAAAGCATATAACTCCAACCTTTTCCATGGTGTGCCGAAGAGTAGCAGGATCTTCTATGATGTGTCGAAAGAGCAGAGTAACAAGAGGTGTGAAGCCATTGAATCCAGAGGTCTGTGTCAGCCCAAGAATCATTCGAGTGCTCTTCAGATCAGCGAACATCATGGCGTATTGGTGATTCCGTGTCAGTCGCAAACAGAGGCGCAGTGTGGCGTGGAGGGTGTCTGGATCCACAGGGACACTGATCATGCTGACACAAGCGCGGATGAGAACAGTGGTCATGTCCTCCGTCAGGCCATTTACAACGATATCTGAGCCTTGTGAAGAGTCGGACTCCTGAGAAGATGTGGGTCCAGAGGTTATCTCCTTTATTTGGCTGGAAGCATCCTTAGGAGTACTCATTTCCACTGCTGTCCTAGAGTCTATATTAGCCTGAGTTTCCTCTGCTTTACACCTGTCGCCCTCTTCTCTCTCCAAGTCTGTAACACTTCCGGTCTTAGCAGGTTTTGGTAAGCGTGGTACTCTCTGAACAGTCAACATCACGGGTCGTCGGTTACCGGTTTCTTCATTCACCTGTGCCAATAATAGTTGTAATTAGAACCAATACAACGCTAAATAAAAATGGCTTGTAAAGGTGTGTGTTGGTGTATACCTGCACCATAGTGTTGAATTGAACTGTGTATCTTCTGCGTCCGGCCGTGAAACGGACACTGCTCTCTCCAGCTCTCCATGCAGAATCGATAGTACTATTGTTGGAGGCGCTGTAACTGCACCAACGGCCAGAGCGGTCATCAAACCATCTCCAGTTGTTTCCGTTAGGTTGGAGATACTGCAAACAATTGACAAAAGGTATTATTAGTCCCAAATGGTACAATAAACCCAATTATCAAGTTGACATGTACCTTGTTCATCTGTGCTCTACGCTTTGATGACACTGCCATTTTCTCATAGAAGTCAATGATCAACAACACTGGTGTAATCCACCTGCAGACAGTGTATTTTAAGTGTCAAAATATGGCGAATAATTTGCATTTTTTTTTTTTTAATCGCAAACTCACTTAGGTGTCTGAATGTCTTTCTGTTCTTTAGCTGCTTGCAGACAGGGCTGCACCACCTCTAGCAGCTTGATCAGCAAATCCAGAATGCCACTGTTCTCTACAACTCTGGCAGACACCAGCTTCAGTTCCTTCAGAGAAAACAAAACAAAAATTAGCTTTGCTTGGGGTACACAAACCACTGGCATGCTGTAAGAACGGAGTTACCTCAAACAGCAGCGTGAGCAGCAGGATTCGAGTTGCCAGTTTGGAGGCCTGGGGCAGTGTGGCCATCTGCTTAGTCCATTCAGACACTGTCTTTGTGTCGCTGGTGGTCAGAGGCACAGCTGCCTTGATCAGCACGTCTGCTGCTTCCCACACCTACAACAGCATGCTGACACTTAGGATCGAACATGTGCCCAGTGTGATTGAGTCTTTGAATTAGGGTGGGGCGGTATGCCACTATAGATTCTTCCAATAAGAAAGGGACATTTACCGGTATAGCGACCTTATCTCCTATAACACAGCCCACCTTTCCCTCCAAGTCATCCCTTTCTTCCCTTGTGGGAACTACACTAAGCTAATTCATGCTAATAGTGGGGCTGCTATCATGCCATCTTGGGGCTGGATGATATATTGATATTTTTATATTGATATTTTTGAAATATGGATATTTATTTTAAGCATGGAGGGTACAGGCTGCCACGTCTGCGGTGGAAGATGCCAGCAAAGAATAAGCAGTAACTCAATATGGAGGTAGTATGAAGTTGGAGGTCGTATGAATATGAAGTTTTCCACGTTGGCCAGTGGATGTTAATCGCCATTGTTGTTAATTATACATTGGCAGTTAGATATATGGTACCGCTGTTGCTATGTAGTTCCCACTCACATTGAAATTGAAAAGAGTTGGCTTTATAAAGCCATATATTCTAAAGCAAACCATCCACTTCCATGTTTTTTCATACGCTTTTTAAAAATACAAATCAATTATGAAAATGTACTTGAATATATAAAGACTAAATATTTCTGTTCATGTTCAATGTTTGATACTTATATACTGGTTATTAATAGCTCTGAGAAATTTGTGGTGCTTAAGTAATTCATAAAAAGTTCATATCATAAAAACCCCATGGAGACTTTCAGACATTTCATCCAAGAACTTTGGTTAGTGCCCTCATGTAAACCATGGAAACTTTTTACAGCGTGGCCGGTGAAAACCCTCTGTTGGTGGAGGGACACCGCCCGCATTGCATCGGACGTCATGATGGGGGCAGTGTTGTCAAGGGTAACCATGATGATGGATGCTTCCGTGTCAGGTTGGGGAGCGAACTTGATGGGCCAAAGCTAGTTCTGGGCTCTGGCACTACAACATTTTCTGCTGTATCTGAGGGTCCGGCATGTCCTGGTGAAAACCAACAACACGACTGTGGCGGCATATAAATCACCAGCGGGGCACGGCAGGTCCTCTTATGGAGCTGCACAGCGGGACGAGTGGTTAGCACGCAGGCCTCACAGCTAGCAGACCCGAGTTCAATTCCACCCTTAGCCATCTCTGTGTGGAGTTTGCATGTTCTCCCCGAGCATGCGTGGGTTTTCTCAGGGTACTCCGGCTTCCTCCCCCATTCCAAAAACATGCTAGGTTAAATGGCGTCTCCAAATTGCCCATAGGTATGAATGTGGGTGGGAATGGTTGTTTGTCTATATGTGCCCTGTGATTGGCTGGCCACCAGTCCAGGGTGTACTCCGCCTCTCGCCCGAAGACAGCTGGGATAGGCTCCAGCACCCCCGCGACCCTTGTGAGGATAAGCGGTAGGAAATGAATGAATGAATGTTCCACAAGCGTTAACCCAAGGGGTGTATAATATGGATCAGGTACGCCCAAGCAGTTGCAGATCTCTTCGCCTCGCAGGTAAACCCAAAATTTCCACTGCTGTTCTCTCTATCAGACATGGGGGCACCTTTGTGGGTCCACAGCCTTATTTTGCGCCAACTCTGGCTATATTGATGGAGCGGGGCCTGTCACTGATTTTGGTGTCGCCCTAGTGGCTATCCAAGCATTGGGTCGCAGAGATTGTGCAGCTGCTGGAGGGGGGGATCCTGGCCTCTCCCTGCTTTCTCAGGCGAGAAGAGAGATTTACCACCCGCACACAGACCGGGTGGCTCTTTGGGCCTGGCCTGTGAGAAGTGGATTTTAAATGCTGCAGGTCTACCTGATGGGGTCATTGACACTATTCAGAGTGCAAGGGCTTCTTCCACACGATCCTTGAATAACAGCAAGTAGCATGTCTTGGAGGAATGGAGCTGTTCAAGGAGCATCATTTCTTATCAGTGCTCTGTAGTGGACCTGCTGTGTTTTGTACAGGACTTGGTGGAAAAGAGAAGAGCCAGTTTCTCTGCCTCTTATTCCCCCAGGATATGTCCGTGGTTACTGAATGACCTTTCAGGTCATCCATTCGAGCCACTTGAGGCTGTGGGTATGAAATTTGTCTCCATGAAGACGATGTTGCTCTTGGCCTTAACTGCAGCAAAGCGTGTGACCTTCAGGGCTTCTCCAAGCCCTGCTTGTCTGCAGTTTGCCTCAGGGCTGAGGGACCTTTCTGCGGCTCAAGCCTGCTTTTGTGTCTAAGGTGATGGACTCATCTTTTATGTGTTCCACTGTGAAGTTGAGGGCTTTTCATCCACATCCGTTTGCAACAACAGAAAAGCATAGGCTTAATGCTTTATGCCCCATAAGGGCATTGCACGTGTATGTTACGAGAATCCAGAAGAGGGGATCAGCTGTTTGTGTCATGGGCCACACCCCATAGGGGCAAGCCAGTCTCACTGGATTGTGGATCTCACTGGCCTATGCCTGCAAGGGGTTGTCACCTTCATGTTTGAGGGTCCATTCCACGAGAGGAGTGGCCACTTCTTGGGCCCTTTTCAAAGGGTTTCTGTGTGTGATATTTGCGCGGTAGCCTGCCGGGCTACACCTCACACGTTTGTCAAGTTTTATCATCTTGAAGTGTCTGCGCCTTCTGTGGCGCACACAGTGTTGGATACAGAGGCGTTTCTGCGTGTGTGAGCTACGCAAATTGAACTGAAGCGCTTAGCTTGTCTGCTGCAATCCAGGAGATGGCCATTATAGTGAAACCAATCCAAGTTAGAAAAAGAACTTTGGGTGGGTTACTCAAAGCAACCTTGGTATTTGATAGTGAGCTGTTTCAAAGATGCAGTCCTTGATAAGAAACCATGAGGAATGATTTGGAGGGAAAAGTGTGTTACAGGAGCGGGTGTGGCCTTGGGAACAGCTCGTCTTTCACTGACAAGATGTGTCATTGGAGCTTCTGCAGTGATACACCCAAGGTATCCCATCGTGAACCACCTCACTCTTAAACTCTCAAACAAGTTTAAATTGAGTAACCCAAAGTTTTTGTTTACATAAGTATAATATACAGATTCCAAACCCAGTCTTATTTGCACCCATGAAAATTTATAGATATGAAACCATAAAGACTGAAATCACAAACCTGGTGGACAACCTGGCCAAGGATTAGATCTCTGTACTCGAGGCCACTCCTTTTGATTGCAGTCATCAGCAGGTCACAGAGCCGGTACACTGTGTCGGGCAGCTCATCCAGAAGGTGGAAGCAGCCAGGAAGCATGGAGTCCGTGAAGGCATGAAGCTCTTGGGGATCCAGGGGTTCAGCCTCCATGAAGCGCTCCAAGCAGCGAGCCTCCTCCTCCTCTGCTCGTTCCCTAGCTCTCCTATCTTCTTCCTCACGCCGACGTGCTGCTTCCTGAGGGCACACCACAATAACTCAGCTCAAAGTTATTTGTGTCATTTTCCCCCAGCTACACATATTTTGTTTGAATGCAGCATGAACGCACCTCAGGGGAGTCTGAGCGCTGCTCCATACTGACCTCCTGCCCGAGAGACATTGCAATGGCCCTCATCATCTGGTCCTCTTCAGACATAGAGAGGTCCTGGACAGGAAAGGATAAGAGAGCTTGTAGCGCTAGCTTGAGTGATGATAATTTCATAAGAGGACTGTGTGTAAGTGTACACTATGTTGGAAGACCTTACCCTCACTGCTCCACCAAGGAGAGGCGGAGGGTGCGTAAGAAGATATTCTGTGGCCTGCTCCATGGTACTGGTGTTCAATAGGGCCTCCATGGCATGCTCTCTTGAGAAACCCATGTCCATCAGCTGTAATACAAATAGTGTTTGGATACATCAAAAAATACGTATACATACTGTATAAGGTGATGTAACCTGTAACCATATCGTGACAAAATGGAGATGTCTTTACGACCGTAACAATAATGATCATAGATATAACCATCAAATAGAGTGGTTCAAGACTCTTCATCCTTGCATTTAGCAAACATCAACTGCTTGTATTGTTTCTTGAATGGTCTCATCGTTGTGCATTGTTTGAGGTCCTTACTCAATCCCTTCCAAAGTTTGATTCCACATACTGAAATGCTGTGGCTTTTTAACCTTGTCCTCACATAGAAGTCTTTGACCTTTACTACTTCTTGAGATCATATTTCTCCTCTCTTGTAGAGGAAAAGTATTGGATGACATTTTTTAGCTAATAGGTTATTGTTAGCTTGATGCATTATTTTAATTGTTTGAAAATGAACTATATCAGCAAGTTTTAGTATATGATTTTAGAAATAAGGAGTTTGTATGTTCTCTATAGGTGGCATTATGGATTATCCTTACCAACCCCAAAATCTCCACACAATAAGTTAGATATGGTAGAACCAGAGAACAATAAAGAGTGTGGAGGGATTTTGGATTCAGAACAACTGGCACCAGATTATGTATTCAGACCTTTTGGTAATGGTCTGAGGCGCTGTGAGGTCACTGCCGATGTGATGTTGGGATTGCACTGCTGTTAATGCATTCGGATCAGAGTTAGAAGTGTCAGACTCCATGTTGGGAGGCTATTTTGACAGCCCAATATTAATACCAGATTGTACTATAACGTACAAAAATCAATGGTTATTCTATTGTACTCAATATTCTATTACCTTTTGAAACATAAACCTTTTTATTTATATGGTGGCCAAGATAGCAATATCAGTACTTCAAATAATATATGGCCTACCTGTGTAAGCTGAGCCTGGTTAACCTGGGGATCACGGCGTGGTGTGGAATTAGTAGAATCTTCAGCTGATGCACTAGCCGGCCCTCCAGTCGTTGTTCCAGTGGCTGCTGGTGTCTCTCCGCTGGATGTTGGTACTCCAGGGGCTCCGCTTGGTCCCAGAGAACCAGAAGGAGCCCCCTCGTCGTCTGGACGCACTGTCCCCTCTCTCTCTTTGGCCAGGCGCTCCTGAATGACTGGTTCCCCCCGCAAGATGTGGCAAAGGATGGCCAGCATGGATTCAGCCATCCTGCCTCCGTAAACCTTCAGTGGCTTCCTGTTCCACAGACTGCGGATGCAACTGAAAGCAGCCTGTATATGTGAGAGCAAGAAACATTTTACATCAGCATAATGTCGTCTTACTAGTGTGCCCTGTCCGATTTAGTCCATATATCAACGTTTCTCTGTTTATTTCCGTGTTAATTTCAGGTGATCAGTATCTGATGTCACAACTCACCTTCTGGGTAACGATGAGGAACCGAAGGGCACTGAACTGGGGCATGGTGGGAGTCACCCCAAGCATTTTAGCTGGCAGAGAGTGTGGCGAGTCCAGCACAGTGCTTGGATTCACCATTTTCTCTACCAGCATTAACCAAGCATCCAGGAACTCCCCTGTCCCATCAGGCAGCTCAGTGTGCTCCAGACCCTCGGACACAGGAACCTTTCCACCCATTGACAGGGCCCAGTTGAATGTCCTGCACAAATGTAAAACAACCAGTGAAATCAATGTTGTGTTTGACAACACAATATCTGAACATACATAAATGGATAACTAAGGGTGTCGTGTCACAGGCTCTCACAAGGTTGAAATATGACATGATTTCTCGTTCATAAAAATAAAATTTTTAAAAAATGTGTCTTGTGGGCACTAGGTCTGGGACAATATATGAATAAATAAGTAACAAGAAATGATGAAAAAAGTTGATAATTTAGAGGGGCCTCAATATATTACATGTATATGTGTGTCTTGTTTTCCTCGTCTCGCACCTCCAAACAGGCAGGTAGAGAGTTCACTCTGTATTGTATTTGCTCTAGATAACAATGGCATGAACGGGGTGAGCCCCTTTGTCCACCACAGTCTCTTTGTTTCGGTGGGAGGAGGCAGGGCCACTGGCATATACACAAAATGCAGCAGTGTGGCCTCGTGGGTTTAGTAATTAGTAGTTTGCCTAATATCAATTTCTCATTGTGCTTCTCTTTAAAGTATGATTAAAATCTTGTCCCGTCCTCAAAGACACAAAGTCATGTATCGTTTCGTCCTGTGAGTGCCTTGTGACACCCATTGTATAACAGAATTCAAACAAAATTTACTTACTCAAATAAGGCATCATGCCCGCCAGAGCAGAAAAACTTTTGCAGCATGAGGTGGTAGGGGTACTTTCTCTCGTCAAACAACATAGGTGATGTGAAGCCCACAGAGCAAATGAAGAAAGTGAGCCTGCAAGATGGGAGGCCACATCAACACTACTGTATGAAACCCTTTCCAATAACCCATATTAGAAGCTACACGTGACCAGTTGCAAAAGATTCCTGGTACCTGAAACGAGGGGTGGGTGTGTACGGTGGGGGCAGCCAACTCAGACCCTTGGTGAGGAGCTTAGTGAGAGCAGAAGCCGTGGCTCGGGCAGCAGGCGTGGGTGTGGTGCCTGTGCTTGTGGCGTGGTGGGAGCGACGTTGACGCACGGGGGAGCCCACACACAACTTGACCAGTAGGCCAAAAAGCTCAGCCAGAGCCCTCCCGAGTCGAGAAGATGCTGAAGGACAACAGTGAAAGACATTATAGGTGGACAAGTTCAGCAGGTTTAGTACTTGATATAAAACTCAACTCACCCGAGAGGAGGGGTTTGATCTGTTTAATGCGTGTTGCCATTGCTGGGGTGAGCTTGGACTTAGCCTTAGGATCTGTTGAAACAGGTTCATCTGTCTCCATGGGAGCCAAGCTGTCCCCATCTAAACTCATGCTTTCCAATAGTCCACCAGTAGAAGACTCTACAGGCACTGCCTCTGAATCTGCTTGACAAAAGTACATAACGGGGAAGGCATGATGAAAGGGTCCCCCCTAAGATTCATAGAATAACCTGACTACAGTATAGAAATGATATGAATATATTACCAGCTCTTCTTGAGCCAGAGGCCGCTGTATTTGCAGCACTACTAGACGGTTTCTCCTCTTTGGGTAACAGTTTCTGCATGTCAGCTTGCCCAAACTCACAGCCTGGAGGTAGACTGGGGGAGGAAATGAAGCGTTGGGATGGGTAACGTGTGCTACATTGTTCAAATAAAAGGCATCATTCTTTGAAATTATACCTGTTAGGCGTGCAAAGGGAGAGCAGAACAGTACTCTCCCATACAAGTGAACAGTAGAGCTGACTCAGCTTGTTGAGAACACTTAAGCCCAACTGGGAGCCCCACTGATTAACTGAGATTGCCCTGATCTCACTCTGTTCAAAGATAGAAGAGACACGTTTTGAGATACTGGGACTCCTGGAGAACATTACTGGTGAATATCAGACATCTTTCTTGGCCATCTGTTCCAGCTGAGTAAGCTGACAATGGCGTTTCATACTTTACCAGTATAACAGCAAAAAGCTAATAATGAAATACACTCAAATCTCGACCTACCTGTCCTACTCGGCAGGTGTGGACAAACATCAAGATGTAGGCATGTGCTGCAGTAAGAGCGTGCAGCAGTGGCGTAGCACGAGCCGACAATGTGGCGTCCGTCACATGCCCAGCATTAGCCAGTTCTCTCAGAAGAACCGATCCACCAGGCACCTCAATTGGCCGATGTAGGGCCTCAAGGGATGTTAGAATAGTGTCCAGTTGGCACAGTCCCTCTTGAAGTACCTTAGGCTCATGTGAGAGAGTCTAGAACAATGGGAGAAGCAGGAAGTATGCTTAGAGAAAGTGAAACATAATTTAAAGGGAACCTATTATGCTCATTTGTCCACCCTTTGACCTTTTCCATCCACACAATAACCCGCAGAGCAAACTTTAGATTTAGCAGAATCAAAATCACCTATTCCAGCATAATTTCTTTTTTAATTGTGCTTCCCGCCAACTATTTGAATTTATTCCACCCACGGCCCACCTGTGGCGATGCCCACCCCGCTGTGATTGGTCACATGCAAAAAAAGTGCTTCCTAACTGTGACCAATGTAAGGAATTCCGCCCCCCTGACATTACAATGGTGAAGTTTTACCGCGCCTTTTCAAACGGAGTATTTTGAGCCATCCGAAACTTCTTTCAGTGTTCACTTCCAAATGCACAAACCTCATTATCTGAAACTTTGGAATCATTTAAAAGGAGAATACACCATTCTAACTACATTCATAGGCCAGAAAAGTGGGAAAAGCATAATAGGTCTCCTTTAATTTTTGGATACTGTTCCCGATGCTCACCAAAATGGATTTGCATACACCAGCAACAGCTTGGCAGGCAGCTGAAGTAGGAAAGTCTATGGGCAGGTTGGGCAGACCCAGAATGGAGACCAGAGGGAGCAGGCCCTTCTGGTTCACAAACTCCTGACAGTGATCATCTGTGGTATTGTTGCTAAGTATGGATTCCACAAACTTCATCTGGAAAACAAGACAACACTGTTACATCTGAAAAGGAAACTTGGAATTATGCTTAAAGGGATAGTTTGAATGTTTTGACATGAAGTTGTACGACACCCCCATAAGCAGTGAAGTCAGTCAACAGCGACTGGGATTTCGGTGTGGAGGAAAGTCTGATGGCACCTGATGCATTTTTGTGATGCAAACGTATGATGCTTTTGAAGGCATATTGTTTAGAGAAGCCAAACTCTTAACTGTCCCCAGCAACTAGATGGAACACCCAAATCCCACCAGAACTGGGCTCAGGACACTGGGAGGGAATACAACTTCATGTCAAAAAATCCAAACTATCCGTTCAAGACTAAACACCCACCACATTCAAAATATAATCCATCAGAGGAATTGGTATCCGCTCCTCAGTGCCCACCACCCTGAAAGGAGGGACACAATTAAAATGACAATTACAACAATACAAACTGAAATGCAGAAAATAATAATTTAAATAAACAACTATCAAGAGCTGCTGCCCAACTGTGATATAAACTCAGTGTCATACAGTTCAAGTGGCACTGACTGTCTGTTGCTCTCTGGTTCCCCCTGCTGCTGGCTAAACGTGTGGAGAGCCTCTTCTTCCTCTTCATCCTCACTTGACGCTTCTTCAGCAGCGTGGCTGGATCGTGCTGGTGGTACAGCCACGGTACCATCAGCTTTCTGGATAGACGGTTTCTGGCAGACGTACTCAGGGGCTCGACCCAAATTGCAGATCTCCTCCAGCAACTATCACAGCAAGGAATGTTTAATTAGCTTGCCGAATGACCGGGTGATACAAGAAAGCATGCCTGAATTACTACCTTAATAATTGCAGTAGTGGCATCTGTCTTCAATGTTGGTTGGTGTCTCATTAGCTCATCTACAGCACTTCCTAAATTGGATGCAGTGTCACCTGGAGGTGGACATCAAATAACTAACTCAAGCAGACACAGGCATATAAAACACATCATAGGTGGGGGGCTATTGACATAATGTCATTGTTGTATTCCCATAATACATTAGCAAGCAATGTGATTGCAAAAGTGTCTTTTACATGGGAATGGGCCCACATCTGCATTCACTGCTCCTGAATGCTGATCTTAATCTGTCAGACCAAGTGCATACAGTAAAGTCTTGTTATATCGATATTCTGGGGAGTCGGAAAAAATACCGATACAACTGGACTTTCCATATATCCAATCCTGCGCCGAACTGCATTAAAAGTGGGCAATAATGCACTCGACATTGTTCTATAGTATAGAACAATGTCGAGCAGCTTAAATCAATCTTTGCTTAAGGATTTCAATACCAAAAAAGAACACGGCGAACGGCTGCTTCCAGTCAACTTTATTTTTCACACTTCCACCACCAGAGCGCAGCACACACACCGATTCCCGCACTTCCTGGTTCACAGGTCATGCTCAACCCGCCCCACATAGCTGGCCAAACACATGCCTGCAACAGAAGAACCAACGAACACCAGCATGTACATATGAAAAACAGTGATTATTGCAAGCGATAAAAAGATATCTGAATACAACAATTAAATACATGTATTTGTACGCTTGTGTCTTCGTTGGAATAGGTGTGTATGCTATGTCAGTTGGTTCTTCTGTTGCAGGCATGTGTTTGGCCAGCTATGTGGGGCGGGTTGAGCATGACCTGTGAACCAGGAAGTGCGGGAATCGGTGTGTGTGCTGCGCTCTGGTGGTGGAAGTGTGAAAAATAAAGTTGACTGGAAGCAGCCGTTCGCCGTGTTCTTTTTTGGTATTGAAATCCTTAAGCAAAGATTGATTTAAGCTGCTTTTGTATCGATATAAGCAGGCCAAATTGGCTGGCGGGAGATGAAAAGGGCATCGTAGTAACCGGATTATCATAATAACCGGGTATCGTACTAACGGAACTAATTATATCATAAAAGACTAGAAATTTGCCGGGAAATGAAAATAGTATCGTAGTAGTAATTCGTTATAACCGATATCGATATAACGAGACTTTACTGTATGAGATGTTAAGAAGCAGTGTTTGCAATGCAAACAGCCACCTACTACATGAAGTTGCAAGGAAAAGATACATATATTTCCCATTTCTGATTGTAGCCACACCTCACTTGAGGGGTTGAGGTCTGTAGCTTCTCACAGGGTGAACAGGTGGAGTCAACTCTATTTGTGGTGGCCACGGCACTGCATAGCATACAGATCCACTCACCTAGTGGGTCAGAACTGCGTCGACGTCGCATTGCAGGTAGGTAGTCTGGAGACAAGAGCACTTTGAAGAGGCGCTCAAAGGGCTGACACTGAACAAAAGAATGGAGGCCTCTGGCATTCAAGCAGAGGGCACTGAACACATTAGGAAGAGACCCTAAGACTTCACGTGTGGCGGGGACCTGGATTAAAGAATCCATAAAGAAACAGTCAATTAGAAAAGTCAGATACAAGCAGTCCAGTGTGATGTCATTATCGAGGGCTATAAATAAGATATATATATTACTACTACTGTAAATACTGGACAAAAGAAGTCCCAACAAGAAGAATGAGTTGGCCAGATATCTCCACTTAGGGTCAGAGGAGGTATACACCAGATCAGTCACTGGTGGATATCTTTTTAAAAACGCCTCAAAATGCAGCTCTTTGGAACTGCTTGAAACTCACATCTTTGATGAGAAGTGCATGAAGCATAACATCAGTAAGACCATTATCCTGCAGGGAGGAAAGCAGAGATGGCTCCTGGAACACAAACACCGTCACAACCTCGGTTGCTACAAACCCAAAAGAACAAGAAGGGAAAAATATTATTGTTGTTACAACAAGCAGTGAAATGGCAACAGCTACAATGATCTTTCTTGGAGGTGTTGGAATTCATTGAAGCTTGAACATGAACTCACCAAGAAGGAACAGTGAGGGTCCATAATATTCTGCATTACTGATGATGTGCTTGAGTGAGGTAGGCAAGGATCCATCCATTACTTGCAAAAACAATAAGCCATCACACCAATATCAGCAACAAACATAACATCATATATAGCCAAACCCCTGTTTTCCAATGCTTTGCCTCGGTTCTCATACATTGTCTTGGTTATTGTACAAAACGGTAAAAATATAAAAAATAAATATCAGTGGTATGCAGTCAAAGCTGGGAAAACCTTCAGATTATGTTGCATTCAAAGTATGTCTGAGGTTGCCTGACCCTTTAATCACTGAGCTGTTCCATTTATGCTCATCACATTTGGCTGACTGCTAAATGTGCAAGCACCGGTGTGATGGGGAAAATCCTTCCAACAGTTGACAGTATTGTAAGTCAGGCATATTGGTTACTATATGAAGATATACATATTGGTACAATATTATAGCAAAGCTGTTGCTCTGTTGGCGATGGCGGTGGGAAACTCCACCGTGAAGCATATTTCTATACTGGCTTTAACGGTGTTTGGTGGAAAAAAATACTGCCGGCTCAATGAATGCCCAGGTTAAATCTTGTGGTATTAATAAAAATTTCGAAATACTACTCCTAGCATTTCTTGTTTAATCCGAAATATTGGATCACACTATGGTATCCTGCAAGGCACACTCAAATGAGAATGTTACACATCCTAGTCTGTGGGCACATCGATAAGTTCCGTCCTGGCCAAGAAATACAAATCATGGAAGCTAAATGCTTCCCAAGGGATCAAATGAAGGAAGATGTTTTGGGGAAGTACTTATTGTCATGGATCCCCTTCTTTCAGCTCCCATCCTCCACATTGTGATGTTTAACGTCAATTTAGCCATCTCTTTATTTCACATTCTTTTCTGCATGTAAAACTGGAACTATTCTCTATACCATTTATTTGTTGTTAATATTTTTGGTGTCTAGAAGGGCTTAATGTGATTGACATTTCCTATGAGAGAAATGTTGTCTTTTATCAGCATGCTTTTGTCAGAGCCTTTCGTGTAAATTTACTAAAACCGAGGTAACACTATGAATGTATCTATGACTCTGAATGTCGAGGATGTAATTGACTCACCATGGCGGATGCCATCAGAAAAGGCAGGATCTTGGATGGCTTTCTTCAAGAAATTGAGCATTGATTTTAAAAGAGCTGCCCTTTGGGGAATACACTGCATACCTAGAGGAACAGTAGAGGTACAGTACATATTCTAAAAATTAGTTCGGTATTATATTACAGTATATAATACTACTTCAATAGCAGCTAGTGTGTCTACCTGCACGAGGCGTGTTGGCAGTGCTGCTCTGTGCTCTCTGGTCCACCTCTGGTCTGGAACCAGAAGACATTGATGGTCCAGGGCTGCTTTCCATGGCAACTTCTGACGCTGTTAATTATATGAGCTCAGCACATTTCCAACAATTGCCATTTCTGACTATGAATTAGCCATAGCCGATATGGCCAAAAATCCATATTCAGATAGAGGTACTACTCAGATTTTAGAATATCCTGAAAACATTGCATTTCTACAGTTCGACTTAAAAGGTGAATTTCACATACTATAGAAATGCATAATATGCAAATCAATATATTTCAAGTTTTGATTTCTTTGGATTTTGCTGACCAGGTCCTGCAGCTTAAAAAGCTCAAATTGAAAACTCACAAAATTAGAATATTACAGAAGGCAATGTAGAGAAGGATTTTAAATACAAGAAGTGGGGTCTCCAAAACTAAACCCTTGTACTTGTATTTAGGACCAAGTAGCTGCTTTTATCCGGCGTGTCATGGATGCTACCAGTTTGTGGTATATCTCAGGGGTTATGGAAGACCAGTATTCATGGTCTTTCACTTCTTTGTTTGGCCATACAGTTTTCTCTTGACAATGCCCCACAGATTTTCTGTGGGGTTCAGGTCAGGTGAGTTTGCAGCCCAATCAAGCATGGGCTTCCCATGGTTGTTGAACCAGGACTTTTATCAGTGTGAGAGGGTGCCAAGTCCTGCTGGAAGATGAAGTTTTATTAACGGCTTCATGAGGTGCTGTGGTTATGTTAGACTTAATGAAGCCCAGAGGACCAACACCAGCAGCTGGCATGGATCCCCAAGTCATTCTAGACTGGGGAAACCTTCATGCATCGCCTATAGTGCTCTTCTCCAGTCTTCCTCCAGACTCTGGGACCTTTGTTGCCAAATCAGATGCAAAACTTGCTCTCATCAGAAAAACAGGACATTTGATTTGATTTTATTTTCTCCTGGCCATGAAGGCCCAGCATCAGTCCACTCCTTATGAAGTTCCCCCACACTTTTCAACGGCCCTCTCCGGACCACCCTCTCCAGTCTGGGTCAGCTCTTCAGCTTGTATCCAATTTCCTTCCACACTTCTTCCTCCCACTTGACTGTCCATTCATGAACACCCAGGTTCTGTTGTTCGCTCTGTCTGTGTCCTTTTGCATGGAGGATGATTAGCGGTCTTCCCCATGTCTGAGCCAACCTGAGAGACTTTTTAAAGGTTCAGGACCCTTTTGCAGATGTTTTGATTACAATTTGACTCTTTGAACCTACAAAATTGAAGCTTTTCACAGTGCTCTAACTTTGAGTCTGTGGTTTTAATAAGCTGACAATCTTAATCAGCAAAGTTACAACAAGGAAATATGTCAGTTTGTGTGTAATGGTGCAATAAAACTTAATTTATGTTAAATTGCCAGTTTTACTTGATATTCTACTTTTTTGGGTAGTACCTGTATATGTAAATTGCATCCTGTTATGATAAAGATATATATATTCTGTGGCATATACATTATTTTCACATTTCAATGAATCAATCAACCGATCAATTGGTTTATACCAGGGGTGCTCATTAAGTCGATCGCGATCTACCGGTCGATCACGGAGGTGGTACTGGTCGATCGCGGCGTGACATTAAAAAAATATCATCCTAGCATCAATGCAGTCACTTGATTGATATACAGGGCAGCCATTCAGATGACAACTGAATGTTGCCCTTCGGGTGACCAAGCAAATCAAACAACGTCTCTAAGTGCAGCAGAACTTACGATGTCAGCCTATCATCCATCCCCGTTACTTGATTGACATACAGGACAACCAGTCAGATGACAACTGAATTTTGACCTTTAGGTCACCGCTCATGCGTAAACAACGATGCAAAGTGCTAAGCTAGTCGGCGAATTGCGTCAGATTTTAAGCCCTCGCTAAAGTTTATGGTCACTAAAATGAGTGAAGTAGCTGGACCAAGTAAAAAGGCAAAAACATATCACTTCCATACGGAAGAGGAGGTGGACTTTTTTTTTCCACAATATCTTTTTCGAAGTGCGTTTGCCTGGCTAACCTGGCTATCAGCAGCTACTGTCCGGACTATGCATCCCTGGCTGATTCAATTCAGTGCAAGTCATCAAAGTAAACTCAGGTAATTACAAAAAATGTTAATAGTTAATTATGTGTGTTTTGCAATATTGGCTCATTTGGTTATGTAAGGTACATCAACATACATTGTACGTACAAATAATCCTCAATACATTTGAAAATAAATAGATGTTTTGCATTTTTGTAGTGGGTAGATCATTTTGACTCGGTCATTTTAAAAGTAGCTCGCATGCTGAAAAAGTGTGAGCACCCCTGGTTTATACGGTACCTCTCAACAGTTGTGAGATACCTTTTATGCATCTCATGGTCGTATTCAGAAATGAAAAACACAACTGACTGGTTCCCCACATGGGGAAGCACTTGGCGACAGAGGCAAGTGAAGAAACCTTGAGGAGAACCCAGGCTCTGTGGGGCGGCCATCTGTCTTGACCAGTTGGGTTCAAGTAGATATTGTCTAGTTATAGCGCGTCACATCCCATAGTTTAGCGTATCAGGGGTGACTTCTAACTAACAGTATGCTTTACAAAAAAAAACAAAGATACGTTTTGAGTTAAAAAGGAGTGGCAAGTCAGTTAATTCTGGGAGCGCAGTGTTCTCTCCTGGGTTGATTGGGTTCTATGGGCTCTTGAAGATATACTGGTGCCTGACTGTAGTGCTTTATATGCAAGAAGAATTTTAAACTCTACTCTAAATGTGACAGGTCATCAGTGCAGTGAGGCTAATACGGGTGAGATATCATCTCCCCTTCTGGTTTGGGTTAAGTAACCTGCCGTAGTATTTGACAGTTATATACATATATATACACAGTTATAGACAGTTATATATACAATAATTCAAATTGGAGGTCACAAAGGCATGAGCAAGTTTTTCTGATTTCATTTGCTGTTTCTGACACTAAAGTAAAGATCTTCATTGACGACTACACTGTACTGTGGGGGGCCAGTGCAAGACCATCTCGGGCATTAGTAACATATTATATGTATTATATATATATATATATATATATATATCTGAGGTAGTGCTGGGCGATATGACCTCAAATGACCACAATAAATTGGGCAGTTTTACCTTGATAACGATAAATGCACAATAAATCCCCGACCACTATCTTTGCCATCTGAAAATAAATGCAGGAAATTCAAAATAACTGCTTTTTGTTGATTTATTGCCCACACATTACTTTGATTGAGACAGAATGGATGGGTGGAGTCCCGTGACTTAAGGGGAATGGACATAGCATACCAGCACACAAAGTCAAAACAGACCAAAGAAGAAAATGACTTATTTTCTTACTCTATTAAAACACACAATTTACCGACATGGTCAAAAAAATGACAGTTATTGTAGTTCAATTTGGTGAAGTTACATTTTCGGTTTATCGCCCAGGCCTACTCTGAGTTGTGGGGACAAAGCTTTGTTTCAAAAGTGGTTCCAGGTTACAAAGACTCCTCCTGTGGTCGCTGATGTATGTATTGGTGTAATGTATTTTTTTAGTGTTAATTCCCAATGTCTGGTATGCGTTTCGTATTATTCTCTATCTAGACTAGTTCATCATCTTGCTAGTTTTCTGTCCAAAGCCTGTTGCTCTGCTGTAATGCATTTCCTGCTAGATCTCTGTTAAATTGTACTAAGCACTAATTCTGTTTTGGTGACTTTACATACAAGCTGGCTTTGTGCTGAGCACAGCTTCTTTCATTGTTGTCCTTCAGTGATAGTGGTGCCAACATGGATTGCTAAAGGACATACTTTGGCCACTGTAGCTTCAGGTCTATTACATTTACGCCGACTTGGGGCCTGTTACAGCTTTGCGGGGCGCAGCTAGATTGCATCATCAAAATGCATTATCGTGCTAGATTTAGACTTAGACAGACTGTATTGATCCACAAGGGAAACTGCTTAGCTGCAGTCACTGAATAGTAGAAGAAAAACACTCCTATAAAATGGCAATAATACGCATAAAATATATAAAACAGAAATAAGGTAAAATATCCAAGATTCATATATTTTAAAAATATCTAAATGAATACAACTATATTTACACTATATAGAAACGGAGGGCAGAAAACAGATTAAAATCTCCATCGTAGGCCATACATAGTTTCTATTGCCACCCTAGTACAAACATGAATCTAATGAACTCGTGTTATTGGGTTTTACTCTTTACGCTGGAAAGTAAAACCAATTAATGCGTCACGGTAAAGTTGACTTACTTTCCATGTCTGTGTCCATGTCCTCAGACTCCACAGCAGTGCTTGGCCTCTGGATCTTTGGCTTGATGACAAATGGGCACTCTTTCCTCGACAGGTCCACCTCATGCTTCATGTGTCAAATGCAGGATATGAAACTAGGTAAATATGAATATTTGAAGAGCAGGCAATAATTCTGTGTGTTGGAAACAAGAGGAAAAGGCCAACCTCCAGCCTGGAGATGAAGATGGAAAGGCCACTGTGGGACTGGAAAGCAGCCATGTCAAGGTTGGTGATGAGATCTACAACCCGAACAGCTCTCGTAACAAAGGTGATCTGATCCTGCTCGTCACCAAGAAATTTGATCACCTACAAAAAGGATGTGATGAAATGAAGAAACCAGCTTTGATAACGCAGGTGTAGACAAGCAGGAGCAGTGCATACCTTTAAGAGGGCTTCCATCATTCCACAGGAGACAAGGGCTTCACCTCCAGCATCATAGCTGGCCAAATGATAGAGAAAGGAGAAGAGTGCAGTGGCAAACTGGTGGGGGTAAGGCTCCATCAATGGATCTAGAAAAAATGAAGTATTCTTTGTATTAGATGCCAAACCATCCGCTATCAAAAAAGGACACCCACCAATCATTGCTTGTATACAGTTGCGAACCAACACAGGCAAGAAGCCATGGTAGGAAGCAGTGCCAGTGCAGTCGATGATGTTGGAAAGCTTGGGTGTCCTCTCCAAGTGGACAATGGAGGTCAAAGTGCGCAGAGATGCAGCCTTGATATCCTGGAACGCAATAATGTGTTTAACTTTCCAGTGCCTGCATATTATGCAATATGGGATGAGGTGGGGGAATTGTGACGTGCCAGAGAAAGCCATTTATCACTCACCACGAGTTGTTTGTCTGTAATCTGTAATACATCCACCAACTCCTCTATTAGGCCATTATAAAGAATACTATTGGTCGACTCTTGAAGTGCATTGGAATACACTGCAAAGACATAAAAAGCATTTAGCCTTTGGAACTTGAGGTCCCTTTAGACTGTATCTGAATTGGGAAGCTTCAACTCACCCAATATAGAGATGGCATGCAGTCTGGCCTGCACCGCCTGCAGCCTCTTCTTGTGATTTGAAAAGCCATGAGCCAGTCGAATGTGTGTGAAAAGCAGTGTCTGCTTGTCTTTAGGGATGTTGTACATTACTGTGAGAGACTCCATAATCTCAGACGGACTGTCAGAAATCTGGGAAAAACCACCATGTTTAAAATGAAGCACTCCCTATAGTCATTACTGCAGCGGTCACGCTGCCATTCTGGCACATACCTTGTCAAGTTGTTCAATATGAATATAGTGTAGTGTGTTACTACTCGTCTGTTGAAGATAGTTTACACAGTGTAAATACATAACATGAAGCACAATAATACATATGGCAAAAAAAGATTTGTCTTTACCTTCCTCTCAACTTTGACCTCAGGACCTGGTTCAGCATAAAACTCAAAGTGCAGTGTAGTGGCACTGGGAGGGTACTTCTGAAGGGAGGACATTGCAACTTATTAAATCTCATCTGACAGTTTTTTATCGGGCCGGAACGATTCAGCCAGCGGTGTCTAAAGTGTGGGCGTGGAACGTTAGCTAGTTTTCATTGCTTGTGTCTTATTCAAAATGATAAACATGGCCTGCATTAGAACATTTCAAAGGATATGGGGGGCTATACTAAAAGACTGAGGGTTATCAAACAAGCAGCAACCACATTGTTTTATTTAAGCCTTTATAATGTTTTGAACTAATTTGTATTGCTTATTGTGTGTTTAATCAATAAACAGGGAATAAGTAGTAGGTCATTTCCAGATCCTTACCGTCATGAGAAGATCTCTACAGCACTCGGCTAGGCCAAAGCCGTTCTCTTTTCCACCCCAGCTCTAATGGAGGTGAACAGAGACACTAAACAATGCATATTTTCTTGAGGGGTAGATGGTTGTACTGCATTAACAAAACATTCATATTCACTCAACCTCGGCCAGATGTTGCAGACGAGCCAGTAGAGGTGTTCTTTTGTCAGATCCTAGTCTTGTGATGTAGTTGGAACGCTTACTGAACACATACAGCAGGTTCAGGACAGACAGGACCACTTGCATGTCACATGACGCCAACAATGTTGTTAAGTGCTGCGATAGAGAGAACAACAGATATTGTTTTTCTTCTTCGTAAGCTGCTTTGGGTATTGTGACAACTGCATGTTTCAGAATACCCACTGTATTTATTTTAAGTATATCAAGTTAATCCCACCTCTATGGAGCTGTAAAGGTGTCTGGAGAAGCTGTACTCGATGAGCAAAGCTGTGAAGTTGAGCACTGCCAAAAGCAGGGCTTTGAGCTGTCCGTTGTCTGGCCGGTCACACACCAACAGCCATGACATGTTCTCCACTGTCTGGCCTGCATCACACAGAATGCCATCGAAGCGGTCCAGCAGATCCACCCAGTGGTACAACTCACACTATTAAGAACAGACCAATGTGAGTTTGCAAGTATTTCGGAGTCTAAGAAACAAAGCTTTGCCTAAGTTGATCAAAATTCCACCCCATCACCCTCATGCGCAACAGGACTTCACTCTGTGACATTAATGGAATGTAGTAACTGGCCTATGAGTTTCCAAAGATCAGCTTTTTGGGGCTCACCTTGCCAATATTCCAGGTCTTAATGTGCTGTAGCTCAACCAGCAGCTGTTCATCACTGCATGCCTTCAGCTTCTCTATTAGGATCCTACAGTCAGCGGGCTGTGGGTTTAGAGGGTGCACAAAGTTAAAAACAACAAGTCTACTTTTTCCTTCTTTTCTCAACAGAACAATATGTTTAGTGGCAACATGAGATGTCAGGATGTGGTCTACACCTGCTAAGAGTGTTTAATCTCAATTGGGAATGGCTGATTGAGGAGCCATAACTATGTCACACACACACACACACACACACACACACATATATGTGTGTTACTTTCGGCCAACACTAGAATGGCTACCAATAATGATAGACGAGTTATTAAGCATACTCACAGCTTCAGTAGGGGTTTTCTTTAACTTGCTCCGGTCCACCTTCATGGTTGCTAATCGGTTTGAAGCTCCTGTCGAAAAGTGCTGGTATTAGTAAATCACTTCTGATACTTTAGTTCAATGCTAAGGATGAAATGGATTAACAGCAGAAGACAAAATCTGAGATATACGTACAGAAATTGTTTTGGCAATACCCACTTAGCGGCATGTTTCAGTCACTTCATCTGAAAAGAGAAACCCAAATAAGAACATTGAGATGCAAACTCCGAATGTTAATGTTATGCATCAAATACTATCAAAATGATAGTATCAGTTGCACAACTCAATATTGTCAAACAAGTGGGCAAGTCTACCGTCATCTTGAATGTTTACAAACATCTAAAATGGCCAATAAAGGACTGAACATTCCTTCCAGAAAAATGAATAGTACTTAATAAAACATCATAAAAAAATCGGAAGTCACCTGGCAATGACTATTCATCACAAAGCAAACTGAAGAGTGCGCATTAGCCTGTGAGAAGCTAGAAACACACGACACCCAGTAAAATGAACCATTGCTCTCGATTATTCCGACAAAGTTGTGTGTGTATTGTTGTTGCCTGCGGCAAAAAGCTACGAAATTACATTAATCGCTTCCCTTTTGTTTACAACAATCATAAAACACTGACAGCTTAAAGTTATAGCTAGCAGGCTGGCTAGCTAGCTAATAGCATGCTAACACCGCCGCTAACAGCAGCGTGATGTTATTTGCTAAGCGGTAACAGCGAACCTCTCATAACTGTAGTTGCTAATAGCGTTGAAACCATTATTGATAGAAGATTCGATACATTCGAGGAAAGATCACACAAGCAATAAAGCTAAGGGCAACATTTGCTGTGAAGTTAGTGTTAGCCTGTGCCGCTTTGAAGTATGACAAGACACACTGTTCACTGCCTTAAAGTATCACCAGTTGTAGTGCAAGACGGCTTATTAACACGAAACACAAGTGTGTACTAAGAAGCACACATCTTGGACCAACGCTTGACAACACATTTCCGTTTTAACAATCTGAGTCGGAGCTGTCAATCCACAACTACGCGATTCACCACACTGTCCTGACCTGACTCTTTACTAATTTAGGTCCGGGCTGCACAGGCCTCAAAAGAGGCTCGCAGTTCCTCCTCCTTGTCCCGTCTCACCTCGCCTCATGGTAACAACTACACAGCAAACACCACTCGGGCAGCCGCGATGATTACATGCGTGTAAGTGAAATAACTGCAGCGATGTAACGTGTGTTGACCAAGGCTCAGCTTCTTACCCTGACTCATCAAGACAGTCGTAGCACACGCTAGCTTGTAAGCTAGCTGCGGCGAGTTGTTAGCAAGAGCAAATGCATAATAACTCGCTGAATCATCGTCGGACGGGACTAACGTGACACCGTGAAATGGGCTTGTAGGCTTGCGTTCGGGAGGAAAAATAAAATAGCGAAGAGGTTTAGGGCTCAGCAAAGAACACGAGTGACGCTGCCCGCGCGTGTACAGCGCACATAGGCACCAGCGTTTGAACCCGGACTCTTGAGTAGTGTGCAAAAAGTCACCAGTGCTAACAGGCGGACAAGCCTCTCATGACAGCCACCCATTTCCAGAGAAATGGCAATGCTGTAAACCCCCAACCACAATATTCCATGCCAATTATTACAGCACCTCCACGCATACAACATTGCTGTACTCTTACAATTACCACATTGTTCCCAACTGTATAATGTATATCTTCAGATATTATCCACAAAGTTGATGGTGACTGCTTTAATGGCATCCAATCAAATCATCACACAATAACTTTTATATATAGCTTTAAAAAATATTGTCCATCATCCATGATGTGAGACACGAACACACATCTTTCGCTTTTCTGCGCCTTCTAAAGATATAAAAACAGCTTAAAAAAGGCAGCTATTGAATGAATCTAATGGGTTGCAAATATTTCACTCATAGGCCCCATATGACCTGCATATTAAACGAGTTACATTAATTCTCCCCATGCGTGGGTTTCACCCCCCATGCCAACATTAACGTTAACTTCATTGGCCACTCCAAATTGTCCATAGGTATGAATGTGGGTGGGAACGGTTTGTCTATAGGTGCCCTGTGATTGGCTGGCCACCAGTCCAGGGTGTACCTCGTCCAAGGTCAGCTGGGATAGGCTCCATCATACCCGCGACCCTGGTGAGGATAAGCGCTATAGAAAATGGATGGAAACTGGCTAACTTTTCTAATGGATGTCAGCCTCTGGACACATTGCTACATCATCTTCAACAAACTGTAATGCCTGCGCTTGTGATTGAGGAAGATGTAGTCAAACATTCAATTCCAACTGCATATGAAGATATTTTGTACGGCTCTCTTGGTTACACAGACTGTAAACAGTGCTTTTATTTTGAAGTCCTCTGTGTGGTCAGAATGTCTGTACGGCGAGTATGCTGCCCGTCTTCGCTCCTTACAAACGGTGAAGATATACTCATCCAGCCTGAGTCACGCAACCACACCAGCATGTAAACGAAGCTAACCCTAGCGGGGTTAGCTTCCATCATCTTCCATCCACTCTCCCGAGGGACCGCAAACCTTCGCCAGTGTCTATCACCATTTCAACCTGTTTAGTTCAGCAGGAGGCGGTTTAGTGTTTATAGTGAGAATGGTCCGCCAAGTAAATACTTCCCCATATGAACGTTCCTTCTCTTCACAATGACAGCATTTCATTCAACTCGTGTATCAACTCGGCTTGTTTCCGTTTGTATTATTTATACTGCTATAAGTCAATTTCTTATCGTTGGAAGACTTTTTATTGGTATATATAAAAAACATCACCCTACCCTAACAACTAGGCAAAGTTCTGATTGCATACAGGCTCTTTTTTTATGCCTGTAATCTTGTTCGGAACTATTCATTTGCTTTCCATGACCAGATTTGTGATTTCCTGTGGACATTAACTCACCAGAGACGCCAGCAGCCCATTTGACCCAGCTGACAAATGATTTCACTCTTGATAATGTATGCACAGCTCTAGAATATAGAGGGATGTTGTTTAGTACAGTGGTGTCATTAAGAGCTTGCGTGTTTGCATCTACATTAATGGGGCCATTTGGTACAGTATATGTACGCAGAATGTAGTGGCCCAGTCTGGACCAAAAGTCCAGGGCACCATTTTTCTCCAAGTCCACCCCTGCAACTACCAGAAAGTAACACCACATATTGGAGCTGCCGCTCGTGCTGCTCTGTTTTTGAGTTTGGAAACGTTATCGTTAGCGAGATATATATCGCATATCCATATTCAACCTAAGTATATCGGGATATTAGTTTTGGTCCATATCGACCCAGCCCTAGGTAGCACTGAGATCTAGTAATAATAATAATATTGAAGAGGTGTCAAAAAAACAGACTGAAGAGATTCAAATAAATTGCTAGAGACCATGTGATCATTAAACCGTTACGCTACAATTTTTTCAAGGATTTTCAAAATAAATGGGAGGTCAGACATTCGCTTATAATTAGAAATACTCTCAGGGTCGATGTTTGGGGGTTTTTTGTGTCGAGGTCGACTCACTGTCGACCTCTTCAAAAAAGGTGCAGGCACAGTGTCGCAGGAAAGTGACACATTTATAATATTTAAGATTGAAGGACCTAAAATTTGGAACAGCTCTTTGACGAGTTTCCCAGGAAGGGGTTCCAGCAGGCATGTTGTCTGTTTTGCAAGTTACAAGTTTTGTAGCCCATCAAAGAATACTTTGTCAAAATAGCAGAAACTCCTTGGATGAATAATAGAGGTAATGCCAACAGTATTCTTGGCGGGCCGGCACGTTTACTCGACCAGGAAGCAAGGGTGTCCTTAAATTTGTTCCTAATTAGGTCAATATTATTTTTTTTAAATTGCATAAAATCATCAGCTGAGAAATTTCAATGGACCAGAACGTATTAGGGCATGGGTGAAGACAGATTGTGATTATACATTGCATTTGACACAATGGTTCAGGACTACTTCCTCATATTGTGCAAACAACTGCTTGTATTGTTTCTTGAATATTGGTGCCCTGTTTTGAGTTTTTTGCTCAATCCATTTTCATTCCACATACTGAAATGCAGAAGGTTGTAAAGGGGACCTATTATGCTGATTGTTCGGCCCTTTGTATTGAGTTGGGGCCTCCTATAGAGCAGCTATACACAATAACCCGCACAGAAAGTTTTCTAGATCTTCCAGAATCTGCATCTTTTCCAGCTGCATTTCCTTGGCTTTTCAAATTTGTCTGTTTTAATTTATTCCCACAGCCACTCTACTGTGATTCGTCACTCTCTCAATTGCTCCTGCGGACTTTGAGACTATTGGCAAACCCCACTTTCTAATTTTGTTGGTATAGCAGTTGATAAATGCAGAAACTCTTTGAGAGCTACTTGAAAAGTGGTTAAGAGCTACCGGTAGTTCATGAGCGACTGGCTGGAAACCCGACTTACCATGTATTATTAACTCAAAGGAGTACTAGTAACGTAGGTCTGAGTTTATTGGGTGCAGACAATCTTGAAACATCGGTTGTGTCAATCTGGCCATTAAATTTTTTTTGCGTGACTACCTGTGTTTAAAGAGGGCCGATTATGTAATTACAATGTTGTATTCTCATGTTAAACGATGCCAAAGTCTCAGATAATGACGTTTGCACATTTGGAAGCGAGCCCTGAAAGTCAGAGTCAGAAAAGCGAGCAATAAGTAGCAGTTGATCAGCATCCGAGTTTTTTTTTTTTTTTTTTTACACACTGGTAGTCCCCCATAACACAGATGTTACCAATGCTGTAGAAAACCTAACCCTAAAATGCTAAAGCTACTTACCATTGAGAGCCTCTTTTCTTGATAAACTTCGGACTGTCCAGTCTCTACTTCCAGATCGGATTTGGGATCCAACACATATGACTGTATGTTAAAAGTGGACATTTTAAAAAGATAAATTGCCATTTATTATTAACTATAAAGTTGGGTTTGCAGGCACAGACCAGAAGTCCTTTTCAGCATTCGGGAGTGTGACCAACCACAGGGGGTGGGCGTGTCTGGAGGCGGGCCGTGGATGAAATACATTAACACAGACTGTTTTCGCAGAAATACAGTGGAATAGTTGCAGATTCTGGAAGAACTATAAAGCTTTTCTGTGTTGGGTGTCGTGTGTAACTCAATACATAGGGCTGAAAAATTAGCTCAATAGGTCCCCTTTAAGTACAGAAATAGACCCTGTAATTGAGACTACTTCTTATAATCAGGTGTGCCTCATGGTGCAGCAAATACAGTACATACCACAATAACGCATCTTCGATGTTGCATCATCTCTGAAGACACCCAGAAGGGAACGGACGACCCCAGACAAAAGTCAAATTAATATAGTAAAAACCAATGATGAACGTTAATGTAACTTACTAAGATTACTAACCTAACTAACACAGCAAAACGATCCAAGATTTTCATTCAGTAGAGTCTTGTATAAATAGCTACAAAACTTTAGCCATATAATAAAATACACTGAAATTGTAAAGCACATTGGTAAGAAAGTGGCTAACTTTTCTAATGGGATGTCAGCCTCTGTACACATTGCTACTAAATCTTCAACCAACTGTGACGCCTGTGCTTGTCAAGGAAGATGTAGTCACCCATTCCATTCCAACTGTATATGGAAGATATTTTTATGACACTCTTGTTTTGTTTACGCAGACTTGGGACAAACAGTGCTCTTATTTTGAAGGACGGTAAGTGTGTATTTATGGTGAAGATGAGCTACGTCGTCGCCGGGCACTGTAAAACCGTTCTTACATCAAAGCCGTAAAACACAACCTGTAGAAAATATAGTCATCGAGCCCGAGTCCCGCACACACAACCACACAAGCTAACCTTGCTAGCTTCCACTCAGGCTCTGATGTCTTGGTAGTGAGTAAACACAGACTGCTGTTTCTTCAGTCCCACCAACAGTTCATTCACCTTCCCTCTTCTCCGCTGTCAATGAAACTTGTCATATTTGTTGTCATGAAGATTCACATCGTGGCGACAAAGGTTCTATTCTTTCAGCACTGCAACATGCTGTGAACACACCAAACATACAGCTTTCCTATTCCAAACCTGAATAAATAGGATGATGACCATTTTTCTTGGAACACTCTGCGTCCACTTTTCTCTTTTCTGACGGAGACATATTGTGGTAATGGGGGTGCCAAAGACCATAATGTTAAATGTGGAAGCCGTAATAGATGACACCACACGGCTGGCTGGCTGTACTTTATTTGCTCTGCACTGCATACCCTCGTGAGGATAAGCAGGATAGAAAATGAATGAATAAATGAATGGTATAAACAGTTTGCTTGCTTAACACAATTACCATTGCGCCATCCAGTGGCCATAATAAGAACAGTAGTTTTTTATGCACCTTATTTTTATACTTTATATCGTCTCACGGGCCGGATTAGACCCACCTGCAGGCTTGATTCGGGCTGCGGGCTGTATGTTTGACACCACTGCTTTAGTGTGCATACACTAAAAAATGTATGCACACTAGATGTGGCACACTCAAATGCTGGAGCCTATCCCAGCTGGACTGGTGGCCAGCCAATCACAGGGCACATATAGAAAAACAACCATTCCCACTCACATTCATACCTATGGACAATTTGAAGTCCCATGCATGTTTTTAGAATGTGGGAGGAATCTGGAGTACCCGGAGAAAAGCCACGCACAGGGAGAACATGCAAACTCCACACAGAGATACCCAAGTGGGGAATCAAAACCGGTTCTCCTAGCTGTGTGGCCTACGCACTAACCATTCACTAACCCCTCACCTGATGCACTGACATTCATTCATTTTCTACCGTTTATCCTCACGAGGGTCGCGGGGGTGCTGGAGCCTATCCCAGCTGTCTTCGGGAGAGAGGTGGGGTACACCCTGGACTGGTGGCCAGCCAGTGCAGGGCACATATAGACAAACAACCATTCACACTCACATTCATACCTATGGACAATTTGGAGTCGCCAATTAACTAGCATGTTTTTGGAATGTGGGAGGAAACCGGAGTACCCGGAGAAAAAAAACCCATGCATGCATGGGGAAAACATGCAAACTCCTCTAGATGTCCGAGGGTGGGATTGAATTCAGGTCTGCACACTAACCACTCGACCGCCATGCAGCCCCGCTCCACTGACATTAAAATCATTTTTTGCATGACAAAAACTTTTACATACATCTGCGAGTATATCAAACTCCACATATGGTCACATTTGAAAAAACTCAATCGTTCACCTATACACCTATTCAGCTGTGATTGTCATGCCCTTCAAACCTCAACAAATATTTCCTGGAAACCATTAGCCCTAGCTCCGTGCTAACATGGTGAAATCAGAGCAGTGACACGGTGCAGCGGGGGGGGGGGGGGGGGGGGGGGCAAGCATACAGCTCTTACCCGGGAATGCCCATATAAGAAAGTTCAGCTCCCTCTGACCACATTGAGTCTGTGTTCGAGAAAAACTCTCTGAAACTGAGAGTTCACAGCCATCCCAAATTTCTTCCAGGGCTCACTTCCAAATGCGCAAACCACATTAAGTGAAACTTTGGCATCGTTAAAACACAGGAATACAACATACTACAGGCCCTGCCCACACGTAGGCGGGTATCTCATCAAACAAAGTCATTTTTCCACGATCAGGCCTATGAGCCACATCAACCTGTAGATATTTGGAACTAAAAAGTAAGGTTTTCATTTCAACATTGGGCCAAAGTGTGGATTTGAAGAAAAATCTGATTATGTGTTTGGGTATGGACGCCAAATACCAGATACAGGTTGTCACCTGTGACAACGTATGCTGTGACATCACAAAAGAGGCCTGTGTTTACGACAGAAACAACATGGATGCCCTCCATGTTTTTACTTGCTTGTAAATATTGCTTCACTTTAAAGAGCAGAGGCGAAGAAAGACTTTGAGGTCCGTCTTCGCTCTAATAATTTCACGTCCGAGGCATCCTCCTCGTAGCAAGCTCAGAATCCAGGTTGCTTTGACCAGATTCCCAATCAACATTTCCTTGCGTCTTGTTGACTTTGTATTCTAAAATAACATTTAGAAGTCATTCCTCCTTGTCAGTCCACACAAAAGAGTTGTTTTCGGACGTGACAGGATGATAGAGGATGATTCTGATTGGATAGGAACTACTGCCACCCACAGGTTTGGCATGCTTATAACTGTGGTTCCAAATGCATTTTTTTTCTTTAAATACGAGGTTGTGTGGACACCATTTTTTTCACATCCGGAGAGGGGAAAATATACGGTTTTAAAAATACGCTGCTACATGTGGACAAGGCCCAAGTCTTCCACAATCTGTAATGCCTGTGCTTGTGATGGACGATGTAGTCACCTATGCAATTCCAACTGCGTATGAAAGATAGTTTTTACAACTCTCTTTTGTTTAGGCAGACATGGGGCAAACGGCGCTCTTATTTTGAAGGATGGTCATGGAAGTATGTTATGTGTGTGGAGAATGTGTAGTTACAGCTAAGATGAGCAACATCCAAAAATAAACGCGCTTCTGGTATTTTTCCCCACTTATAAACTGCACATCGTCACCCGGCACTCTAAAACCTTCCTTACATTAAAGCCGTAAAACACAACCTGGTGAAAATGTACTCATCCAGCCCGAGTCGCACACACCCCAACCACACAAGCTAACGCGGCTAGCTTCCATTCACACGCTGGAGATTTAGCCAACTTTCACCGGCGTTTATTGCCATTTCAACCTGTTAAGGTCAGGAGGGGATTGTTTAGTGTTTAACATGATTATGCCACGACTGAGCTGTCTGCTGAGAAAATAGTTCCATGCACAAACGCTCAAAATGACGGCATTTCATTCATCTTATATATCATTTCTACCGATATAAGTCATTGCCTTATCATTGGAAGAATCTATACCGGTACATAAATAATATTGCACAGCCCTAATAAGTATTTAGGCTGTGAAAATCGGTTGTAAAAGTCAAAAGAGTAGCGTGTTCTGATATTTGAAAAAAGTCCAAGGAAGAAGGTCAAGTGTCATATTTGTCATGTAATGCCTCACACTGCAGTGCAGCAGCATGCTGTGCATTCATTTCCACCCCACACTGACCACAATGCAAAAGCAAAATAAAAACAAATAAAAATAAAATTAATTTTAATGATATTTCATCTGCGGATAGATATTCCAGTAAATTAATATACCACATGCCTTTCATCTTGTCCTATCGCTCCGGTCCAGGAGTTTGAAAGGCTTAAAGTTCATTTTAACTTCATTTTCCAAGCACTAATTTGACTTGATGTGGTCCAACAAAACAGAAATCCTCCACGAAATTGAAAATGAAGTAATCAACCAAACAAACATTTTTACAAATGGAAATAAATCCTACATCATATGAAAAAAAGCGAGAACGAATAGACATGAAAGCCCACAATTTGATCGGAGTTTACAGAGCATGTATGCATTCGGTTCTTCCATCCCAGTTCACCAAAGAGTGAGACGCGGTCACGTTGTCCGGTAACACCGGGGTGCAATGATTATCAAATGTATCGTCCCCTTTCGGTAAACGAAACACATTTTTTGAGAGATGCAGTTTAAGGTATCGCCGACCACCTCGGCTCTAATTAACGTTTAACAGCCAATGCTAACAATCGCAGATTACGAAAAGTCAAATTAGCACTCGAGTACACATCTGAACATATGATCTTAACATGATCAGCTCCTCGCAGTCTGTCCGTTTCAGGAGAGCGAGCGAATACGAACCTGAAAAAGTCGTGTGTCTCTTGACAGGAGTACAGTAATCACCGGTTGTCAGTTTGTATTCTACCTAGCCTCCTAGCTAGCTAGCCAACCAGCCAAGATAGCAATGGGAACCCACACAATGCTGTATGTGTGGATCATGGCTAAATTAAAAATGGCGGTTTGGAGGGTACATCCACAATGTAGCTTTCAAAACATATGGCCTCAGTGTTGGGCCATGTGTGACTTTCTCAATGCTGCCATTTTCATATGCTTAATGTGTGTCGCTAGCTACTTATAAACTCATGGAGACACGACAGGATAAGTATTTGTGCTTACCTCGAATGCGTGTTACATTCACTTCTCCATCTTGAACTAGCGAGTGGGAGGGCAAGACAAGATCTCGCGAGAATAGCCCCTGTTGCTTCGACACGGGGCACTCCCATGTTCAAACAGTGCAAACAAGCCAACTTGTTTAATACAGTTTATAGTAAGTTCTAGCAAAGTTTTTAACTGAGCTGAATAGGGTATGCATAGGGTGTGCATTTTAACAATGAAATAAAATAATGCTTACATGGTCAGTAAGGGGGTTAAAGGTTAAGTCATCTATCAACAAAACGTGCAAATCCCGGTTTGAATTTCTGGAGGGAACATCTACACGTCATACAGAGTTGGGTTTCTTCCTATTCCAAAATGTTAGCCGAATTGGAGGCTCTACATTAGCTGCAGGTATGAACCATAGTTGGTCAATGCAGTCAGGGTCATATATTTCATATAATCATGTAGGAATTAAAAGTCTGTATATGGCTCCCACTTGTTATGGTACCAAAGCGGGCCAGGTGTTTGTTATTGCATCATTGTTTCATTTCAAAACCGTTGTGGTGGTACTTTGAGCCAAAAAGATGAGAGTAAATTGCTGGGGTTGCCAGACTATGTAGTATATGTAGTAATATTAATGGTAAAATATTTACTATTAAGGAGTGAATATCCTTCATGTTTTACTTCCTAGACAGTGCAGTGGCTAGGCTATGTTGTTTGGCACCATGGGTAGGTCGTTGTCTGCATCACTGCGTGGGAAAAGCTACTTCAACCATCAAAAGGTTGACTTGACTCGGACGACAGGAAAGTCATGTTGCCACCTTGTATGTTAGAAGATTGAATGAAATACATACAGTGCATCCGGAAAGTATTCACAGCGCTTCACTTTTTCTACATTTTGTCATGTTACAGCCTCATTCCAAACTGTATTAAATTAATCTTTTACCTCAAAATTCTACACAAAATACTCCATTATGACAATGTGAAAAAAGTTTTTTTTTGACATGTTTTGAATTTATTAAAAATAGAAAACAAAAAAATCACATTTACATAAGTATTCACAGCCTTTGCTTAATACTTTGTTGATCCACCTTTGGCAGCAATTACAGCCTCAAGTCTTTTTGAATATGATCCCACAAGTTTAGCACACCTATCTTTAGGCAGTTTTGCCCATTCTTCTTTGCAATAAGTCTCAAGCTCCATCAGGTTGGATGGGAGACGTCTGTGCACAGCCATTTTCAGATCTCTCCAGAGATGTTCGATCGGATTCAAGTCTGGACTCTGGCTGGGCCACTCCAGGACATTCACGGAGTGGTTCTGAAGCCAATCTTTTGAGATCTTGGCTGTGTTCTTCGGGTCGTTGTCCTGCTGAAAAATGAACCTTCGCCCCAGCCTGAGGTCAAGAGCGCTCTGGAGCAGGTTTTCATCCAGGATATCTCTATATATTGCTGCATTCATTTTTCCTTCTATCCTGACTAGTCTGCCAGTTCCTGCTGCTGAAAAACATCCCCACAGCATGATGCTGCCACCACCATGCTTCACTGTAGGGATGGTATTGGCCTGGTGAAGAGCCGTGCCTGGTTTCCTCCAAACATGGCGCCTGGCATTCACACCAAAGAGTTCAATCTTTGTCTCATCAGACCAGAAAATTTTGTTTCTCATGGTCTGAGAGTCATTCAGATGCTTTTTGGCAAATTCCAGACGGGCTGCCATGTTCCTTTTACTAAGGAGTGGCTTTCGTCTGGCCACTCTACCATACAGGCCTGATTGGTGGATTGCTGCAGAGATGGTTGTCCTTCTGGAAGGCTCTCCTCTCTCCACAGAGGAACGCTGGAGCTCTGACAGACTGACCATCGGGGCCTTGGTCACCTCCCTGACTAAGGCCCTTCTTCCCCGATTGCTCAGTTTAGAAGGCCGGCCAGCTCTAGGAAGAGTCCTGGTGGTTCCAAACGTCTTCCATGTACAAATAATGGAGGCCACTGTGCTCATTGGGACCTTCAAAGCAGCAGACATTTTTCTGTATCCTTCCCCAGATTTGTGCCTCAAGACAATCCTGTCTCGCAGGTCTACAGACAGTTCTTTTGACTTCATGCTTGGTGTTTGTGCTCTGACATGCACAGTCAACTGTGGGACCTTATATAGACAGTTATTAAATTTCCAAATCATGTCCAATCAACTGAATTTACTGCAGGTGGACTCCAATTAAGCTGTAGAAAGATCTCAAGGATGATCAGTGGAAAAAAGATGCACCTGAGCTCAATTTTGAGCTTCATGGCAAAGGCTGTGAATACTTATGTAAATGTGATTTCTTAGTTTTCTATTTTTAATAAATTCAAAAAAAGTGAAAAAAACCAAACCTTTTTTCACATTGTCATAATGGAGTATTTTGTGTAGAATTTTGAGGTAAGAGATTAAATTAATACAATTTGGAATGAGGCTGTAACATGACAAAATGTGGAAAAAGTGAAGCGCTGTGAATACTTTCCGGATGCACTGTACTATGGAAGCAACTGGCAGGTTGCTTTCAAACCCCTGGTCGGCCGGATGTGGCTCCCGGGCCATAATTTGCCCACCCCCTATATGTTCTGTGATTGACTGCTGAGTGACCAATCATAGATGTATCCTGTCCTTTGCCAAAAGTCAGCTGGGATAGGTTCCAGCTCGCCCAAAACCCAATGAGGGTACAAACTCCTAGTGAGTGTAGTGGTAGTACAGTATGTAGCGTGGACACGAGGTGCACCAATAAGAAATGAAAACATTGAGTACATGTGTACAACTTCCTTTTTCAACAATAACCAGACAGTTCAACTCGGCCCTGATACGTTACCCCAACAGAATGAATGCACAGAACCAATACATTATATTTGGAAAAAAAGTTATATTTTCAGTTTCAGGTCCTACTTAAAACACGTTGAAACAAGTTTGTACACAAAAACTAAATATGAATATGATGATTGACATTAACCTAAACAAAATGAACATCTAGAACAAGTACACTTCAAATGTTATACAGCCAAGACTTGACTACAAATATAAAAAAATACAGCAATGTGTCATGTAAAATGATAAGAAAGGGTTCAACATTTCTGGTACTATAAAAAAATACAACATATATTTACATTTCCCCCCCCATATGATACACATGACGTATGCTGACATTCTGTTCCTGGTACATTCTATGGAAGGAATGCTGAAGCCTAGCAAGAATTACAGTCCATATAAAAAGAAAAACATACAAAGAAAATGCAAATGCAAAAAAAAAAAATCAAAGGAAAAAAAAGACAACATAATAAAAATACCTGTATAAGGTAGTTACTGAACACACTCATTTTTGGTCATTTGCCTTCAATCACAACCAGCATAAAAGGCATCATGTATCAGGAGATTATGTCTTCAGGAACATATTGGAAATTGGCTTATGGTTTGATGAGACATCATTCCAACAGCAAAAGGTACAGCACAAAATTAACCTAAGTGCAACCTCAAATTTGCCATGCAGAATATTTACTGCTTTAGCTTATCAATGCGTTGATATTTATTTTTGAACCAATTGTTATACAGGTATTTTTAAGTTTGGCATAAATGTTCTTTATCCAATTTTCCTCAATAAATCATTATATATCCACTGTAAGTCTCTATCTTGTTTGCTCATCCAGTCTCGCTATATAAATTACAAATATTACATATTTACAATTGAAAGAAATTAAACAAATACGAACATAATTTCAACCAATAATTGTCAAACAATTTTAACAACTGTATTTTAACTCTAGGGACCAAAACAAACGGGTGGTAAGAACATAACATAGGCTACAAGATGACAAAATGTTGCCTTTCAAAATAAATACAACTACAATAAATATCATTGTACAATGTCAATTGTTGCATCAGTTCACTTCTTTAATTTGTGGACCGATCTAGAGATTGAACAAGCAAGAGTGAATTCACACACATTGTACAGTGAATTTAAAAAGGATATTCAAATAAATAGAGGTAAAAATGATATTAAAAAAAACACACACTTCTATTGTAATTGGCTAAGAAAACGTTCGCTGTCCCTTTTGAAAATGAAATTGGAAAGCTTTAATTCCGCTCGGCGATACCAAAATAATCATCGTCGATACAGAGAGACAGTAGCCAACAGCTTAAAGACGGTAACTGTCCATGCTATTGTCATCATCACATACTGGATGTGATTCTTCTCTACTTTCAGTGGTCTTCATAAGCAGTGGTGTGCTGCTCAACCCTTTATGCACAAAAAAATAGGTGGCATGCCCAATCAAGCGGATAGCAACAGTTGAAGGGAAAGACATGGTCAAACTAACAGATATTAGTCAACAACTTTATGGATATAAAATATAAATGACTATCGCTACTTCCTTCAATACTATTTTCACAAACATGGATTCCTACTCAGGTCTTCAGCAATGTGTGCAGACTCCCTCACAACAAAAGTTTGCCGTTGCGGTGAATTTTCAAAATTTTTCCAAGTCTCTGTTTTGCTGTTGCAAGTCCTTTCTTTGGGCGCCTCCCTAAATGTCAAATATACAAGTAGAACGTATGAGACCAGAGATATGGAAGTGTGCCGTTTCAACTGTTTCTGCTTACCTTGACCCACTCCTGATATGCCTTGACTGGCTAGCCCTGACGGTGATGCACCCGGGTGCGAGCTGCTGTTTTGCGGAGACAAGGAAGGTCGCCGCGAAGTGAGGAATACTCCAGGGGCCATAGCTCCGCCCCCTCTCGGGCCGCCAGGGCCAAAAGGTCCCGGGCCTGCTGTGTATTCATGGTCAAGTAGGCTGGCGGAATAGTAATCCATCCTCCTATCTGGGCTGACATCTGGTGCAGACTCTGGAACGTGTGGTGGGGAGGGAGGCGCTAGCTCTGTCTGAACAGGGGGGGGGCTTGCTACAGGAACAGGATGACGCACTTTTTTGGTGTATTTCCTTTTGGCAGGTTTTTGCTGCTCCTGAGGAAAACAGAATATGTTGTTATTGTTTAATAATCTATAATCTTCACAGGGTTATTTCATCACTACATTGCTACCCCAATCACCTGATGTGCTAGCTTGGCTGCAGCTGCTGCCAGGCCCGTTTCTACAGATGCCACTCTCGCCCCTTCTCTGGCTGGCCGATCCTGTTTTGGAAGGGTTGGCATCACCCGAGCTGCAAATGCAGGCAGAATGACAAGACTTTTCGGAGCCAGAGGATTACAATGTCAAGTATGTCCTGGACTCGACTTTACCTTTTGGGCTCCAAGGTGTGTCATCCCAGTTTTTCTTCCGCTTCATCTTCGCCTTCATGGCATGGTCCTCTTCATCGGACTCCAACGACGGGTAAACTGAAAATAGCAGCCACCCAATCAACAATGCTGGAAGTTTATTTGTGGTAATGTTCATTATTTAGTCCTTTGCCCACCATAGTCCGAGTCTTTAAAACAAGTTCCCAGAGTCTCCTGCTCATCTGGACTGTCTTCGTCGCTAAGGTGCCGAGCCGGCCGCTTAATGGGCCGTTTACCAGGTCGCTGAATGACGCTTTTTTTCTCACTAGCCTTTTTGACCCCCCCGGTCACCCACACAGCCCTGCCACCTTTCTCCTTTACTACCCCTAAGCCCTCAGTCAGGCCTCCAGAGATGGACATGGGTGAGGACGAGGAGGAAGAGGATGAAGAGGAGGAAGGTGGGTTAGCCATGGAGAGCATTCCCTGAATGGCATCACGAGTACTGGGAGAGGCTGGGGCTTCCTCACTGAGAACACAGTTGAGCAAGATAAGATGGTGCTTTTCATGTAAACAGACATAGAAGGTGTTTATAGAAAGTACAAACATTCCATAAAGCATTCCAACCTGAGTGCGGAGGAGTCCAAGCCTGCCACCTGCTTGCTGGCCTTCAGCAAGTCCAGAATGCCCCCCGCACCACCCTTCACACCATGAGCAGCCAGGGCCTCTTCGTCTGTGGTGTAATCCTCCTAAACACGTACAATTAGTAATCAGGGTGTACCCCGCCTCACGCCCGAAGGCGGCTGGATAAGCGGTAGAAAACGGATGGATGGACACATTTAGGATGGCATAATTTTTTGCCATTTTCATTGATGGGCACTTTTCAACACTTGGTAATGGTAATGGTTTTATTTCATTTGAACATGCATCAGATTCCAGTTGAGTGCATCCCATAATCAGTTCACAGTTCCACATGTCCAAAAGGAGTAGGAAGAAGCAAAGCTTATTAAATCCTACCCCTCCATCTGGTACTTTTACAATCAGTAACTGTTACATTTGTTCACTTCCTGCTTTCCTAATATAATGTATTTTTTAAATTGTTTTTAATTAAATTTTTTTTTTTACATTTTTATTTATTTATTTTTGTCATGTACCGAAGTACGAGATGATATGACCATCCAATGACATAATGGGTACCATAGTAAGTGTCAATATAGTGATATATATAGCACATCATGACTGGTTCAAGACTCTTCATCCTTGTATTTAGCAAACATCAACTGCTTGTATTGTTTCTTGAATTGGCTCATCGTTGTGCATTGTTTGAGGTCCTTACTCAATCCATTCCATAGTTTGATTCCACATACTGAAATGCTATGGATTTTTAACGTAGTACTAGCATATAAGTGTTTCAAATTGGGTTCTTCCCTGAGATCATATTTATAACTTGGTTATAATATTGAAGTATTTAAATTACTATTCTGTTCAACTTCCACGTCACAAAATTGCGAACAAATAAAAAAAAGGCATTGTTTATGGACAAACCTAGTTTTCCTTTTTTTTTTTAAAGGCACAATTGAAGCACTGACACTTTCTAAAGATTCAAAGTACTGATTTTACATAGATCAGATCAGATATCAGATAATGTAATACTATTTTTTCAATGACAGGATTTGTGTTTATACATCCTTAATGTGAACCTTTTTTATGTGTATATCAATATTCCTTGGAACTACCTTGACTTGCAATTAATACAAGCATCCAAATGGTATTGAGTTATGATTAAATTGATCTGGTTATGGCTGGTCCATAGTTTTACCTCTATGTCAAAGTCGACTTCTCCGGGCTCGCGGATGCGGTTTGGATCCGAACAAGGCTTAGCTCTTGGCAGCTTCCGGGGAAGACCTGAAAGCACATTTACATACATTTACATTTAGACTGTTAGCAAATAGCGTCTATGATCTCGAGAACCTTACTGACTGGGTTCCATATAAATGAACATTCAGCAGCATCATACACATCATGACTAGATGCCCCAGCCACCTCAACTGGCTCCTCAAGACGTGAAGGAGCAGGGGCTCTACTCTGAGCCTCTCTCGGATGACTGAGCTCCTCACCCTATCTCTTAGGGTCCTGCCCCCTGGTGGAGGATGGCCGTAGGGTAAAACACAATTTAACTGTTGCTAATCATACCTAGTTCAATTTCAATTTCTCACACTAGGGTTGTAAACGATGCCCGAATTGGGAATGCTTAGGGATATGATGTGCTCTTTTGCACATTGGAAGATAGCGTGTCACTTTTATATAACTGGTTTCTTAATTGTACAATGTAAGACTAATGTGTACAGAATAAAACTGAACTGAAAAACATCCAAAATTACCCCGAGAGCACAGCGACAACTTATCCAAGGGGTCACAAAAGACCCCACAACAATATCCAAAGACCTGTAGACCTCACTTGTCTCAGTCACGGTCAGTGTTTAAAACTCCACCATAAGAAAGACACTGGGGGTGGCTCCAGTGTGGCTGAATGACAACAATTCTGCAAAGATGAGTGGACTAAAATCCCTCCACAGCACTGGAAGAGTCCTACTGCAAGTTATCGCTTGATTGCAGTTGTTGCTGCCAAGGGTGGCCCAACCAATTATTAGCTTCAAGGGGTAAATCATATTTTCCCACACAGTTTGTCACTTAATAATAAAAAGTTTTACAGAAAAACTGCATTTTGTGTTCAGTTGTGTGGTCATTACATAAGGAATTACATAAGGACTTTCAAAACATCAACGGCATGGAGACTTTGCACTCAAAACACACCAACTACAAATCAACCCCCTCCAAATTTTATTCCTGCAACATTTGCAGCCTGTGTATAACCACATATATTAAAATAATCTCACCGCTTAGTTTCTTCTTTTTGCTTGATCCTGCAAGCTTGCGCCGTGGTGGAGGGGTCTCATCTATTTGGAGTTCATCCTCTGATTCCAGGTCAGAGAGACTGGATCCCTCCATGGACAGATGATGGAACTTTGCGGCACCTCCTGCACCATTGCTGCCCTCTTTTTTCCTTAAGTGTCATTGACAACAAACAGACTTTAATTAGACTAAGACCATGTATGAAGGTGATACAGATACATTGAATAGAAACACATTACCCTTGAATCTTCCCATTGGTAAGCACAAGTTTCAGTTTGCTTTTATTTAACTTTTCTTCAAAGTCTTCTAAAGGCAGCTCCAACTGAATAAAAGGAAGAAAAATGTCAAAATGATGGTTTAACTTTGTACTTAGATACTGAATATTAATGATCTATACACTATAATCATCAAACTGAATCAAGGATTGAAATATTTCCCTCAATGTGGAATGAATCTATTTCTTAAATGAGTCACAAAATTTCTGAATTTCTGCATGACCAGAATTTTTTTGAGATGTACCAAAGTAAGACTTCAATCGGTGTACCTTGTTCTTGCTTCTGGATTTGCCAGGCTGGATTTTTTTGAGTGTATGTTTGGTGTGGATCTCCAGCAGGTCTAACTCTCCTGCCTCTGTCTTAAGGAGAGCTTTCTGATTCTTCTTCTTGGGTCCAGGTAGCCCCAGACTTCTTATGGGTTTCAGGCTTTTCTTCTTTCCAGGTGGGCGGCCTGAATTCTGAGAGGCGGTCAAGGGAGCTTTGGAGAGGGGCGATCCGGGAAACTGTGGTCCAGTACGGCCAATGTTTTGTTGGAAAATGTCCTATGAAGACAGTGGGCGCAATTTCAAAATATTAAAGAAAACCACTTGATAACCACTCAGAAAATATGCATGTGTGTGTCAATGTGTCAAAAAAGAATAAATGATCACTGTTTTGTGGTTTATTATGTCCTATTATTAGTTTAAAAACCCTGAAAGACAAGTTATATGTACTATTCTAATCACCATGCAGCCATAACACTCCACCGTATGTGTGTGACAGACAGGCAGCTAACCTAATAACCTGAAAATAACTGAATTCTGGGCTTCACAGCGGACAAGTGGTTAGTGCACAGGCCACACAGTGAGGAGACCCGAGTTCGATTCCATCCTCAGCCATCTCTGTGTGGAGTTTGCATGTTCTCCCCGTGCATGCGTGGGTTTTCTCTGGGTACTCCGGCTTCCTCCCACATTCCAAAATTGGCCACTCCAAAAGGTATGAATGTGGGTGTGAATGGTTGTTTGTCTATATGTGCCCTGTGATTGGCTGGCCACCAGTCCAGGGTGTACCCCGCCTCTCGCCCGAAAACAGCTGGGATAGGCTCCAGCACCCCCGCGACCCTCGTGAGGATAAGCAGTAGAAAATGAATGAATGAATAACTGAATTCTTGAGCAGCCTTTCTCAGCAGACATTGGCTTGATTGAAATTCACCAAATGTTGCTGTATTTTATGAAAATAAAGACAGCTGACAGGACACAATTGTAGATATTAACATCTCCAAATTAAGTGAAAATTGAAACCAAGCTAAATGATAGCACACTTGTCTGAAATCCCATTTACCCAACACAAGTTTCTTTAATAGTAGCATGTAACCACGTTCTTTACTTACCTCAACCAGACGAATCTCTTTGGCAAGGTCCTTCACCAGCAACTGAGTGTTGATGGTTTCTGGAATTTCCACTTCATGATCGGCCAAAGCCTGAGTGTAAGAAGGTATACTAATGAACTCCTTGCTTTCACCATCACTTCAGGAACATTTGGAGTTTGTGTCAAAGTTAGTGACAGAAGATCCACAAAGTATCATTTATTCAGTCAACCATCACATCCTGTGCTGTCCTGGGTCAGGTCTAATGCTCGTGAGTAACAATGAGGAGGGAACACCTATTATAAAAAGGTCTACCTCTTTCCGGGTCCAGGTTCGGAAGGCATTATTCAGTGCTTTTGCCCCATGAACCAAATAAGTGGCCGGGTGTCTGCGGTTTTCTCTCAACCCTGTGAGAGGGAATATTGTTTGCTTACTAAAGATGACGAGACAAAACAAAATGCAATTCCAATGAGCCAGATCTTACCTCTGAAGGTATCAAGCAGGTGCTTCCCAACGTACCAGCACACTGTTTCAAAGTTGGGAAACTTAAACAGGTCTGCCGTGCTCAACCGCTTCTCTATTTCGTATGCCCTAAAATGTTAGCACACTACAAGTTAGCTGGAACGTACTGTATGTTGTCCTCATGAATCGTATTCCCTGCTCTTTCTGTGATCTAGCATTCCGTGGGGACGTTTAATACAGTGGATTCTACTGGTAGGACAGAAGGAGCTTTGAAGAAACTAACCGAAGTTGCATGTCAATATTAAGACTATGTAAAAAGTTCCCCCCAAAGGCCAGACAGTCCACAGGCGTGAGCACAGCATGAATCCATCCTGCAAGACACAATCATCACAGAAACTGTCAACAGTAAGGTTACTTGTCAGACATACAGTACACAATATCCCACAAAAGTCAGCCCTCTCCCCCCATGTTTCACTCTCCTAATGAGGGCTGCAGGTGTATGCCAGAGCCTACACCAGCTGACTTTGGTAAAACCTGGACTGGGAGAACGTGAGCTGGAATTAGACTGCGGTGTCAAAGTCAATCACACAGGAGGCCAAAAGTCAAAGCCTACTTGAGGTTGTGGGCCAACCTGGACGGCATCACTGCCCACCATCCATTTGCTGTGGCGCTTATCCTCACCAGGGTAGCAGGGTATATGCTGGAGCCCATCCCAGCTGAGTGCGAACAGCGGGGTACAGCCCCCAACTTTGCATCTTATTTTTTATGCTGAAATGTTCAACACTTCTGTATTCTGCCTATTTAAAGTTTAAAAACCTAAAAACCTAATTTTAACCAAGATAATTGATGAATGATCGTTTGACGTTGCCAAAATGACAGGACAACATCGTAGTTAGGCTGGTCAAAAGGTCTCATTAGCGCCGACAACGGTTGCCTGTGTGCATGGTCGGGATTTCGTTTTCAGGTTGGGACAAACTGCACATGAAAGCTGGCCAAGGTGTCTTTATGTGGACATACATTTTGTATGGATGGGCTTTAATTATTTATTTTTTACATGGGAGTGGGGAAATTTGCATTATTTTTGGGTCCGGTCATGCCTACTTGAAATTTCGACTTTCCGATAGATCGCATGTAGATATAAGACTATGATTGTTTTGGCAGAGTTGTTTGTTTCAATTAGGGCTGGGCGATATTTTTAAAATATGGATTTTTTTTAAAGCATTATATCAAAAACAAGCATTTTGTTCATATCACTATAGACTGTATTCGATGCGGAGATCTCATGTTTCAAGATGGAGCTGTGTGTTGCAATGATAATCTGAATAAGTAGCAGTAATAGTGATAGGAAGGAATTTGGAACAGCTTAAAACAAACAAATGGGCAGGGCAATAACAAAAGGGGTGCAAAAATAAAATAAAATAATAATAATAAACTAGTCAAAAAGCAGAGCACCAAGGCTATGTTCACACTGCAGGGTATGATGCCCAATTAGGATTTTTTTGTTTACCAGTAAGTACTAGCGTTGCTCTGATCATTGGGCCGCCAATCGTGTCGGCCGATATCGGTGGAAAAGAACGGTATCGACATTGGCCAATCCCGCTGCAGCAGAACAAGCATGTCTGCTATGTGTGTGTGACTTCCTGTCTTTGTGAGACATAAACAGTTTGAAATGTCAATGAAACGCAGAAGAAAGTTGGCTGAATCTCCTCTTGCTGAACATAAACGGAAGCTGGCAGGGGTTCGCTTAGTTGAGCATGCTTGTGTGGTTGTGTGTGCGTGACTCGGGCCTCGATGAGCGTGTTGTGTGGCTCTATGGATTTATAACGACATACGAATCTAAATTGTACTGGACACACCGGCATGAAACAATTCACATTTGAGCAAAAGAATAGGCACGGTCCTGCAGTATGAACATACCCAAAGATACAGAACACACAGACAACGAAGATGTTCATGCTATCTCACCAGTTGGAATGAACAAGGTGTTTCCTTGTTTGACAGAACACTTGTAACACATGTCAACCTGGTCTCCAAAGAACATCTCATTCTGATTGGATGAAGAACTCCATCGCTCAAAAAGCGCCAGGTTAGCTGGTGTCGGGGATATCAGATAGAATATTTTCTCACCCTGAATGAACAGAAAGGGGAGGACGTGCTTAAAATGACAACAAAGGTGAAAAGATCATGAAAGTATCAATAATTTTGTTCATGTCTCCCTCACCCGCAAAACATGATACCAAACGGAGGTGCCTCCAAAGTCAACATGAAAGTCTGTATAACTATCCTTCACTCCCATGAGACAGTATTTCTGCACGTTGGGCCGCTCAAATACAGACTCCTCGGGCCAAAGGTTCTCCACCCATGACAGTTTCCTAACAATCTTTGGGGTCTCAACCAAGTTTGAGAGCCTGAAACCAACCCAACAGTTAGTTACCTTTCATTCATATGAAATGTTAAAGGGGACCTATTGTGCTTTTTCCGCTTTTCTGACCAAAAATGTTAAAATGTTGTATAAATGTGTTCAACTCTGGCAACGTTTCAGATACGGGGGACGGCATGGCCCAGGCGGTAAAATGGTCGTCTCTCTACCAGGAGGTTGTGGATACGATTCTCTGTTCTCTGTGATCAGGTCCAAGTATCCTTGGGGAAGATACTGACCCCCCAGTTGCTCCTGATGCAGTCATCAGCAGGTAAATAAGCGCTTTGAAGGCCTTGGAGGTGGAAAAGCGCTACAGAACGAAAGACCATTTACCATAATGAGGGTTGCGCGTTTGGAAGTGAGGCCTGAAAGAAGTATGCAATGGTTCTGAATGCTGGTTTTTATCGTCATCGGCTCACTGTGACATCAGAGTTGCAGGCTCCTGACCAGCAAGAGAAACATATGGGACTGACCATGGGCAAAGCCAGACTAAACAGTTGTTGAAGCCCGATGCCTTTCCAATGTTAGTTTGTCTTGTTGAAAAGTCAGAAGCACAAATTTAAGTAACAGTTTATCCATGTCCTAAATGCTTTTATTTTGGGAAAGTAAGCGGATGTCTGTGTAGCATTACAGGAAGCGTCTTCTTACACTCAGGCACCTGCATGCATGCAAATTAGTTTCTACCACAATTGGTGGATCTACCAGAGTTTTTTTTTCCCGAAAAAACATAATGACCACATTTCCACTGATGTTATGCCAACATTGTCTGCACGCAGTAAACTTGTACCTGCGTTACCACTCTTTGAGTTCTTACATGGTAAGTCAGGGGTCTCCAACCAGCAGCTCATGAGCTACCAGTAGTTCCTAACCCCTTTTCAAGTAGCTCTCCAAAGGGTTTATTCACTTATCAACTCAACGACAAAATTAGACAGTGGGGTTCGGCAGTAGTCCGAAAGTCTTAGAGTGCTTGGGAATGTGACCAATCACAGTCATGACCAGAAGACAGGCCTTGAGGGGAATAAGTTAAAACAGACCATTTTGGAAAGCCAGGGAAGTACAGCTGGAATAGGTGCAGATTCTGGTAGATCTACAAAGTTTTATCAAGTGTAGCTGCTGTATAGGAGTCCACAACTCAACGCAAAGGGCCGAACATGAGCATAATAGGTCCCCTTTAAGAATAACATCCCTTAACAAGTCCCTGCATGATAAACAACGTGATGGGAGTGAACCTGGTCTCTGAGAACTCCAAGCTGATAACATTGAGCACTCTATCTCTGTTAGGGCTGTTGTAGTACTCCACAAAATCTCCCAGTCGCATCTTCAGGTCACATTGGCGAGAGACATCAATCACGTCAATCTCTTTGTCCGAACCTGCAGACAACAGCAACATTTCATGAGAACGAACATCATAAAGTTGTGTTCATGTTGAGCTGTACATTTGCAGGGTAGGCTGGATTACCGATGTAGTGTTCCACATCACTGACACTAAACGATGCCGGTGGCAGAGTCATGCCAAGACCGTCTCGCCTTAGTACCATGACAGGGACGCTGAAAGAATGCTCCTCAAGGAACTCCACTGTGAGCTGGGCCCCTGACGGCTTCAGCAAGACTTCATCTGCACTGTGTACACACAAACAGAAATTGGAACGTTTGTTTTCATATTTCGTCCAACACGGTGATATAGTGGTAAGTATGTCTGCCTCTCTGTCAAGGGTTCAAATTTCCATTGGATCTCTGGTGGAGTTGGCATGCTATCATATTTGCGGGAATACGGGAAGTCCGGCTTCCTCACATATTTCCAAAACATGCATGTTAGGTTAATTGGAGACTCTACAAATTGTCTATAGGTGTGAATGTGAGTGATTTTGCCTGACAATGTGGCTGTGATTGACTGATGATCAGTCCAGGGGTGTACCCCACCTCTTGCCCAGAGTTAGCTGGGATAGGTTCCAGCTCACCCGTGACCCTAGCTTCGGCAAGCAGTATAGAAAGTAGATATATGGATCATTTGGATATATGGATATGGTCATTTGTCTACATGCAAATTCTGTTTTCATTCACTGAAAACAAGAGTTTGGTGGGTACTTTTAAAAACATTCAACATTTGGGTGGGGATGGAAAAGCCGTGTTGTCTGGCTTACCATCGTATGACATCATCGGGTGTGCAGTTACATTTTTTAATTTAAGCCAACAACAAGGCATGTGTACAAACACTCTCCCCATTTTGTGCAAAAAGAGGTGTAGTAACACTGCTTTAAAACACACAGAGTACTTTTAGAATGCATATACTGTATAGCCTCAAATAGGGGCCTCTGTTGTGTGTCAGTCCACTGTCCACTGAACAGAACAGAAACCATCCTTTTATTAATAACAAGACACGGCACCCTGGTAGCTTATAAAATCCAACCCACCTTGTGGGTTGGCTTTTAGTGTGGACCGCTAAATCCCATATCCCAGCTCATCTTATTATCTTAACAATATCACTATCGTAACAAGTGGTTGCACTGTCTGCTTTAGCTGGGCTGCCATATTTGACCAGAGGTCAACAAGTAAAGAATCCGTTCCACTCCTCATTTCGCTGTCTTATTGATAGAAATATGAACATCAGCTGATGCACTTACATATTCCATTGTATCTCTCTTTATTCCATTCACATTGCCCCAATTCTCTGACTAATCAGCTAATAAATGTGTAGCGCCCCCCAAACAGGCTTTTGTATGAATGAACTCCTCTTCGGAGATACACATCAGTACATGTGAAGTTAACCTAAAATGTATAAGCATACCCTAAATAATACAGTGGGACCTTGGTTAATGTCATTAATCAGTTCCAGAAGGTTCGACTCAAAACAAAACTCAAGCTAATTTTCCCATAGAAAATAATGTAAATCCTATTAATCTGTTCCAGACACACCAAACACATTTTATAGACAATAAAGGCAAAAAATGAAGTGATTAAAAATGTGACGAAAATAATAAAACATGACAAATGAATGGACAACTAAACATTTAACAACACGTGCGCTGGCGAGCATGCCTTATGTTTGGTAGCGTGTGCTAGGTTTGACTGCAGATGCAATCAACATGCGACAATATGGTGCAATGCTTATGTTATGATGTTGGAAGCAGAAATGAGTGTTATGGATGTAAAATGAGACAGACAGAAACACAGTGCGTCAAAATGAAATGATGACCGTCTTGTCATTAAACTGTAAAATTCATAGATCTTGCATCCTTCCCACAGTACGGTCCATCTCCTTTCTCTTTGGCGTGGTCCATGTGTTTGTTAAGTTGTGTATCTCTCTGTTGCAACTAGTAAACCAACGCTTTTGCTCTAAAATGGTGACCGCGGCCCACAATACACTGTATGATCATGTGCAAGTATGCACTAGTCCATTCATACAGTTTCTGGGCCCACTTCATACCTACAGTCCAGCACTGCTATTGTGAGTGTTCCGATGTATGCGTCAGTACAGTTCCCCTCCGATTGGAAGATGAAGGCCAGGGTATGGTATGATTGATCCTGCATATGCTCATGCAATGTAAACGCGTTACAGAATGACTGGAATGAAATTGCTCCTCTGTGGGTCTTAACCGCCTTTCTTAACAGAAAAACAGACTCCATATAAACCACTAAAGATCAAAACCCACGGCTCACTCACTCAAATGTACATTTACATGTGTAATAAAAATGTTTCATGGAATTAATGCAATGGCTCCTCTTGAAAGTTAATAATGATATAGGCTACCTGGCACAATTGAGCAATAAATGCCTTACTGTGATTAATATTTAGTGGAGGCAAAATTAGTGAACACAGGGTATAAATACTACATTACCACAACTACCAAGTACATCTTCACTTGATTTATTTAAAGCTCTATTCTGCTGTCAGAATGTTGAAAACACAAACACAAATGAGGACAGTGTTTTTCCTTCTAGGGCCATACCTTGGAAAGGTGCGATTGCGTAGCTCCCTCACAAACTGGGGGCTGCCAGTCTTCACCAGCCGAGTAGGGTCTCTCCCTGCACTGGCGATGCTTCCATCTGTCTGCTTGTTCCCGCCACGCCGTTTCCGCACTAAAGAATTAACAGTCGCACAATGTCTGTGTACATAAAAAGGTAGAATAAGGAATTGAAAGTTTTACTTACTGACAGATGGGCCATGGCTGATCTGACAGTTGGGGCAGTGATAAAGATCAATCTCAGCTGCTTTGTCCTCCTCGACACCAACACAACTACAGAGTTGCAGGATAATGCATGGCACACGCAATAGATTATGATGGCAATAATCGATATACAGACAATTATAGCACATCATGACTTACCTGCCATGGAACCAGTCTTGACAAATGTCACACTCGATCATGAAGCGAGTCACATCATAGGGTAAGCGACACAAGCAGTACACTGGTATAGATGCCATCCTCTGTATATTTGGAAGAAGGTGAAAGTTCTCTGCAGGTTTAATTAGTATTGTTTCGATAGATTTCCAGTACAGTTCTGAATATTACTGTGGTTTCTAAGGGTGAAGGCTAGCGAAGACACCAGGAGAGCTGAAATACATAAAAAAATACATAACAACATATTAATAATGACAGAATATATAAGACACACAATATTAAGTTAGAGCCATGACTCTCCCACTAAGCTTAGCTACGGTGTGGGCTGTGAACGGTAAGCTAACACACGCTTTCTTTAGAATAAATATAAATGCAGAAATACACATTGATCAAAGGTCATTATGACGATATAACTGGTGATTTGTGCCGCTATAGATAAAAATATCTGGGATTTGTAAACACGTTCACGTTGTTATGCTAGCCATTTTAGCTAACAGTGTAGCTAATCTATAAACACTTTTAAACATTCTACAGCTACAATTCGCAAGAACACAACACATTGACAAGGAACTCTCCAACTAAATGAACAATGCACAAAGACGAGACAAACCGTTTATACGAGACAACGGGGCGAAGTGATACATAGCAACTCACCGAGGCCAAGCACTCAATCGCCGCTGTAATCCCTACGAACGATCCCGGCTGCGGCCTTATTATGCAACGGACATTGGTTAGGGTTTGCTTCACCACATTTTATATAAGGACTATGTAACGCCTGAGTATGGAAATCCGGATCAGACAATGGCAGCGTAGCCGGAATTTGAACCTCTAAGCGACTTAGACGAGCACTATAGCTACAAATGACAGCGTACTGGAACGAAAGAACGCCATTTTCAAAGCATACAACAGCGTCACCGTTGTTCATCACTGTTAACCTGTGCGGGAGCAATAAAGTTGGAGCAGTCAAAACTTGGTATTTTGGAAAAAAAAGCTCCTGTTTTAAAACATCTAAGATTGAACATGGGACACGTTATTTACAAAAAGAGATCAAAATGTAGATTTAAAATGATTTAAAATACATTTTAAATGCCTATGCCATTTGTAAATATGGTGCTTGATGCAAAAATACTGTATATTTTTACACATACAGACACTTGAAAAGAAAACATTTCAATAAGCTGGATGTAAGACATAAAAAGGACAACATTTTTAAATATGTCAAATGTCAATTTCCTTTTAAAGATTTACATTTTTTCAGTTTTGGTGAACTTGCACATTATTGCATACATTGAAAACATCTATATTTGCTTTGCAATGAGCTTGATATTTGTAACTTTGACATTTTCACACAGTTTGTGTTGTAAGAATATAACACAGCATGGAAAAATGTCACAATTGTGTGATGTTTGACATCATTTATTGATTAGTTACAAAACATAACAGTGATTTTGTTACAATGTACAGGAGGTTGGTTCTCAGTCATGCCTTAAAGGGACGCCCTTGACTTTTTTGCATCCATGAGTACGTTTAATAAAGCCTAGAAACTATGTTGTTTTGTTTTCGGTGATTCATAGAAATAAAGCCCAAAAATCCTAAAAGAGGTATTTTAAAAAAGTACCATGGAAACAAACTTGAGAACCAGTTTTTTTAAGCTCTCAAAACCTTACTTAATATGGCCAGAGTGACATTTTACAATTTAACACCAACTTTAGAAAATACAAAAATAATCTTCATGTTTTTGTATTTTTTTTTCTTCTTTTTTTTTAGATAACATTTTGGTAAAACGGCATCATGAAACATGATAATGAAGCTGTTTTGTATGCACAGGGTCTACATGTTAGTATCAGACATGACAGCAAAGGATCCGACCTTCTAGGATGAAACGCATACAGAAAACCATCGTCATATAGTAATTGATGTCCAAAGGAACTATTGCTACTTGACCATTCATGTTCTTAAGCAGCAGTCGTTTAATAAGCATAATAAGCATAAACCTGACCATCCATGGCTAAATGAGCTGCTAAGCCAGATGTGACACATGTGACATGTCATGTGTTATGTTATGTATATGCTCTACCAGAGGAGTCAAATAAAGGATGGAACTGTCTGATTCTGGTTCATCTTATGACAGTCTGCAGTTTGACAGGCAAGTGCACATCAAATCAATAATCATCACAGTGTATATTTACTTTACTTGAGGAAAAAAGAGAGATCATTTCTTTTGTTTTGAGCTTTTTTGTTGGTTGAGTGATGCTCGAATTGACAAATTTTGGTTAAGGAGGTGCAAGCCAAAAAAGTCATCTAATGTAGTCCATCATGTATTTGTGTCAAACATATACATACAGTCTAACATGCACATTAAAAATACAGACTAGTGTACGGAAAGTCTGTTTTAATCACACAACTCCAAACAAGGACAAAATAAACACATGCTGTCCAACACTATCGATTGCATAATAGTGTGATGTTTTGGTTGTGGACCAATCATGGTGATCACAATTGTGCTTCCTCGTTCTGTGACAAAGCGATAATGTCACAGGTCTAATAACAATTGGGGTGAAAAATCAACATTTTTCCCACAAAAACAGATATTAGTACCTACATTAACATGAATAATGACTACGGTACTTTAGTATTATTTCACGTGTACTCTAGTGTGTAGTGAGATTTTTCAATTGTGTTAATTTGGGTCAGGTCATACTAGAATCAGCAGAATCTTTTCTATTGGGAAAAGAAAAAGTCTGTACTGGGTTCTTTTAATGTTTTTTTTCTCTGCCCATTGAAGCAGATTGTGCGGTTGCCATTTTAAAAAGGAGTCAATGTCTGCATATGAAAATATTTGATGACTTAGAAATGATTACAATACATGCTGATCAATTCCAATGATCATTACTAATTGCACTTTTAAAATTGATAGTCCTTTCACCGCAAACATTGACAAACTAAAACAAATGACCAAGGATATGGACACATCATGAAACATATTTTTAGGGACAGTTTAGTTCTGACAGTGAAAAGAAAACGTTTGTCGGAGATATGTCCTCAGACACACACACATACAGGTAAACACACATACATTTCACATACATACGTTAAACAACGTGTACACCCCAAGACCCACACATACCGTTATTCACAACGCTCAGGGGCTGTGTTCAATGTCGCCTTCTCTCTGTACATACCAGAACCAATCATATCTCGCATTCATTCCCCACATCCTGTCATCATTGGTTGCAGTTATAGTACTGCACCTCAGTACTCATACTTCAGATCTTTTCTTGCATCATTATATTTACCTCAAGCTTGGTTTCATTTCTGTCCCAGCGGAAGAGTGGCGGTGGGGGGCGTTGGGTGATTTTTGGCACTGGAAGGTAGAGCAGCTTTAGAACAGAAGGAGGAGGAGGAGGAGGAGCAACAGTTTGAAGATGAGGAGGAACAGGAACAAAATGCCCCCCCACTAGCAACGCTGCCATCTGCGGGTGCAGAGGAGCTACTGTCAGGCTGCACAGTCACAGCTGTAGACGCCGGAGACGTGGTCGTTTGGGAAGGCAGCAGCGGTTGGTTTTGAGGTGATGAGCAGGGCAGCTGGATGATGGCCTGTGTCAACTGGATGGGACGTTGCTGTGTCTGCTGGCACGCGGGGGCCGGCTGAAAGGTCATCTCCTGGAGCTGGAAATCCGGCTGCGTGTGTGGCACTTGAGCTGTGTGCGTTTGCGAAGGTCCGGGGAAGATAGACAGACCGCTATAGGGAGGGGCTGCCACAGACAAGCCGGCGGCAGCTGGGGCTGCCTGTGGATTTAGTGGTACCAATGGAAACCAGCCTGGAGGAGCCACCTGTAAGGGAAAGAGTGATACAATGAGGCTTTGGGACTGTTAGCTGTGAAAAAGCAAGCATCATTCTGATTCTTGCAGAATCTGCATCTATTCTTTGAATTCTTTGCTTCCCGCGAAAACGGTCTCTTTTAATTTATTCCACCCAAGGCCCGCCTCAAAGCATGCCCACTCCGCTCATTGATCACACTCCAAGGGCTCATGAGGACTGCCGAATAGCTGCCGAACCCAACTTAAACGGCTTTGTAGCTTTTGAAAATGTCGGCTTTTAACATACAGCTGTATGTGTTGGATCCCGAATCCGATCTGGAAGTAGAGACTGGACAATCTGAAGTTTCTCAAGAAAAGAGGTTACTTCAAGACATCGCTCAATGCTAAGTAGCTATTTTAGTCTTAGGTGTTCTACAGCATCTCTAACATGTAATGTGTTTTTTTTTGCGGGACTAACAGTGTTTAAAAACCTCGGGGAGACCCACTGATTGTGGTGGGAAATGGTTATTAGCAACTCCAGACTCGGTGAGCTTGTAATTTGTACCTCACTCCCCGGATGCACACTCTATAATGCTACACAGACAACCTCTTTTGTTCCATTGCTTAAACCAAATATTACACTGATAAATTGTTACTTACTGGTTGCTCTTCTGACTCTTTTGACTAACGTTGGAAAGGCGTCAGGCTTCAGCAACAGTTTGTTGGCTAGTCTAGCTGCATACTGGCCCATGTTCCCAAAACAGTCCAGTGTGAAATGCCAGTGACAGATTCAAATTTTTTCTTTTGCTGGTAGGGAAACAGGAACTCCAACCACTTGTGCCTGAAGTTTGCCTCGTTAGGAATTGCTTCAAATGTAGCTTTACCGTACAACCGAACAAACGCTTCCTGGGAGACATTGCCAATGCTTGTGGCAGGGCAGAAAAAAACGTATCTGGCCTACAATGCACGCCCATATAAGGAAGCCCTGCACTTTGTGAACCAGTGTTCAAAGAACTCTCTGAATCTAAGCTTTCGGAGCCATCCCAAACTTCTTGCAGGGTTCACTACCAAATGCGCACACTCCATGATCTGAAACGTTGGCATGGTTTAACACCAGAATACAACATTCCAACTAAATGTAACTACATTTATAGGTCAGAAAAGTGGAAAAACACATTAACAAACAAATACATTAAAACCAATGTAATTTTTCGATGCATTTTAGCCATTCATTTACAAACAAACTGGATTTGAGGTCACAGAAAGCTGAACTTTTTAGAAAAACATCACCATAGCTTTCAGCATTGCAGGGCATGCCCCCTTGTATGATTCCAGCTTTGCCTGGTGTGAATAGTACCTCAATCAGCTGAGTCCAGCCCCCCAACTCTTGCACCTGCTGAATCTGTTTGATCTGATTGAGAGAAGGCCTGGGCGTGGTTTGGTCCAGTGTCTCCTTTGTCCAATCATCAACCAGTTTGTGCAATTCATCAGTGAACGTGTTTTTCCTTATCGGGCTTTGATCTGGAGGAACAACAAAAACAATCAGCTGTGGTCTCCGTCCATTTTGGCTACACAGCACAGCACAAGAGTTGAATTCCACTGTGTTCATGAAAAAAGACAACAAATATCTTAAACCTGACACCAGTGTATTCTACACCAGTACCTCTTTTAGCAGGCAGTGAAGTGCCATGAGGAGGATTTCCACTCTGCTCAGCACCCAAAAAACTACTTGACTGTTGGAATCCTGGACGAGAAACACATTGAATATCTACAAATACAGAACACATGAATAATAACACTTTACCAGCAAGTGTGACTCCGTTGTTATCCATGTGAGAGTGAGGTCGGGGCCGCAGTTTGGTTTTGGCCGGCCTTGGCCTGCGAGGAGAAAGGACTGGGGCTAGTGGAGGAAGAGCAGGGGTACGAGACAGGCAAGTGGGCAGACTTTGCCTTTGTCCTTTTTGGGAGCGAAGCTGTCTGTACAGTTCTTGGAGCTCTAGGTTTTGCTGGGCCTGAAGCGACACCACTTCCTTGATGTGCCTACAGATGTGGAGATTCAAAACACAGGTAAGGCATTTTATTACGGTTGAATTATTGTCACAGTTGACAATTGTCAATGCTATGATTCAGACAATGGGCTCTAATTTCGTGGCACAGCGCAGGGATGCGCAGGGTGGCGTGGCCCACGCTGTGGTAATTTGGTCCAGCACACCACTGGGCTGCGTCGAGATGGTCGTGGTGGCACACCAGTGGAGGTGTCCACATTTTCAGCTTGGTGCAGTGACAATTTTGTTACAAAACAACACGCCAAAGGTGCGCTGAAAGCTTGAATGCTCCAACTTGGTCTATTCCTGGCACAGGTGAAGCGCACCCTGCACAGTGGTAAATTGCCTGACATGCGCACAGTGCACCAAAACCTCATTTTTCAGATTTTTCAGAGTGTCGCGCACATTTCAGTGGAAAAAATAATGACAGCAACCACTATTAATGTAACCGTCTGAACCAGCATGGACATTTTTGTATTTATCGTCCCATCACATCTGATGTCAGATCAAAGATGTCACACATAATGGGAACTCAACCTGACGGTATCTTAAATTAGATCGCCCCTCCTGCGCCTCCCCTCAGTAACCACTGTTAGTATGCTAAAAAGCGTGAAAACACGTAGCACAGACAAATTTCACAGAGAAAGTGACCCATTAGGCAACTAATAATTAACAACAACTAAAAACAAAGATTTATATACAGTGAAGAAAATAAGTATTTGAACACCCTGCTATTTTGCTATTTCTCCCACTTAGAAATCATGGAGGGGTCTGAAATTTTCATCGTAGGTGCATGTCCACTGTGAGAGAGATAAACTAAAAAGAAAAATCCAGAAATCACAATGCATGATTTTTTAACAATTTATTTGTGTGATACAGCTGCTAATAAGTATTTGAACACCTGAGAAAATGAATGTTAATATTTGGTACAGTAGCCTTTGTTTGCTATTACAGAGGTCAAACGTTTCCTGTAGTTTTTCACCAGGTTTGCACACACTGCAGGAGGGATCTTGGCCCACTCCTCCACACAGATCTTCTCTAGATCAGTCAGGTTTCTGGGCTGTCGCTGAGAAACACGGAGTTTGAGCTCCCTCCAAAGATTTTCGATTGGGTTCAGGTCTGGAGACTGGCTGGGCCATGCTAGAACCTTGATATGCTTCTTACGGAGCCACTCCTTGGTTTTCCTGGCTGTGTGCTTCGGGTCGTTGTCGTGTTGGAAGACCCAGCCACAACCCATCTTCAATGCTCTGACAGAGGGAAGGAGGTTGTTCCCCAAAATCTCACAATACACGGCCCCAGTCATCCTCTCTTTAATGCAGTGCACTCGTCCTGTCCCATGTGCAGAAAAACACCCCCAAAGCATGATGCTACCAACCCCATGCTTCACAGTAGGGATGGTGTTCTTCGGATTGTACTCTTCATTCTTCTTCCTCCAAACACGCTTATTGGAATTATGACCAAAAAGTTCTATTTTGGTCTCATCTGACCATAAAACTTTCTCCCATGACTCCTCTGTATCATCCAAATGGTCATATGCAAACTTAAGACGGGCCTTGACATGTGCTGGTTTAAGCAGGGGAACCTTTCGTGCCATGCATGATTTCACATCATGACGTCTTAGTGTATTACCTACAGTAACCTTGGAAACGGTGGTCCCAGCTCTTTTCAGGTCATTGACCAAGTCCTGTCGTGTAGTTCTGGGCTGATTCCTCACCTTTCTTAGAATCATTGAGACCCCACAAGGTGATATCTTGCATGGGGCTCCACTCCGATTGAGATTGACCGTCATGTTTAGCTTCTTCCATTTTCTAATGATAGCTCCAACAGTGGACCTTTTTTCACCAAGCTGCTTGGTAATTGCTCTGTAGCCCTTTCCAGCCTTGTGGAGGTGTACAATTTTGTCTCTGGTGTCTTTGGACAGCTCTTTGGTCTTCGCCATGTTACAAGTTAAAGTCTTACTGATTGTATGGGGTGGACAGGTGTCTTTATGCAGCTAACGACCTCAAACAGGTGCATCTGATTCAGGATGATACATGGAGTGCAGGTGGACTTCTAATGGGCAGACTAACAGGTCTTTCAGGGTCAGAATTCTAGATGATACACAGGTGTTCAAATACTTATTTGCAGCTGTATCACACAAATAAATTGTTAAAAAATCATGCATTGTGATTTCTGGATTTTTCTTTTTAGTTTATCTCTCTCACAGTGGACATGCACCTACGATGAAAATTTCAGACCCCTCCATGATTTCTAAGTGGGAGAAATAGCAAAATAGCAGGGTGTTCAAATACTTATTTTCTTCACTGTAAGTCGGTTGTTACAATATGGCTGTAGGATATAGTATTTTTTACTGTTCATTTTTTCTCAAGAAGGATGAGGAGGAGATACCGTGAATATACTGTAGCCCTTTTCGCTCGACAGCGTGGCTCTCCTATTTGGCGATGCAAAGCAGGAATGCTGGTGGATACTTCGATTAGCCTGCTGCTGTGTTTAATGATGATGACGTGTCCCACCCATGAGGTGGTTGTGTGGTGACGCTCATTGTGGTCTCTGATGCGCTTTTAAAAGCAATGAGAAGCGTTCATTTGAGATTACACTTGGCTGTGTTAAACCCTGTCACGCCTTCTCTCTTCCCTCTTTGCCACTTGCGCTGTGGGAGGAATGGAGGCGTGGGTGCGCGGCGCTGCGCCAGGCCGAGCTGCTTTATGTAGAGTATACCATTGTAAGGTTGCTAAACGGCGTGGGCGTCCCTGAAAGACGCGATCTGTCTCACAAAGGGCGCCATTGACGCTAGAACCTCTACTGTTAAGAAGTGATGCTATACTTGCTATCATGTGGAAGCGGGACAATTAATACAATTATTCATTCATTCATTTTCTACCGCTTCTTCCTCACGAGGGTCGTAGGGGTGCTGGAGCCTATCCCAGCTGTCTTTGGGTGAGAGGGGGGGTACACCCTGGGCTGGTCGCCAGCCAATCACAGGGCACATATAGACAAACAACCATTCCCACCCACATTCATACCTATGGACAATTTGGAGTGGCCAATTAACCTAGCATGTTTTTGGAATGTAGGAGGAAACCAGAGTACCCGGAGAAAACCCACGCATGCACAGGGAGAACATGCAAACTCCACACAGAGATGGCCGAGGGTGGAATTGAACCCTGGTCTCCTAGCTGTGAGGTCTGCGCGTTAACCACTCGACCATCATGCCGCCCTTTAATACAATGCAATTAATACACTTTCTACTGGTTGCAGTGTGAATAAAAAAATTTGAGACTTGCAACCACAACCTTTCCTACTTAGCCAAAGTCTATGCCTTATTTAGTGCTTTTATATTTTTCCCACTCACTTCTCTCTCAGCTTGTGTAGTTCTCTTCTCAAGTCTTCATCCTCCAATTCACTTTCGTCATTATCATCATCACTGCTGCCTACGGGGGAGTGGCTGTGCTCATGATCTCGAGAAAGATGGGCCATCCCCGGAGTCCTCTTGCTCTCATCTTTCTCTCCATCCTTTGCCCGAGATCGCCTCCTCTCCCTGATCACAACAGGAGACACTGGAGAACTGTCACTCTGGCCGTCTTCCTCCTGCGTCTCAGCCTTTGTTACAGAGAAGCGTCCGACTTTTCTGTGGGTGCTGCCGTGGCGTGATGATGATACATCTTTTGGGGGAGAGGACTCGGACACTGGTGTCACCTGTTGAGAGCAGCCGGAAAGGCATGAGCCTCGTGTTCCTTGTTTAAAGTAATGAATGTCAGACTAATATTGTCTCTTCTCATACTTGAAATCGCCCTTTGTGTGACTGATGTCGGGTCACCTCCTTCTCCTCTTTGAAAGACTGACTGATGGATCGGCCCTCTGATAAACAAAATGGGGTGCCGGGGAGTCAGAGACACACACAGAGAACATAAATACGCAGAACACACATACAATGTGTCAAACAGACAAAAAACAACCAACAGAGAAATCATGTCCATGAAAGATGACAAACAGAACAGATGCACCAAGACAATCGTGGACCACAGACACATACAGATATTGGAGTTAATCATCATTTTTGCTGACATTTGGGTTGCATGCAGTTTTGCTGTTTTAATATGTTTAACTATGACCTAGAAATCCTGTATTGTCATTAAAACGCTCATTAACAATGAGCATGGAGAGAAGGGCAGTTAATGGCTTATCATTGTTAATGGCTTATTAAAAGCAATATTATTGTAACTTGTTATGTAAAAAAGCAGAGCTGTCAAATAAACAGAATCATATTTCTCACTCTTACCTTTGTCTCATTCACATTTTATCTGTGATTTAATGACACTATTTCATCTTTGACATGTGTCAACAGAAATCTAAAATTATTTTTAACATAATTATACATTAACATGTATATATTAGGGCTGTCAAAAACAACGCGTTAACGGCCGTAACCAATTTATTTAATAAATTAGATTACATTACATTTTTTGCGTAATTATCGCATGTGCATCATGGCAAGTTATGACGACGGATGCCGGCACAGCGTAGCTCCCCACAGAGTCCCACAGGCTCTGTGGCCTCTTTATAACTTTATTCTGAGATGAACACATCAACAGCAGTGACATTCAAACACCGTTTATGTATCTCAACTCTAAAACAAATAGCCCGTTCGTCATCGTAACACTTCCTCAATAGACAGATCGCGAGATGCTTTCACTAACACCCCGAAAATCACAACAACCGGTGAGCTGCATCTCTTTTTTTTCGTTGTTATTCTTGTTTAAATCACAATTACATGTAAACTGGAAAGGACAGTATATTTTAAAATATATTTGTACAAAAGACGGGTTTGCCTGTGTCCATTCCCTTGTGCTGCTTTAAGGGAACATGATTATACGCAGCTCCCATTTACGATACTAGATGGGCACCTGAATGCACCAGGGCAGCCGCGCAGGTTTCAGGGTTGTCGAAACATTTGATGTTCAACTAACAATGTGGCTTATAAACGTAAGTAACCAGGTTATTTCAATGCTAGATGCTGTTGGCACCGTCATATTGGAGTGTGTTGGGATTCAGACACCGAGCTGGTTGCTAACTGCTGAGCATTGCCACTAATGGATATTGTTAGCATGGCATTTCAGTGTGATTAGTGTACTGCTTATAGCTGAGATGTTATGTTGCTAATTGCTGAGCTAAGTTAGCCATTGCCACTAATGGATATTGTTAGCATGTTATGAGATGTTATGTTGATAACTGCTGAGCTAAGTTAGCATTGCCACTAATTCATGCTATTGTTAGCATGCTATTTTAGTGTGTTTAATGTACTGCTTATAGCTGAGATGGTATGTTGCTAACTGCTGAGCTAAGTTAGCATTGCCACTAATAGATATTGTTAGCATGTTATGAGATGTTATGTTGCTAACTGCTGAGCTAAGTTAGCATTGCCACTAATTCATGCTATTGTTAGCATGCTATTTCAGTGTGTTTAGTGTACTGCTTATAGCTAAGATGTTATGTTGCTAACTGCTAGCTTTATAAACATTGCAATAGGGTAGATGAATATCATTAATTATTCCCAATAACATATAGTTAAAGGCAAATTGTCTATTTGAGAAGTGTGTATCAAACTGGTAGCCCTTAGCATTCATCAGGACCCAAGAAGTAAGAAGTTTCTAAAAGGTTGGTGACCCCGGTCTAAGACATTCAAATAAAAACAATAAGTGGATATTCTTGTCACTCACTTTGTAACGCTTAATGCTCAGTACATTTTACTGCATTTAATGATGCTGGGAAATCCCATAAAATTCACCCGAAACATGTGAATTCATCTTAAATGACGTGGTGTCTTTGAACGCAACTCCTCATTGCTCATAATAAAACAGTTAAAGTCTGATTCAAATAATCTGATATTAAAGTATCCATCCATCTTCTGTGCTGCGTATCCTCACTAGGGTCGCGGGGGTATGCTGGAGCCTATCCCAGCTGACTTCAGGCGAGAATTCAATAAAGCAGTGTTTGGTAAATAGATTTTCAGACATGTGTGCCATCACTTCATTTGATTTCAATTTTGGCGCTGTTAATACATACAAATACATAATCCTGCCCTATAATTTGGCTTTCTTTCAATAAAAATACAGTAAAATGGTCATATTTCAGACATGGTGATTAATTCATTTGAAAACCATGATTAATCTGATTAAAAATGTTCATTATTTGCCAGCCCTAGTATATATGCAACAAAAATACATGCAGCGCTGCAAGAAAGTGTAAAGTACATAATAATAATAAAAATGTAGCCAAATGAAATTCCATGCAACACAACTGTTAGGCCAAAGTAGCATGCGTGATACAGAAACAAATGATGACACCACCCAAAAGATACTACAATTGGCAGTCAATCAAGCAGATCTATGCTGTATGTACTGTGCATACAGCTTAGTAATTGCACTGCATGACTTGATGCATGTTGCTATCTATGGTGGTGGTGAGCTGAGAGGCTGCTGCTGGCAGGGCCTATGGACTTGGGGGCAGGGAGGGGTCATGTCAAATGAAGGGACATATCTTGGCCACTGGCACTGCAGGGAGGGCGATCAGCTTTGTGGAGCCAACCCCCACCCCTCCCTATATTCTTCACTGATATTGCCTCTTCGGAGAGAAACCCATGCAAAAGGAAAGACTGGCAAGAAAATTAAATTGAGCACAAAAAGAATGTTGAATTCGGATTAAGATCAGTAGTCAAACAAAACACAAGAAGGGTTACAGGGCAGTCAACATTGAACACTTCCTGAAAGTTAATTGACTATGTTAAAATGACTAAACTAGATATTTGATTGACAGTAGATCCATGCTCAACATCACAATCATTCCCACTCGCTCGCTCACTTGCTCGCTCACTTGCTCTCACACTTCCTCTCACACTTCCTCTCGTTCCAAAAATCCCTAAGAGGACGCTACCTTGCTGGACTCTGGGCTTCTTGAACAAGCTGGCGGAATGACGCAGTTTGCATGCCCAGTTTTTGAATTTGCGAGTCCAGGATTTCTTGCTAACAGGATTTCTGATACTAGGACATGTCAGGTTTAGGCCAAAATATCCACCTCCTGCATTATGTTGCTGCGGTCCATGCCGGAGGGGGATCGGTTGCTGACGGAGAGAGAGTCGCAATGCTTCTCCACTGGTGTTGGTGTCAGAGTGGGGGGGCACAGCCTAAAACAAGTATTAAGAAAACAGTTTAGACAGTGTAACAGACAGTTTAGACAGTTTAATTTGACAGTGGCTGGGTGGGTGGAGACATTTTCTAGAGAAAGAAACCCATACCCACACATTTAAAGGAAGGCAGTGGCAGTAAAAGACATGATTTAACTTTAAAGGGGAACTGCACCTTTTTTTTTAATTTTGCCCATAATTCCCAATCCTGATGAGAAACATGTTTCTTTCCCTTCTCTGTGCATTCAAGCATGAGAAAACAAGTTAATTTGAGCTAGCTAGCAACGGACATCAGTGTTAATACCTATTTTGACGCTAAAGCCCTTACAAGAAAATCTAAAAAAAAAACGGCAACAGTGTTCCATTTACATAACTAACTTGTATATTAACCAAGCTACAGCTGTATTATTATTGCAGCAGCGAACATGAAACATGTTATCTAGCGGGCTAACACGACGCCTCAGTGCTCGTCACAGCGTCATTCACAGACGGAAGAGTGGATATCAACCTCTCAATTGCGCTACAAAAACATCGTTTTTTACCTGAGGACTGGAGCACACGCCTTGTGCTGGAAGACACAGCCATCCCAATGAGAGCGGACATGGGAAGTGGTGTCGCTGCATCTATGCTGCTCTTATTGACGAAACTAGCATAAGTACGAGTATCAATGCGCTGAGAAAAGAAGTTTAGGTAGGGTTTGAAATCATCGAAATACAGCAATGCACAGAAAAGGAAATGTGTTCATGTTTCACATAGTGATTGTGAATGATTCCCCCCAAAAGTGCACGTCCCCTTTAACTACATACTGTATTTCCTCTGATAGTAGTTATTGCCTCCACATTGTCTCACAATTTGCCTTGGTGATGCTTGTCTTGTAGATGCTAAAGGTGCCTGAAAAGGGTGAAGACTCGTCTGCACACTGTTTGCATTGTGTTTATGCATTCAAGTTACACATAAGGCACATCATTTGTGACCTCAAATGGTGCGCATTGGCACAAAATGCCATGGTCCCACATGACTTATTTAGACCTAAGTCAAGTCTGTTTAGTGTGCAACATAGTCCCTGCGATGGACATTGTTCACGCATCACCCCAAGCTTCAGGAATTCCTCTATTTGCAAGGGACCTATAAGTAGTTAAACTCCAGAGAAGAGGCTCCCATTGCAGAAAAGATGTTTATATTATCTTGCAGATGCAGTACTATTACTACTTATATATAGATATAGTTAATCTTCAAACAGCTAAAATAATGCATAAGGCTAAAAACAACCAATTACCTAAAAATGTCATCCAATACTTTTCTACAAGAGAGGAGAAATATGATCTCAGGGAAGAAGTACATTTGAAACACTTCTATGCTAGGACTACGTTAAAAAGCCATAGCATTTCAGTATGTGGAATCAAACTATGGAATGGATTGAGTAAGGACCTCAAACAATGTACAACGATGAGCCAATTCAAGAAACAATACAAGCAGTTGATGTTTGCTAAATACAAGGATGAAGAGTCTTGAACCAGTCATGATGTGCTATATATATCACTATATTGACACTTACTATGGTACCCTTCAATTGGATGGTCATATCACCTCCTATTTCGGTACGAGGTACATTATTAAAAAAAACAAACAAAGAAAACCTTAAACTGCATTATGGAAAGCAGGAAGTGAACAAATGTAACAGTTACTGATTGTAAAAGTACCAGATGGAGGGGTAGGATTTAATAAGCTTTGCTTCTTCCTACTCCTTTTGGACATGTGGAACTGTGAACTGATTATGGGATGCACTCAATTGGAATCTGATGCATGTTCAAATGAAATAAAACCATTACCATTACTTGCCAAATAACAAGAGAGAATGCAGAAAGAAGAAGGCTTACGAAAGATAAAAAACATAGTTCTATCTGTGATTAATTCTGAGTTAACTATGGGGAAAATGTGATTAATGTGTATTAACTATTTTATTCTATCGATTGACAGCCCTAGTTTAAATCTCTGTTGGGCATCTCTGTGTGGAGTTTGCATGTTTTCCCTGTGAATGCCAGGGTTTTCTCCAGGTACTCGAGATGTCCTCCCACATTCAAAAGTACTATATGCATGTTAGGTTAACCATAAGTGTGTGGTTGTTTGAATTAATGGTTTTTTGTATGTGCCCTCTGACTGGCTGGCCACCAGTCTGGACGTACCCCGCCTCTCGCCAAACTGAGCTGCAATAGGCTCAAAAAATAAATGGACGGGGAAATACCCGTCATGTTTGTTTTGAGTGTGTGAGTTTTGTTGCACGGCTTTGTGAAAATTATTTGCCGAGTATGATTTGGTCCGCTGCAAAAAATGCACATGCAAACATTAAAGCCACCTTGACGCTTACACTGTAATTTTGTCCCCACAGTGGTATTGAGTAAATTATTCAGGTGTGAAGTATGTGTAAACTGTGTGGCTGCACATTTTCAAACTATTACTTAGAAATCCCCGTTTTTTTATGTTTAATGCGAGCGGCTATTTATGATTGCTTTGTTTACCATTGTCCCATGCAGATGGCTGTATTTTGGATGTATGGATGTACTTGTATTTTTCCCCTTTTTCTTTCACCTCATATTTGCTCCCAAATTCTGGTACTATGTCTGAATGCATAAAGGTAAGATTTGTTAACTTTGAGTGCTAATGTACATCATTGTGGTAGACAATGTATAGAATACATAATATTCATTTATTTTCTACCGCTTATCCTCACGAGGGTTGCGGGAGTGCTGGAGCCTATCCCAGCTGTCTTCAGGCGAGAGGTGGGGTGCACCCTGGACTGGTGGCCAGCCAATCACAGGGCACATATAGACAAACAACCATTCACACTCACATTCATACCTATGGACAATTTGGAGTGGCCAATTACCCTAGCATGTTTTCGGAATGGGGGAGGAAACTGGAGTACCCGGAGAAAACCCACGCATGCACGGGGAGAACATGCATGCTCCACACAGAGATGGCCGAGGGTGGAATTGAACCCGGGTCTCCTAGCTGAGTGGCCTGCGCTGAGGTGTTGAAAATCTCTCCCTAGCTAGCACAACACTGGACTTCAGCCACGGTCATCACATTGACAACCCGTCAGTAGCAGCTGGAACTCCAATTTTAGCTGGCAGTTCAATGCAAAAATGGCTATGCCAAGGTTCCACTGTATATGACAATAAAAACAATACCTGCTAGGTCCGGTTCTAGGCTTGCACATACTGGGCGGAATATCATATTGTGATATATCCCAAAAATATCCTGATTATGGGTGCTCCGATCGATCAGTCACAGATCAGTATCGGCCGATATCAGTGAAAAGGATGGTAGCATACCAACAGTGATTGGATGTTTACTAATGGAGGCGGGCGATCTGGGCTGGGAAGAAACATGCCGCAATGAGGAGATGTCTGCATTTTCTGGCAGTTTTGGGGAATGTCACCAGCACTGCTCCAGTCTCTGGCAAGCCATGGAATCCGTGATCACCCAAACACAGCGACAGTATATACGAATAACTTAAGTCTTGCTACAAGAGCCATCTGCCAGGGCTTTGAAGCTAACTTTACTAATCTAAATACTCTTTTCTTTCTCAATTTCCCATCAATATTTGTTCCAGCTTGTGGCTACAGAGTTACCAAGCTTCAATCAAACTACGGGAGTTGTGTACGTTTATTGTAAACGGTTATACGCAACAGAACTCCTTTGTTGAATAGAGCCACGTACAGTATATTTAACTACTGTACTTATGCTTTAGTGTTTATATTTAACTGTTATTTTTTGCTATTGACCTTATTGTTGGGTTTTGATATCATATCACATCATATGCAGTGTTTTGATTGGTGGAGTCACACTCACACATGTTCACACGGCCTCAATCAGCACGAGAGAGAGCCAACTCTCAGGTGCACTGAACTCATTTAATCTTAGCTATGAGATAGCTTACAGCACATGCATCTGTTTTGGGTAGCAACTGAGTTAGCCAATCCAATTCAATGGGTAACCTTTTAATGTGGGTTTCTTAGCAACAGCATCTATGAATGGAGGTAAGTAAAGGTACCGCTCATGTGTTCCCCCCAGTAAAAAAAGAGGAAGCCTATTTGTAGGCGTCTATTAGAAAGGAGGCCACTATTCGAGGAAATACTTTGGATTTACTCAAACCCCGACTGGTGTTAGTCACTCACAAGGATGGTTGGTTCTCCTGGCACCGGAGGGTGCTGGGCCCCTGCAGAGAAATCCTGACTGACAGGGAGGAAAGTGGCAGGGGGCACTGCGGTGGTGTGGGTGTTCGGGTGAGATGGGCCAGGTTGCTGCTCTATTAGGCCCTGCTCTGCTGAGTTGAGAACTTCTGAGGAGGCATCCTCTGCTCTTCCACAACTTTCAGGGTCATGGGTGGTGGAGGAGGAATGGGAGGTGGTGGAGGAAGTAGTGGAAGATGAAGAGTGGGGAGATGTGTCCGAGATAGAGGCAGGCGGCGGGAAAGATAACGGCAGCGGCTCTGATGACTCTTCTCCACCTGCGGATGTGCAGACAGCTGGGGTGGATGCAGCCCCCCCCGCTTGAGCCGCTGCACTGCTGTGCTCCTGATATAACAAGTTCCTCAGCTTTTCATCCAGTGTCTTTATTCGATTGTCAACAAATTCTATTTTAGGGGGACCCTCGCTGTCTGACTCGGCCACAGAGGAAGGCTGAGCAGGGGATGGGGTGAACGTGAGGGAGAGTGGTGGTAAGGAGGCTTCAGTAGCTCCCAAATGAAAAGGCGGCAAAGAAGAGTCGGAGGAAAGATGGCACGGCACAGAGCAGCTGCCTGTGTCATCTGTGACACTCATCTCGCCTGTGGACACCTCTGACTCAGAGTGCTGTGGAGATGGTTGTTTGGGAAGCGGATGCTGTTTCTGAGGTGTTTCCGCGGCACTTAGCGCTTCCTGTTGCTCTGGGTTTTGTGTTTGACATTGTTGTTGTGACACTTGGGCGGGAATTGGAATTTGTTGCTGCAGCAGGTGGCTACCATTTTGTTGCGCCTGAAGAAACTGTTGACTCACTGATGAGGGCAACATGTGATCAGACTTAAAGGCAGCGCTGCCCATAAACATCTGATGTACGTCTGTGTTTTGCTGTATGTTTAATTGTTGCTGCTGTGGAGGTACAAAAGCAGCTTGGGTTGCCAGGATCTGCTGTTGTATCTGGCACTGTGGAGTACTCTGTGGTATTGGTTTCTGCATTTGCTCTTGGAACGCTTGATCTGGCATCTGTTGCTGTTGTGGTGTTGCTTGGAGATTATGTGTGGCCTGTTGCTCTGGTTGCAATGCTTGTAAACGCTGCTGTCCAGCTGGAACCTGCTGCTGTGCAGGTTGAAGCTGGGGCTGTTTGACTCCCTGAGCAAGTGTCTGCTGCAGATGCTCCAAGTCAGGGTGGGGTACTGTTACGTCCGTTTGAATGCTGGGGGCTTTGGCAGTCGTGAGATTTGTGGTAAGGTTTGTGGCAGAACATTTTGCTGTTGATAAGGGCGCACCCAGCCTTTGGTCAGCAGAAATTGAGGTAAGGATCGGCAGGTCACAATCACTTGAAATATTTTGAGGATTGGGGGGTCGAACAGTAGAGGCTGGTGCACAGATGCTTTCAGATACAGTTGCATGCGGCGTCTGTGTAGTAGTGGGGCCAACAGAGACGGGGGTTAGCACAGTGGCGACATCGAGTAAAGTGGGGCAAGGTGGAGAGGACACCCCACTGGTGGATTCTAGACTGTGGGATCCTTCATTTCCTACAAAGCAGATGTGAGTAGAAAAATAGCATTGTTACAATGGAAGGGCATTCCTTTCATTCTGCATGCATCACTGGCTACGTCTGGCATCATGTTTGACTAGATTTGATTTAAACCTATAGGTGCATGTTTTTTGCAGCCTGTAAGGCCCACATTTTTAAATGATAATAGTATTTTCTGTTATACACAAGATATAAAGTGACATGACAGCGATAAGTGAGCTTACCTTTGTCTACTGCAGAAGGTGGAAGTGGCCGTGATTCCGCAGTGGGTGGCGTGGTGGCTGCTCCCTGGCTAGAAAGAGAATCTCTGTGGCGAATGGTCTGGTTGATAAAGAAGCGCCAACGCCCCACTGGAGATGAATGTGGCTGCGAGTCAGCTGAGACGATAAACAGAACAATTTGTGTGTTCTTCCTCAGAATGCAAACTAGTTCAACTCAATCAAGAGCGCAGTAATCAATGAAATAACAAATATTCAAGACCCAATTAGTCAACAATCAATTACATACAATCAACATCATTATTTACTATCAATTATTGTCCCCATTTCCATTCTGTAGTGCCCTATTATAGGCAAAGATTGATACAAAGGTAATATGAACTCACATGTAGCGCTAGTGGGAGTGCTGACTTGCAACTGGTCACAAGATCCAGTCTAATAGAGAAATGTAAGATTGAAAAATGTCAAAGAACATTGGCTGACAAGGAAATGGGCAAATCCTCATACATGTGTTTGAAGAATTTCCTGGGCTTTCTCAACTATGGCTCTCAGGTCTTCAACAAACATCTCTTTTTCCATATCGAGGACAAAGACTTCCTCCACCTGAAGACAAGATATTACAGGTTAAGACCAAGCATTATTACGATAAATTGCAGAATTATAATTAATAATTATATTATTATGATACCTTACCATGTAATCTGCTATGTCCTCAGGTGCGTCTCCCTCCATGTCAAATTTAAACGTCACCATCTTATTGCTATGGGTCTCCAACTGGCATTCCACCATGTTGTCCCCACTGCCTGACACCTACGTAAATATGATTGAACAGATGCATGCTTACAGAAATATTGTTCATTTGTTGCTGTGTGCACCCACCTGGAGCATACTAAGTTGAAACTGATGTGAAACTTTTTCAGGTCTCAGAGAAGAAGCCCTCCTTTGAGTCTTTACTTTTTCTGATTTCCCATCCGACATGAGCAAAATGGCGTTTTCTCCATTTCCTGGCAAAGACCTGTCGGTGGCGCTCTACTTTAGTCATTACATATTTCAGAAGTCACAAAGACATTGAATACATGAGTACATATACAGTATATGACATGTCCTTGAGTTTTAACACGTAATATTTTAATATTTTATATTTAATATCATTTGGAAAAACAACATATATGACACGTTCTCCGAACATGCAGAGATCTTTACAAGGATCATCTCTGTATAATTTAAAATTGTTAGTTGTAGGTGAAATGTAAATTCTATGGTTCTATAATTACTACATTATTGAAGTATAATGATGATAACATGAACCTTGGATGATGTTTGGTCTTTTCTTGATTGATAATTCAAACATGGACACACAGACAATTTGTGCTACACACATCATATTGACAAAGTTCATATTAATGAACATGGGAAGCATCTTGCAGGCCTTTGGCTTCTAACACACATCAGTTGCAGAGCAAGAAGCTGGGCTGCAGTTAGGGGGCCAAATTTGGCCAGGTAAATCAACTTTTATTAGTATTGACATGTAAAATATGTGTGGCGGCCAGATGATCACAATTGTTATCACTGCCAATGTTTTATTTGCCAGTATTTTTCAATAACCTAAGATTGTCCAGTCATCTTTTTCCATGTTTTTGATCATGTGTGGCAGTGACTGAAGACTGCAATCAATAAGTTTAGAGTGCACCTCAACGTCTCTTGTCCTGTTCGTAAAGCGTGTCATATACAGTAAATGGAGGCATCACTTGATACTAATGTTAAACAATTCCCCATGTAAGTTCTTTATACATGATGGACACACGGTGAGACACTTCTGATATCAGACATACCCTGTGGAGGAAGGACGTTCTGTATTTGACAGGAGTAGACAATCCTGAGGAAAACATTTATGTCATAAATACAAACACAAAGAAGCACAAGAAAAAGACACAAACAACAAGCAGCAATGGATACAAGTGAAGCTGTAATTTCATTTTGGTCAAACAAAGGCAATGAGAACTACATGGATGCTAAACATTTATAGTTATACATAAGAATGAAAAATATGTTAGTCTGAATCACAAACGTTTTCCTATAATTAGACCGCTTTCTACCATGTGAGTCAAATAACAATGCCTAGAACAGTCAACTCTCTCAATTCATTCTTCCTGTACCTGAGAAATGCCCAGCAGGGAAATGTCACAGTCTTGCAGCGAGGCTTGGGGCAGTTTGGGGACATGAGAGTTAAGCAGCTCTAGGGCGGCGGCAGGCGAAGGGGAGGGAGGTATAAAGTCGGCCTGCCCTGATAAGGTGACCTGGGCTGCCGGTGAGGATGTTGGCAGCGCTGGCGCAGGGGTAGCAGCGGGCTGGTGGGATGGCGATGATGGGGGATATGAGGTATCGGAGGGACTGGGGGCAACTTCGTGTGCAGGAAAGACAACACGGGGAAGAACAGGTTGTTCAACAGTTGGCGTCTGTGTGTGTGAATCAGCCTGTGAGTGTGATTGGGCCTGAATGCTGCTTTGTGTGCGAGTGTGTGTTGCCAATGTGTGCTTGGCCTGATTCTGAGGGGAAGGTGCTGCGCCTGTCACGCCGCAGTTGGGTGGGATCCTGCTCTGGGAGTGATGATCGCCCACATTCCTGGGGGCTATCTGTGTGTCAGGATGGGTTAGTAGATGTGAGGCAGGCTGACATTGTTGTGCTGCCAGCTCTGTCTCTTCTCTGGCAATCAAAGCACGACTGAGAGGACATGTTTGATGGCTGGGAGCCAGGATGGGTTCCAGTGGTAACTGGACGACTGAAGGCAATTGTTGCTTTGGACATGCCATGGCGGCTGGTTGTTGAACTTGAGAAAGCATTAGTAGCTGTGCTTGGGAGATGGGCTGAATTACTGGGTACACTGCAGTGCTTCCTATAGGTTGCTGCTGTGGTAGGACCACTGGTTGTGACACTGGAATATTGACTGCAGTGATGACAACGCTTGCGGGATCTACAGAACTGAGACGGGCTGTGTTGGTTCCAGCACTTCCAGATGAGCCAGGAGCCGTAACCACCTGCTGATACTGTGTCACTGGTTGCTGTGCAACTGTTCCCTGTTGAAAAAGTGGTGGACTTTGGTAGGTGGACTGAGGGCCGTAATGAGAGGTCAGAAGGGCTGGGGCAGTGTGACCTTGCACCTTCACAAGGGGCTGGATTGGACTTTGTTGCTGAAGCCGAGGCTCCACTACGGGTGGTATTTGAACGTTATGGTGAACAAGAGTCTCATGCTGGAGATGACTAGAATTGGTGGCAGTTGGAGGTTGAATAGCAGGTATGCTTTGATGGCCCATGATATGCGTGTCAGCAGATGGGTTCTGGTTATGAACTTGATGGGTTTGGCTAACTACTTGCTGTACAGGCTGAGTTTGAATGAATGTCTGAGCAGAGCCTTTGTTCACAGTAGAAGTCGGTTCAGGATAAGTAGTCTGGTGTTTCTGGGCTTGGATGACGACTTGTGCCGGTCCTTGGGTCGTTCCAACCATATGAGTGACATCAATCATAGTTGGCGCGGCTTGAGTTGCAGACTGACTTAGGAACTGCGCCGGTACCTGGATTCGGTTCTGAATATGAGCTTCAATTTGTCCTTGTTGGGACAGGGCTTGAGCTGGAACCGGGAGAGAAATCTGAGCAGGCTGTACAACCATGGTAACCGGGTCTTGGCAGGAAATATGAGTTTGATGCTGCATGACTTCAGCTCCAGCTGGGATACGAGGATTGACAGCAGTCGGAATAGCATGCTGAGAACGAGTTTGCTGTTGTCCCTGCTGCCCGGTGGCAGTGGCAGGGGTATGAGATATGAACGTGCTGTTTAGTTCGGTGGTGCATGCCTGATGAAAACGTGGTTGTAGCTGCTCGCTGCTACTTGGAGGAATTGGAACGGTCTCTTGGTGTTCGGTTTGCCGAAGTTGAACAATGGCAGCTTGGTGTTGGCGCTGCTCTTTGATCTGTTGTTGTAGTAGAGCCTGTTGCTGTGGCAGAACGTCTTGTTGCTGCTGCGGATGCAGTTGAGCTTGTTGATGGCTTTGTTTCTGCTTCTGTTGCAGTTCCTGCTGTTGGAAGACGAGCTTTTGCTGTAAGAAAGTTTGGTGTTGAGCCTGCTGGGGCTGTTGATTGACAGGTTCTTGCTGTCCACTTTGCTGTTGCATCAAGGGATCTTCATGTACTTTTGCCTGGGTTTGTTGATACAGATGTTGCTGCTGCTGTTGCTTGAACTGTAAAAGTGCTTGCTGAGGCGGAGCTTGATGCTGCTGTTGAATAAGCGCTTGTTGCTGATCCAATAATTGTTTATGCACAAGGGCTTGCTTCTGCTTCAGTTGGTCTGGTTGCTGATCAGGTGGGACACATGCTTGATGTGACTCAAGCTGGAAAACGTGCTGCTGCTGAGTGTGCATGATGGTCTGCTCACAAGGATCCCTTGTTGGTTGAGAAAGTTCTCCTGGATGTGGCAATGGCACAGCTTGCTGCTCCATACACGATAATGCTGCTTGCTCCTGTGGAGTTAGTTGAAGGGTCTGCTGTACACAGACCTGTTGCAGAGGCTCATTTTGATGTTTGTGGACAGCTATTGCTGAAAGGATCTGTGGAAGCTGTCCCACAGCAGGCGGAGTGGCACGTTGTTCTGCCAAAGCAACCTGGATGTCCACTTGCTGCTGCTGAAGGTGGGCTGTCTGGACTCCTATCGGAGGCATCATGACAGGTTGTGTTTGTTGGGGTGCCGGCTGGCGGATGATGTCACTCAGCTGCATGGGAGTGGCTTGGGGATGCTGAATGGGGGCAACAATGGTCCCTGCTAGCCCGGAAGGATCACTGAGGGATACAGATGAAGTGAGAGCAGGGGTGATGTATGGGTGTGACGGGGCCAACAGCCCATGAGGTGTGATGGTTTGAAATGCATCTGGGGGGGATGTTTGCGACTGCTCAGTATGTGACAGAAGGATGATTGGTGGTGAAAGAAGGGGGGGAGAAAGTAGTAAAAATTAGGTAAGAATAAGCTTTGCCACAACAATGAACACATTTTATACTGCAGGATTTCCCACTGTTTTTAAGTGGAGGTACATCAGCTTAAATTTGAACAATAGAAACATTTAAATGTCTTCAGAAGGGACTGTATGCAGCTGCTGGGGGGAGCCAACTTTTCTATGAACTGCAAGTATTACAGTATACATATGCCACTTCTTCCTGCTTTGAGTATGCAAGCTATACTGGAGTTACACACAAACACAAACTAGTTATATTTGTTGTCAGCTAATGATAGCTATTTGGCATAGTGTAGCTACTAATGTAAGCTATCATTGTGTAGCAACATATCGTAACAACGACATGAATGTACATTGTCGATCACCATACTCGGAAAATATTTATGTTTGTGTGTGTATACGCATTACGAACATGTAGCTGAATGCCAACAGCCATGAATGGCAGTTATTTTATTTAGATCAAACAAATATTAAGTTTAATTTGGAATTATGAAAAATGTGCATACAGTCCCAAGTATTTCAGGCTTAGTTTGACGATTGAGCGCGCTCCACCAAATGTCCTGGGGAAAGTCCTGCATGCATGCAGTCAGTCAGATAAACAGCATCACAGGATTATGAACATGATTTGTGGTGAGGTAAACAGTTATTTGGGGAGGAAAAAAGATCAAATCTGATGGTAGCATAGCTTGTTCTACAATGTGAAACATAAAAACTAAACTACACTAAGCCAACTACAAATGTGTTTCAACTCAATAGCCCCCCCCATCAACGTTAATGTCAGTTGTGAGGTACAAAGTGACTGCAGTGTAGAAGAATTCCCGTAAAGTCTCTGCACACAAATCACTGACTGGCACTAAGGAGTAGAAGAAAACCTAAACATTTTTTCTCCGGGGTTCTCCGGTTTCCTCCCCCATTCCAAAAACATGCTAGGGTCATTGGCCACTCCAAATTGTCCATAGGTATGAATGTGAGTGTGAATGGTTGTTTGTCTATATGTGCCCTGTGATTGGCTGGCCACCAGTCCAGGGTGTACCCCGCCTCTCGCCCGAAGTGAGTTGGGGTAGGCTCCAGCATATCACTGAGATGCTAAGTAATTATTAAAAATGAAGGTGGAATCATCAATCTGAATGAATTTTTTGACCTTTTTTATGATGTGCCTTTTAGATTATTAATCAGTTAATATTCAGAAAATAATTTGGCCAGAGTTTAGACGTAAATATACTTCACAAAATCACTTCAGTTTTTTTCTTCTTAAATAAACAAAGCCTACAAAGTGATCATTAATTTCTTATTATTGGAAGAATCTATACGGGACAATGACTAACATATGACGGCACCATCAGGGATAAAAAGTGGTATGAAGATGGAATGGTCGTATTCGTACAAACACTGATTAACTGTAACATAGAGGGTCATAGGCCCCATCTTGAAGACCCCCCTAACCCCCGCAATGGATTACAAGTTAGTGACATCGCTCCTTTCACCTGAAAATATTTCTGAGGTATGCTTGGTGATACCTGTGGAACCATGGTGCTGGGCTGAAGAAATGTCTGACCAGCAGGGGGCCCCCCGCTTTGACCCATGGCCATGCTGGACAGACTGACGCTGTGGCCAACAGGGACATTTGGGACACTCCCGCCTTCACCAGATGGGAGGCTCGGAGCATTGGCCGGGGTTCCTGTGCACTGTAGGGAAATAAAATAGCGGATCATCCATGTCATTCAGTCTGCTGTTACTTATGATTGCTATGAAATCAAATGTTACACATACAGATGTCGTCATGGGCTGAGAAGTCTGAGCAAGGGCAAATGATTCCCCTGGCTGAGAGTTTGATTGGCTTAGTCCGTGTGCATAAGATTCACAGCTGGCAGACCCAAGGCTCTCCCCTTCACAGAAAAGCGTAGTTAGAATATGAGGAGAATAAAAAAGCAGTATATAAAACATATGATTGTGTATATTGGACCTGGCAGGCATAGTGTCGCCCTTCCGACCACATTCTGCTCCACTTGATGTGGGTCCTCAGATTCCTGCCCAGTTCCTGCACCTGTTAGTCCAGTTGCTCCTGGCCCCAGTGAAGATGGACAGGATGGATGCGTACAGGATACAGCGGAGTCCCGTCTTTCGTCGGAGCTTTGCTGCTGTCGCTCCCGTGACTTTTTTATCAGATTGACTCTGTCCCGAATGGATTTCCCCACCACCTTGGCATCACTCTCGTGGAAGAAGCCGGACTTTACCTGTGATGAGACGGAGATGGATAACAATACTGTAAAAGTAGAATCTAGGTCACAGGGGAGTAGGCTACCTTGAAACGGGTGATAAAGTAGCTAGAGAGCTAGTTTTCTTTTCTACCATTTAAACATTGCCTCACCATCTCCAGAGCCACTTCCTCGGCGCTGTCGTTCTCCAGGTCATAGCTAAACTCAATGGCCTCGTTATCTTTATGTTTCCCCTTCAGCTTTTTGGGCTCCTCAACCCAAATCCTGAGAGCCAAGCATTCCTGGGTGCCTGTGTCTTCTTCTGCTAACTCCACTCGGACCCCCGTGTCCTCACCAAAAAAGGCGTGATTCAGGAGGTCTCGGATGGACAGTCTGTGGAAGGAACCAGGAGCTACTTAGAAAAGTATTGAAGGAATTTTGGGTGGCACGGCCATAAAATGAAAACTTGCTTACCTCTGGCTCTTGTTCTGACGAATACAACCTTCGATGATCTCTTTAATCTCTGGGTCATTCACTTTATCAAAGCTGGCTGGTTTTATACCCTAAACAACCACAAACACAACATAGCTGGAATGCCTAAATTACCAATAGTTCATTTATTTTTTTAGTTAAAGGGACTCACACTTGTAACTTTGCGATAAATCTGAGCAGCATTTTGGCACTCGGAGTAGGGATATTCGGATGTAGCCATCTCCAGCATGCACATCCCAAAGGCGTAGACGTCCACAGATTCGTCATAATGTTCCTCGTACATCTCTGGAGCCATGAACTCTGGGGTTCCTTTACAGCAGAACATGTAAATACAGCCTCACGCCCATTACTTTTGACATTTGTATTCATTATTAATATCCTTATAGAGCCCAACAGGGGCCATTAGCAGGGTTTACAATCTTTACAGTGTGCAGCATCCTCTCTGCTTTGCTTAAATTGCCTATGAAGTACAATTACGCTTGTCTAAGTGCTGCCCACGTACATTTTACAGTGACTATCAATACTAATCTATACAACAAAGGCAGTTGAGGCCTGCTATGAAAATGTCTATTCATTGTGCTGATATAGCAAACACATGCATTGTTTTCACCACCGCCTATTTAAAAATCCTACCTATGACACTCTTGGCGAATGAGGTCCTCATGAGGGTGGCGAGTCCCAGATCACCTATTTTTACAGATCCGGTGGGGCCCGTGATGAAGATGTTGTCACACTTGAGGTCCCTGTGGACTATAGGAGGGGTTCTGGTGTGAAGGAAGTGAAGGCCCTTCAAGATTTGCCGACACCAGCTCCTCAGCACCTTGGGCTTCATTACCTTGAAGCGCTTCAGGTAACTGCAGGAGGAGACGGGGTTGCATGGATATTGTTATGTGATGCTCCCTTCTCCACATCAGGTCCTATTAGGCTGTGTTAAATTCATTTCATAGACATGTAAATCACAATGTTGGTACTGTAGATCTACCCAGTTGTCGTTTTAGAATATTACTATGAATAGTCAAAGGCTGCAGTCTACAATACGGTGGCATTGACGCTAAAAGTACAACATTTTCAACGTGCACTTCACCTTTTTTGCAAGAACATTTACCGTCAGTATTGCGCTGGAACTGACGTGAGCTGTGTTGAGCATGATTCTGCTCCATAAAACACATGTATGGAAAGAGGAGTTCAGTATATTTGGACATCGATTAATAGCAATCAAAGAAATATAGTCAAATACTAACACTAGGTTATAACAGAGCAAACTACAACCACAATACCCATGGAATACTCTTGTTGATTTTTGATGGCAATGTTTACAAGTAATTCATGGATCATTGTCATCAGAAAGGACAAGACATGAATATGAGGCTATAAATGACATCCTACATACGTTTTGAGTGTTCCTGAGGTCATGAGTTCAGTGACCAGTACGATGCACTTTTTGCCACGAAGGACTGATTCCCAAGAGTCATAGAAGCGCACGATGTTTGGGTGTTGGAGCCCCTTCAGCATCTCTGCTTCTTCCTTGAAGCGTTGCTGCTCGGCCTTGGTCAGCTTGCGGTCCTGAGAAGACAGGAGCAGGCATGAGGCGTTATGGGATGCATTTTCAGCATTCATTGCACTGAGTTGCCAAAGAAAATAATGCAGAGCGAGCGATTTGTGAGGTTTGATTTTTTGAGAATAGGCATGGATGTGATGCATGTATGATGCTTTGAAGGCGTATTGTTTTGAGAAGCCAAACTCTTTACTTAACTGTCCTGAGCAACAATCAAACATTAAATAGTGGTTGCTGTCCTTGCTTTTTCCACTGAAATGTGGGCGACACTCTGGAAAACCTGCCTGTGAGTTTTGGGTGACGTGTGTAGACTGTGCGCCCGTCAGTCAATTTACCACCGCGCAGGGGCCTGCACCAACAATAGACCAGAGCTGGCGATGTTTCAGTGCACCTCTGGTGTGCTGATTTGTCACAAAATTGTCACAGCGCTAAGCTGAAAATGTGGACATATTCCCTGGTGTGCCACCATGCCCACCTCGGCGCAGTCCAGTCTACCATATTACCAAACAGGCTGCCACAGTGGTGCGCTGAACCAAATTACTAATTCAAGGGCTGCGCTGCGCTCTGACATGAAATTAGAGCCCTATGTGTTTATGTTCATGAAACAACCACACACAAATAGTGTTTTAAGGACGAGATACAATTAGTATAATGATAAAAAGACATGTAAGAAGGTTGTTGAAAGTTGTTCAGTGACACTTGAAAACCCCATGAACGTGACAGCCGCATGTGACTGGGACAAAAATAAGCTCTGAACTAATCGCATTGCTTGTTTGATTTCAAAACAAAATAGCCAAGCTCAATACGAGAAGCGTCATTTTGTTGGCAACTAGGGCTGGGGTATATGGACTAAAACTTGTATCCAGATATATTTAGGTTGAATATCAATACACAATATATATCCCCATATTTTTTACACAAAGTGAGTTTAGACAAAAGGTCAAAGCCAAATAAGTAGGTAGGCAAGTCCGATCAGGATTTTATGCTGCCTCTACCGATCCCAATAATCCATGAGTGAAATCGGACGATACCAATACCAATACCAATACCAATACCAATACCAATACCAATACCAATACCAATCACATACATGCAGTGTAAATGTTTACGTCATTGAGAGGCATGTATTGCTGTGCTTACCGAGACTTTAAAAGGTAAAACAATTATTATAAACACTGAACAATCCCCTCCCAACCTACACAGGTTGAAATGGCAATAAATGTCGGCGAAAGTTGGCTAAATATCTTCTTCCAAAGTGTGAATGGAATCTAGCAGGGTTAGCTTGTGTGGTTGTGTGTGCAGGACTCGGGCTGGATGAGTATATTTTTACCAGGTTGTGTTTTACAGCTTTAATGTAAGGAAGGTTTTAGAGTGCCCGTTTAGAAGGTTATAAGTGAATAAATACGAGAAGCACATTTATTTTCGAAAGTAGCTCATATTAGCTACACATTCCCCACAGACAGAACATACTTCCGTGACCCTCCTTTAAAATAGGAGCGCCGTTTTCATAAAAAATATCTTCCATTTGCAGTTGGAATTGCATGGGTGACTACATCTTCCTTCATCACAAGCACAGACATTACAGTTGCTTGAAGATTTAGTAGGAAGTAAGTAAGTAAAGTATGATGTATGTATTTATATAGCACCTTTCACAGACAAGAGGTCACAAAGTGCTTCAAAATCAAAAATAAAAATTTGAACAGTATAACAGTAAAAAAAAAAAATACCAATACATACAGTTTAAGAGAGCCCAAAAATAAAACAACAGTGGATATATCAGCCTTACGGAATAAAAACGATTTAAGTTGAGTTTTAAAAACATCAACAGAATCTAATGAACGCAGAGAGAGAGGAAGGTCATTCTAAAGCAGGGGTGCTCATTAAGTCGATCGCGATCTACCGGTCGATCGTGGAGGTGGTACTGGTCGATCGCTGGTCGATCGCGGCGTGACATTAAAAAAATATCATCCTAGCATCAATGCCGTCACTTGATTGATATACAGGGCAGCCATTCAGATGACAACTGAATGTTGCCCTTCGGGTGACCAATCAAATCAAACAACGTCTCTAAGTGCAGCAGAACTTACGATGTCAGCCTATCATCCATCCCCGTTACTTGATTGACATACAGGACAACCAGTCAGATGACAACTGAATTTTGACCTTTAGGTCACCGCTCATGCGTAAACAACGATGCAAAGTGCTAAGCTAGTCGGCGAATTGCGTCAGATTTTAAGCCCTCGCTAAAGTTTATGGTCACTAAAATTAGTGAAGTAGCTGGACCAAGTAAAAAGGCAAAAACATATCACTTCCATACGGAAGAGGAGGTGGACTTTTTTTTTCACAATATCTTTTTCGAAGTGCGTTTGCCTGGCTAACCTGGCTATCAGCAGCTACTGTCCGGACTATGCATCCCTGGCTGATTCAATTCAGTGCAAGTCATCAAAGTAAACTCAGGTAATTACAAAAAATTTTAATAGTTAATTATGTGTGTTTTGCAATATTGGCTCATTTGGTTATGTAAGGTACATCAACATACAGTGAAGAAAATAAGTATTTGAACATTGCTATTTTGCTATTTCTCCCACTTAGAAATCATGGAGGGGTCTGAAATTTTCATCGTAGGTGCATGTCCACTGTGAGAGAGATAAACTAAAAAGAAAAATCCAGAAATCACAATGCATGATTTTTTAACAATTTATTTGTGTGATACAGCTGCTAATAAGTATTTGAACACCTGAGAAAATGAATGTTAATATTTGGTACAGTAGCCTTTGTTTGCTATTACAGAGGTCAAACGTTTCCTGTAGTTTTTCACCAGGTTTGCACACACTGCAGGAGGGATCTTGGCCCACTCCTCCACACAGATCTTCTCTAGATCAGTCAGGTTTCTGGGCTGTCGCTGAGAAACACGGAGTTTGAGCTCCCTCCAAAGATTTTCGATTGGGTTCAGGTCTGGAGACTGGCTGGGCCATGCTAGAACCTTGATATGCTTCTTACGGAGCCACTCCTTGGTTTTCCTGGCTGTGTGCTTCGGGTCGTTGTCGTGTTGGAAGACCCAGCCACGACCCATCTTCAATGCTCTGACAGAGGGAAGGAGGTTGTTCCCCAAAATCTCACAATACACGGCCCCAGTCATCCTCTCTTTAATGCAGTGCACTCGTCCTGTCCCATGTGCAGAAAAACACCCCCAAAGCATGATGCTACCACCCCCATGCTTCACAGTAGGGATGGTGTTCTTCGGATTGTACTCTTCATTCTTCTTCCTCCAAACACGCTTATTGGAATTATGACCAAAAAGTTCTATTTTGGTCTCATCTGACCATAAAACTTTCTCCCATGACTCCTCTGTATCATCCAAATGGTCATATGCAAACTTAAGACGGGCCTTGACATGTGCTGGTTTAAGCAGGGGAACCTTTCGTGCCATGCATGATTTCACATCATGACGTCTTAGTGTATTACCTACAGTAACCTTGGAAACGGTGGTCCCAGCTCTTTTCAGGTCATTGACCAAGTCCTGTCGTGTAGTTCTGGGCTGATTCCTCACCTTTCTTAGAATCATTGAGACCCCACGAGGTGATATCTTGCATGGGGCTCCACTCCGATTGAGATTGACCGTCATGTTTAGCTTCTTCCATTTTCTAATGATAGCTCCAACAGTGGACCTTTTTTCACCAAGCTGCTTGGTAATTGCTCCGTAGCCCTTTCCAGCCTTGTGGAGGTGTACAATTTTGTCTCTGGTGTCTTTGGACAGCTCTTTGGTCTTCGCCATGTTACAAGTTAAAGTCTTACTGATTGTATGGGGTGGACAGGTGTCTTTATGCAGCTAACGACCTCAAACAGGTGCATCTGATTCAGGATGATACATGGAGTGCAGGTGGACTTCTAATGGGCAGACTAACAGGTCTTTCAGGGTCAGAATTCTAGATGATACACAGGTGTTCAAATACTTATTTGCAGCTGTATCACACAAATAAATTGTTAAAAAATCATGCATTGTGATTTCTGGATTTTTCTTTTTAGTTTATCTCTCTCACAGTGGACATGCACCTACGATGAAAATTTCAGACCCCTCCATGATTTCTAAGTGGGAGAAATAGCAAAATAGCAGGGTGTTCAAATACTTATTTTCTTCACTGTACATTGTATGTACAAATAATCCTCAATACATTTGAAAATAAATAGATGTTTTGCATTTTTGTAGTGGGTAGATCATTTTGACTCGGTCATTTTAAAAGTAGCTCACATGCTGAAAAAGTGTGAGCACCCCTGTTCTAAAGCTTTGGAGCAACAGCCCAATTGTAGGCAAGACAGCTCTTTCTTACCTCGACAAGAGAAAAGACTATTGCATTAGTCTAATCGTGAAGACACAAAGGCATGAACGATTAGCTCCAAATCATCATACGACACCATATTCCTGATGTTGGAGATTTTTCTTTCTTTCTTTCAATTTCTCGTCAGCTGCTTGTAGTGATGCTCTAATGACATTGTAGGAGCTATTTAGTAGTGTTCTAATATCTGTTGATTTTTTGTTGTTGTTGTTGTTTTGTTTGGATTACTTGATAATGTTTTCTCGTTAGTTATTTATTTATCATATTTTGTTTGGGTTAATTAGTAGTTAATTTGTGGGTTTATTTCATTGGATAACACCCCAGGCACCTGCAATCTATTTAAGTAGGCAGTGCTTACAGGACCAGCATGCACCGGGGTGGGCCTATGGTTTTTGTACCAGAGCAAGAGAGGCAACAGGAGACAATGCCTTTGTTCCTTTTTTGTTTGCTTGCTTGGTAATAAAAGGAAATACGAAGAAACGGAACAAGATTGTATGGACAATGGCTCTTTTGCCGGCGTAAAACACAACCCGTGGTGCATCAGTGGCCTTTTGATTATCGTTTAAGTTAAGTTTATTTTTGAAGGACAAATAGCCACTACAGACATGTCCTTGTCAAGGATAACACCCAAATTCCCATATTTGTCATTGTGCTGACCTCATGATTTTAACCAGAGCAATCTGATCCAGTATTGTTCCACAATGAGAATTTTAAAAAATGCATAAAATTGTCCACATCGAGGCAATCCATGAAAGGCACAGTAGCAATGTGTACAGAGGCTAACATCCCATTAGAAAATGTAGCCACTTTCTTACCAGTAAATACATGTGCTTTATAATTTGAGTGTATTTCACTGTTTCTCACAAATTTTGCTTATGGTTTGAAGATTTTTTTATACAAGATTTCGATTAATTTAAATTTTATATAGTTTTTTTAGCGTTGTATGGTGATACATCCCAAAAAATTGTGATATAGGTCCATATGGTCCAACCCTAGTTGATACTGTCTTTATACAGCAACCTTTATACTTTTTTGCTGTTCACTCCCACTATGCAGCCTCTCCTCCTTCATATCTCCACGGTGATCTACGATCACTCCCCATAGCGAAGGGATTCTCAAAGCTAACAGCTGCTCCGAGTGTAAACAATGGAACAAGCTGTAAGCTACAAACGTAATAAGATGAATATCCATAGCTGCACACTTGCTTAAGGGGTCGGTATGGCATAAAAAACAACAAGTAATACATAAAGAACTATGAAATACTAAAAATGCCACTGAAGCTTACACTTGGGAGGCGCCATCTTGAAACCTCCGTGTCAAATCCAGTCTATATCGATATGAACCATTTGCTTGTTATTTTTTTGTATCATGCTTAACAGGAGTATCGATATTTCTAAAATATCGATATGTCGCCCAGGCCTATTGGCAACACTACGTGAGACAGGTGATTGGCAGGCGAAAGGCGCTTATCTCCATGTGATGATTGCACGTTTTTTATGACAGAAATCGTCCAATATTGATTGGTGGCTGATTGATCGGAGCATTCCTACCATGAGCTTTTTTCCATCACATTTGTGTGATCTCCAGTATTGCCAATGAAGGATGTGGCAGAAATCCAATACGCTCACATGAGCAGTAACCCCACAGGGACGGAAGCAACCACTAACCAGTCGCTGTGAAACACTAAACAATTGTTTGTTTTAAAAAGAATATACGAGTCTTATAGGTCCAGTAAAGACGTACAAGGGCTCTGGTCATCTTTTCAAGGATTTTATGCTGTCTTTCATTTGTTCGTCTTTTCTTTCAACTTTTTAAAACAATTATGCACCTACTTGCCATTAAAATACCATAGCTTCAGGTTGAGGAAAGAAAAGTGTGCTAATGAATGCCAGCATGCAACATCACTACCAAGAGAAAAAGCCCTTTACAATGGTGCAAATACTGACGACTATTTTTAGACATGTCACAAGCAACTGTTGTTGACTGCTTATTCCTCAAGTACAAAATACAAAACATTTCAGGTCCTTGGTCTTTTAGCCTTTGCCGAGTTTAAAAATGGAAAACATGGGAATAATACTCTGCAAGGAAAAAAAGAAAAATGTTTCAAAAAATAAAGAAAATCAAATTTTGTACAAGGCCGATAAACAACAGCCACTGTCTCACAAACAGGCCTGATTATAAATAGGAGTCATCATAACATACGTAAGCTTTCCATGGATCTGTTCTATTGACTATTTATTTTGTATTACAAACAAAGCAGTACATGTACAAAACATGTCAGTACTGAGGTCTGCCTTTATGACTCAGGACATCTCCAGCAGTCTGTGTTTCATGTTTTTCCTTTGCTTCCAAGACTTGTTCTGTGTCCTTTTCTGGAAGTCCTGGTAGAGACAACCCCCCCCCGTAACAGTGAAGAAGTATCAACAGAACAGTTGCTTGTCGTTGCACTATTATGACCATGACACAGCGGAAGCCCAAGCGTTGTTTAACACAACTTGATGGCCACCTCAGCATCCATCGTGTCTCCTTTGCCTGGTATCTTTAAGTCTGCACGGTTCACGTAGAGTTCACTTGGTAGAATTCTGTCTAGACAGACTAAAATGGTCTCCATACCTGCATGCGTCGATTAGGGAATCGGGGAAACGTGATTGTCAAGTACATACATCATTGGAGCAGGGAACCTTGTCAAATACAAACACTGTCAGCCTTACCAACACAGCGACACTTCCTTCATACATGACCATTCCCTTTCTGTTTGCTTTGGATGTACAGTGCATCTGGAAAGTATTCACAGCGCTTCACTTTTTCTACATTTTGTCATGTTACAGCCTCATTCCAAACTGAATTAAATTAATCTCTTACCTCAAAATTCTACACAAAATACTCCATTATGACAATGTGAAAAAGTTTTTTTTTTTACTTTTTTTTGAATGTATTAAAAATAGAAAACTAAGAAATCACATTTACATAAGTATTCACAGCCTTTGCCATGAAGCTCAAAATTGAGCTCAGGTGCATCTTTTTTCCACTGATCATCCTTGAGATCTTTCTACAGCTTAATTGGAGTCCACCTGCAGTAAATTCAGTTGATTGGACATGATTTGGAAATATAATAACTGTCTATATAAGGTCCCACAGTTGACTGTGCATGTCAGAGCACAAACACCAAGCATGAAGTCAAAAGAACTGTCTGTAGACCTGCGAGACAGGATTGTCTTGAGGCACAAATCTGGGGAAGGATACAGAAAAATTTCTGCTGCTTTGAAGGTCCCAATGAGCACAGTGGCCTCCATTATTCGTAAATGGAAGACGTTTGGAACCACCAGGACTCTTCCTAGAGCTGGCTGGCCTTCTAAACTGAGCGATCGGGGAAGAAGGGCCTTAGTCAGGGAGGTGACCAAGGCCCCGATGATCACTCTGTCAGAGCTCCAGCGTTCCTCTGTGGAGAGAGGAGAGCCTTCCAGAAGGACAACCATCTCTGCAGCAATCCACCAATCAGGCCTGTATGGTAGAGTGGCCAGACGAAAGCCACTCCTTAGTAAAAGGAACATGGCAGCCCGTCTGGAATTTGCCAAAAAGCATCTGAATGACTCTCAGACCATGAGAAACAAAATTCTCTGGTCTGATGAGACAAAGATTGAACTCTTTGGTGTGAATGCCAGGCGCCATGTTTGGAGGAAACCAGGCACGGCTCTTCACCAGGCCAATACCATCCCTACAGTGAAGCATGGTGGTGGCAGCATCATGCTGTGGGGATGTTTTTCAGCAGCAGGAACTGGCAGACTAGTCAGGATAGAAGGAAAATGAATGCAGCAATATATAGAGATATCCTGGATGAAAACCTGCTCCAGAACGCTCTTGACCTCAGTAGACTGGTCATGTACCTTGACCATATAGACAGTAGACATTAGCACACAGCCAAGATCTCAAAAGATTGGCTTCAGAACCACTCCGTGAATGTCCTGGAGTGGCCCAGCCAGAGTCCAGACTTGAATCCGATCGAACATCTCTGGAGAGATCTGAAAATGGCTGTGCACAGACGTCTCCCATCCAACCTGATGGAGCTTGAGACTTATTGCAAAGAAGAATGGGCAAAACTGCCTAAAGATAGGTGTGCTAAACTTGTGGGATCATATTCAAAAAGACTTGAGGCTGTAATTGCTGCCAAAGGTGGATCAACAAAGTATTAAGCAAAGGCTGTGAATACTTATGTAAATGTGATTTCTTTGTTTTCTATTTTTAATAAATTGAAAACATGTAAAAAAAAAACCTTTTTTCACATTGCCATAATGGAGTATTTTGTGTAGAATTTTGAGGTAAGAGATTAATTTAATTCAGTTTGGAATGAGGCTGTAACATGACAAAATGTAGAAAAAGTGAAGCGCTGTGAATACTTTCTGGATGCACTGTACATATGAGGAAAATATTTAAGCGTATGTCAACTGGAGCCTATTCTTGCTGACTGGTACACCCTGGTCACCTGTCAATCACAGGACACATTACACAACCATTCACACCCATGGACAACTTGGTCTCCAATTAACCTAACATGCATGTTTGCGGGAGGTGGGAGGAAACCAGGGTACTCGGAAAAAACATGTTCACATGTTCCAGCAAAGATTCAAATCCGCGTCTCTAGAACGTGAGCGTGGCATGCCAACCACCAGGCCACCATGCTGTTGAACGAGGAAACAAAGATCATGTTTTGATCAGTAGTCTATCAGCTATTTTGTCAAATTGCAAAACCTCCGAAACATACAAACACCAGTAATGTAAAAGTACCAACAATCAACAAAACTTGTTGTGTTTACTCCACTGTGAAAGATTGGACTTTTGAAAGATTGATGTTTCTGTTTTGGTGTTCTGAAATGTAAAAATTGGGGGTCTCATCTATAAAGCTTGTGTACGCCCATTTCAGCGCCAAAAAAGTTCCACCCAAAACATTCATTCATTCATTTTCTACCGCTTATCCTCATGAGGGTCGCGGGGGTGCTGGAGCCTATCCCAGCTGTCTTCCAGCGAGAGGCGGGGTACACCCTGGACTGGTGGCCAGCCAATCACAGGGCACATATAGACAAACAACCATTCACACTCACATTCATACCTATGGACAATTTGGAGTGATCTATAAAAACCAGACCCTTAGCTGAATGTGCGCTATGTGACATAGCATTCAGGATTTAGTCAGTGCAAAGCAGTACAACAAAATAACTTATAATTAACTTTGTGTGTGCGCGCATGTGGATGTTAAGAACTTTCTACGACTGTCCAGCAGACACACATGTAAGCCACACGCTTCTTTGTTCTTAAACTTAACTGGATGTTAAAGGGGACCTATGATGCTTTCCTCTTTCTGACCTATTAATGTAGTTAGAATGTTGGATTCCGGTGTTAAACCATGCCAAAGTGTCAAATAATGAGCCCAAGTCTTCCTGATCTCCTGACTGTGTGGCCTACATGCTAACTACTCAGCCACCGTGCAGCCCCCAACGGGTTCAACCAATTATTATCAACTACCATACAGACAAAAAGTGTAATGTAATGGTTTTATTTCATTTGAACATGCATCAGATTCCAATTGAATGCATCACATAATCAGTTCACAGTTCTATTCAATTCCTATACCCACTAAAGTATAACGTGTCGATCGCACTTGTCAGGAAGTAGTTTGGGAGTGCGACCACGGGTGGAATAAATTAAAACTGGCGGGAAGCACAAATCCAAGGAAATACAGCTGGAATAGGTGCGGATTCTGGAAGGTTCTGGGTTATTGTGTGTAGCTTTTCTATAGAAGTCCACAACCTAATACAAAGGGTTGATAAAATAAGCATTATAGGTCCCCTATAAGACACTAGACTAGTTATGTGTGTTTGCCTGCCTGCAAGTGCAAATAAGCATCTGGCATTTGACAATCCTTGGTGGCGGGTGGTTGGGATTAGATTACAGTAAACTACAAGGCTCACAGTAACAGGATAGATAGCTGGAAAAAGGTTGGCCCACATGCTGGATTAGAACAGCAGGCCAGTAGGCCAAGTTCACCAACATGTGAACTGGAACAGCATCTGAAAGTATAAAGAGCATATAGGGGCTAACAAGGCCACTGTGGACATATTTAGGGAACCATTCTATACGCTCACTTCTGCTTTTGTGAGAAGTGGAAGATAAACATTCTTACGCAACATTTCTAGTAACACAAAAAAGGTAGGCAACTCTTTAATTAGTGGACATCAAAACATTCTGAACTGATGAATGAACTTTATACCAATGAGACTCAAGAACCTGTCAACCACCATTCAAGTATTATTTTGTCCTTCCACACCCAAAAACCCTTATACCATAACCTTCCTCTTGTGCTAGCTTTCTGGTATCATCTCTTATGTTAACGGGTCGGATTTGACCCATGTATTAAATCAGCTATAAAATACACTAAAAACAATAAGTTACCATCAAATTTGTTTCTCATGTCTTGGTTACCTTCTTCGGCTTCCTCATCCAAATGTTGGTTTTAATACTTTTGGTGTGGTTATGTAGGCCTTTTTTGTCACTATACCCCTCGATTTCAATTTCCAAAAATGGTAAAATGAACCTCAAAAGAATCATATTAATAAATTGAAGGTTCTTTTGTTACCTGGCTACTGGTAACAACTACTGAGGGCTATAGAACAGGTTCACCACCAGCAACCTCTTCATCTGACTCGCATCATCTGTGTCTTCTGGATCATTGTCCTCCTGCTCATCTCAATGACTATGCTGGTCTGTCCTCTCCCTCATTGTTACCAAAAATGTGGTCCAGATCTTGGTTCACTGTACTTCTTGCCATTCTTTCCATGATCCAAATTGTAAATGTGAAATCAGCCAGTCAAATGAGTGAATTCCCCTCACATGTCTGGACATTGTTTTTCTGCTGGTATACTGGAAAAGCGGCCAAAAAGCTTACATGATGAGAGGAGGAGCTGGTTGTCATTGTGTTGGCTAATTGTACACTTATGAGTTCAGTTTTGGCTCAAAATATTGCTTTATAATCATATTATTATAACCGGGTCGAAGCCGACCCTAACAATACAGTGGACATAATTTCAACCAGACCATTTTAAAATGTAGTAAAAAATATTTTTTTGGTTTTATTTTGTTGAAATAGAGCTTCCTGTCAAAGCCTTGATGCAATAAACAAATGTTATATGATTCTTTTTATGCATTAAAATGTAAGACGGGTCGGTGCCGACCCTAACACAAGAGGAGGGTTAAGTAAAAGCTGGGGGGTTTTATTCATTAAATCTTTTTTCTTACTACCCGTTTTATTTTGTTACACTTACCTCTTTTCCTCCAAAAAATATATTATACTACTTCATTTCAACTTCATCTTTGTTTGCCTGTTTCATTCACATCAGTTAGACTCCCTCAAGAACTGTTTCTGTTTCTTCAAATTGCATATACAGTAAAGTCTCGTTATATCGATATCGGTTATAACGAATTACTACTTATTACGATACTATTTTCATTTCCCGGCAAATTTCTAGTCTTTTATGATATAATTAGTTCCGTTAGTATGATACACGGTTATTATGATAATCCGGTTACTACGATGCCCTTTTCATCTCACGCCAGCCAATTTGGTCTGCTTATATCGATACAAAAGCAGCTTAAATCAATCTTTGCTTAAGGATGTCAATACCAAAAAAGAACACGGCGAACGGCTGCTTCCAAACACATGCCTGCAACAGAAGAACCAACTGACATAGCATACACACCTATTCCAACGAAGACACAAGCGTACAAATACATGTATTTAATTGTGTTGTATTCAGATATCTTTTTATCGCTTGCAATAATCACTGTTTTTCATATGTACATGCTGGTGTTCGTTGGTTCTTCTGTTGCAGGCATGTGTTTGGCCAGCTATGTGGGGCGGGTTGAGCATGACCTGTGAACCAGGAAGTGCGGGAATCGGTGTGTGTGCTGCGCTCTGGTGGTGGAAGTGTGAAAAATAAAGTTGACTGGAAGCAGCCGTTCGCCGTGTTCTTTTTTGGTATTGAAATCCTTAAGCAAAGATTGATTTAAGCTGCTCGACATTGTTCTATACTATAGAACAATGTCGAGTGCATTATTGCCCACTTTTAATGCAGTTCGGCGTAGGATCGGATATATGGATAGTCCGGTTATATCAGTATTTTTTCCGACTCCCGAGAATATCGATATAACGAGACTTTACTGTATTACATACTAGGTGTTAGAAGAATTGTACATAAAGTTATTCTATTTTTACTATATTCTTATGACCAATTTTTCTTATGACCTACAAACATTTCATATCACTCACATAACAAAGTAAGATTAACGCTGTACATGTGTTTCATATCACTCACATAGCAATGTAAGATTAATGCTGTGACGCCTGCACTTGTGGTGTACATCATGATTAGAGAAAACAGAACGTGACAGAACATTCTCTCACCAGATAGTTCTATCATACCCTCGTGGACAGGAAATAGCCGCATGTGACCCAGAATGTATATGTGTGTGTGTGTGTGTGTGAGTGTCTCCAGAAGATCACATGCCAAAGAGGAGATACCCACACACTATGGATAACATATTGTACAAAGAACCGGTTTCAACTTGTTTAGTTAAACCCCCCTTCCCTTAGAAGTTGAAATCCCATGTAACTAGGGCATCCCTAACTAAATAAAAGGGCAGGAGAAATGGGGACTGGTCAGAGTTGGTAGGAGGATTGTAACTGTGTAGTCTCCATCATCTCTCCTTGCAAGTAAAAAGAAACTCATCTCTCTGTGTCTTCCTTTGTACAGGCAGTGTTTTTTACAAGTGTTGGGGTTTAAACCTGACACTGGGGATGAGCCGGATAGTCGTTTACGGATAATGCATTTATGCCAGATATGCGTATGACACTTCTTCATTATCTGTAGTCTTGTTGAAAGAAAATTCTCATTATGTAATCAAAGTTGACGCTCTGTGATTGGCCAGTCACACAAAGCGACCACGCCTCCCGAGCAGCTTCTCACCTTATCTCTAAGGGAGAGCCAGCCACCCTACGGAGAAAACTGATTTTAGGTTTGTAGTCGTCAACCTGACAGTGAACCTAATGCATGGTTTTGGAATGTGGGAGGAAACCGGAGCTCCCAGAGAAAAACCCACACACGGGGGGAGAACATACAAACTCCACACAAAGATGCCCAAGCGGAGAATCGAGCCTAGGTCTTTCCGATCTCCTGACTGTGTGGCCTACATGTTAACTACTCGGCCACCATGCAGCCCCCAAAGGGTTCAACCAATTATTATCAACTACCATACAGACAAAAAGTGTAATGGTAATGGTTTTATTTCATTTGAACATGCATCAGATTCCAATTGAGTGCATCCCATAATCATTCCCAATTCCACATGTCCAAAAGAAGTAGGAAGAAGCGAAGCTTATTAAATCCTACCCCTCCATCTGGTACTTTTACAATCAGTAACTGTTACATTTGTTCACTTCCTGCTTTCCATAATACAGTTAATTTTTTTTATAATAATGCACCTCGTACCGAAGTAGAAGGTGATATGACCATCCAATGACATAATGGGTACCATAGTAAGTGTCAATATAGTGATATATATAGCACATCATGACTGGTTCAAGACTCTTCATCCTTGTATTTAGCAAACATCAACTGCTTGTATTGTTTCTTGAATTGGCTCATCGTTGTGCATTGTTTGAGGTCCTTACTCAATCCATTCCATAGTTTGATTCCACATACTGAAATGCTATGGCTTTTTAACGTAGTCCTAGCATAGAAGTGTTTCAAATGTACTTCTTCCCTGAGATCATATTTCTCCTCTCTTCTAGAGAAGTATTGGATGACATTTTTAGGTAATTGGTTATTTTTAGCCTTATGCATTATTTTAGCTGTTTGAAGATGAACTATATCAGCTGAACTATATCAGTTGAAGTAATTGTGATTTTAGAAATAAGGAGTTAGTATGTTCTCTGTAGGCGGCATTATGAATTATCCTTACTGACCTTTTTTGCAGTACATTTGGCCAGTGAAGATTGCTCTTATAGTTATTAGCCCATATTTCCACACAATAAGTGTGGTTCGGAAGTAGTCGGGAGCGCTTGGGAGTTGGAATAAATAAAAACAGACTGAAACAGAAGGAAATACAGTTGCAGTAGGTGCAGATTCTGGAAGCTCTAGAACGCCTTCCGTGCTGGTTTTCGTGTGATGCTGCTCCAAAGTCCACAAGTCAATACGAAGGGCCAGAAAATGACCATCATAGGTCCCCTAAACTGGAATACCTGATCAAAAGTCGACGATCACAGCATCAAAAGCCAAAATATTGAAAAAATGTGTATTTCATGTCAACGGTTCAAGCTCTTTGTTGCTTTCCCTTGACTGAACAGTTTCTATTGACTGTGTAACAACAGTCTGCAGTGTTAGTGTTACTGTCAGCAGTAGCACCGGAATCCCCGTTGATGGCTTTCTTGCCCAGGGCCAGCTAATGTGTCTGGTCAGCCTGGGTCGATCCGTCCCATCTATCTGTAAAATATGGCGCAATTTATTTAGTTTCTAAATTTAGACTATAATCAATAGCCCTGTGTGCCATTGTATGACCTTGACTCATGTCATTGGTCAGCAGAATCAGATGAGATCATCTCAAACTCGTCAAGACCGTTACTGACGTTTTCCCATGAAAATGATAAAAACAGGAAGTCTCCCAATCTAAACATGAAGCCTTTGAGAAAGTTTCTGTCAAAGAATTGTTTTGACAGAAGATGGCATGATGGCAAAACTAACCATCTACTTACTTCAAGGGCCTTTATTGCCACAGTCCGTCCTGTAACATAGGCTTTGTGTTATTTTGCCATTCTAGCATGCCTCCGAATTTGGGTAAAAGTGATTTTTAATGCATCTTAATAATCCTTGATGACCCCACCAGGAGAAAACAGATGACAAACAAGATATGCAGGGTATTGGATATTCTGTAGATCTGTGAGTTGAAAACAAAGTCCTTATTTTGTGTGTGTGTACCGGTAGCTTTTACTCTTGTTGGTCCGAGTAAGAAGCTACGTAAACATGAATACGAGTACATAATCGCTCATGTACTGATGCCGTTAATCAGTGATCCAAAATTGCTCTACTGTTTGAAAAACAGTTGTAGCCGTTTCCTACAGAAGGGAGAATGGTGTCTTTTTTGTAAATATTTCCAAATACAGAATACCAACAAATACAGTATTTCTGACTATGCTGTGTGGCTTGAGCCCCTGCGTCTCCAAAACAAGTTTGCCCAATGGCGTTTCCATGTCAACAAGCTGTGATTAACGTGGGATACATCCTTGCACCTGGTAAAGTCCTGATAATGTCTGTAAACTATTCTTCTGTCCTGTACTTAATGGTAATGGTTTATTTAATTTGAACATGCATCAGATTCCAATTGAGTGCATCACATAATCAGTTCACAGTTCCACATGCCCAAAAGGAGTAGGAAGAAGCAAAGCTTATTAAATCCTACCCCTCCATCTGGTACTTTTACAATCAGTAACTGTTACATTTGTTCACTTCCTGCTTTCCATAATACAGTTTTGGGTTTTTGTTTTTGTTGTTTTTTTAAACAATGTACCTTGTACCGAAGTGGGAGGTGATATGACCATACAATGACATAATGGGTACCATAGTAACTGGAAATATACTGTAAATATAGTACTTCAAGAGGACACTTGCGGCAGACGCTCAACTGTCTGTTTCTACTGTCTTCCCTTCTGCAGCATAAATACCCATAAAAGATAGATCTGTCGTTAGGAAGTTTATTTCTTCTCTCCACCGAACATTTTACACCACACAGTGCTACTCTTATGATTGTACAGCTGCGTTAATCTGGTCCAGTCTGGGTTGAACCAGTCAGGTCTCTGATGCCACTGTTCTGCTGTCTGTGCAGGGTTTTTGTTCCAGCCTGACAGGCCCCCGCTGTAATTAACTCCCTGGATCACCCAACATGCTTACTCGCAAAGACAAATCATGGTGGGTGAGGTAGTGAAAGAGATAGAGATAGTGAAAGAGTCTGATAGACACATCCAGGAGCATATGTGGGTACGGCTTGCATGCACAACTGTGATACTTGTGAAAAAACACACCCACAGAGGAAGCCAGAGAGGAAGGTCTGTGACTGCAATGCAAAAAAGTGCTATGGCTGTGTGTGTGTGTACTTTTGTTTAAATAACAGCAATAGCGTCTGCACTGTGAGATTACATTTCTCACTTTCATGCAGTGTTTGAACAGCTAATGACCAAGCGTCCCTGTCTTTGTGCACAGAAGAAGAGCTAGATGCTACCATAGCACACAACAGTTAACGGGGACCTATTATCATTTTTCACCCCGACTCCGCTGTGATTGGTCACACTCTCAACACTCCCAACTTTCCAATATTAGGAGGTATAGGAGTTAATATATAGATAATAAATGAATAGAGTCTTTGGAGAGCTGATGGAAAAGTCTTTAGGAGCCACTGGTTGAAGACCCCTGACTTATTGTGTATGAACTCAAAAGCCACGTTTACATGAGGAGTTTTTCTCTTTCCGAATGGAATCTTTCTGAATGACCTTTCCGAAAGCAATGGTATCCATGGAAAGGAATATTCCAATCGCGTGTCTACATGCGCCGCTATAATCAACCAGAATAGTCAATGGGGCATGCCCAGTAAAACATCAACATCACGTGATACCGACTTCCCTGAGTTTTTCTTTCACTTGTTGGAATAACTCTGTATTGCCAGTTTTTCCTTCGTCCAGTTTTGAAATTTGAAGAACGCACCCTGACAACGTTCCGAATGAGGGGGTACACGATACTACAATCGGATTGGGGAAAGGAATATTCCACCCCTGTGAGTCCCATTATATATTCATTCAGATTGGCACTTTTCTTTCGGAATGAGGTGTATACAAAGGTTACATTCTTTCCGTTTGAGCAAATAAACCGAATGGAATTGGAATATTTAGGTCCATGTAAACGTGGCTAAAGAGTAAGCACCTTTGGTGCTCCTCCAACCTTGCCTGCCCGAGGAGGAGCACTCATTGTCGGACACACATTGTCAGAGGCGCCGCTGGTGATGTGGAAGTCAGAAACTGAATGTGAGGGTGCCGCGTTTACGAAATGCAGACAATCTTGGCACAACATCGGTAGTGGATATGTCTTTTTTTGGTGGGACCACCTTGCACCAGACAGTGAGCACTGTGGTTCTTGCCACTTCTGTGGACGCACAGTGCGTCCAACATTAATGCACCTTTCCCGGGAAGAGCACACTGCTTCTGTCTTCAGCAACAGTTTTGGTGGATATTTCACATTCGTCTTCACAAAAACAGTCCTGTGTAAAATAGGTTTTAATAGGTTTTTTAAATCTTTTTTTGATATCTTTACAACAGTCAGAAAAGACAAAAGATGTGTGTTCATGTTTCAAAAGGATTGCGGATAATGGGCAAAATTCCAAAACAAGTGTAGTTTTCCTTTAAGATATGTCATTCGTCATTACCGGTTCCATGTGTCATCGTTCTGATCGCTCCTTTGAAATGTCAGCCTGCCCATAAACTGCAAACGACTTCAATAATCAGGAGTAGATGGGGTGGCTGATGTGACCACAAAGAATGTGGCACCTGATCCAACCATACCAAGCCTCGGTGTGCACGAGTGCCCTCTCTGCATACTGTAAGCTAGCTTAGTATTAGCCAGACAACTGCTCTCTGGGAGGTATGCCATAGTAATCCTCTATTTGGATCATCAGTTTACCACTCGGTCTCTCAGCTGTCTTTCTCACTGCCTCGTCTTTGCTTCTCTCATCACTATTGTGTCACGTTTCTCACACTCTCCCTGTGTTTTCTGTCCAACAACAGACCCCCACCCGTTAAAGGAAACGACACTTGTTTTGGAATTTTGCCCATCATCTACAATCCTCATATGAAGCCTTTGTCTTTTTTGTACGTTCTACCACATCTTGTGGCCCCCACCATGATTCATTCAGTCATTTTCTACCGCTTATCCTCACGAGGGTCGCTGGGGTGCTGGAGCCTATCCCAGCTGTCTTTGGGCGAGAGGCAAGGTACACCCTGGACTGGTGGCCAGCCAATCACAGGGCACATATAGACAAACAACCATTCACACTCACATTCATACCTATGGACAATTTGGAGTGGCCAATTAACCTAGCATGATTTTGGAATGTGGGAGGAAACCTGCGTACCCGGAGAAAACCCACGCATGCATGGGGAGAACACGCAAACGCCACACAGAGATGGCCGAGGGTGGAATTGAACTCGGGTCTCCGAGCTGTGAGGCCTTAATGCGGCATTCAGTGGGAGTGGACCTCTGAAGGAAGCCCTGCTCGCCGTTCCTCATCGTGGCTGACATTCGGTGCTAGGCTAACCCCGGGCTCACATGAATCTGTTGCGGCTCTGATACTGATCCAATCCGGCTTGTCACAAAGTGTCACTCACACTGAGTCCCGTGGACGCAGCGGCGAGCTCCGCCCGGCTGCGGAAAACCACAGCTTGACCAGAGAGTGCTGCGGCGCTTAAAAAAAAAGTTTGTCCCCAAATGGATTCTTTCCGTTGTGCCGTATGTCCGCCAGAGACGGAGCTTGTGTGAGCCCACAACAGGGATTTCAATGTTGCGGAATGCTTCCGACGGCCGCAATGGATTCAGTGTGAGCCCGGGGTAAGCTACACCGACTTCATGGACACTACGCTTGTAACAAGAATGTGGCGGATGATGGACGGTCCGGTAGAAGTCACCTTTTTTTAAAGTTGTTGTGGACTTTCTACCATCAACAAATGCCACAATGAAAAGCAGAGAAAGGCGACTGCTACCAAGCTGTTCGCTATCCGCCGCGCTGTTGTGACAAGTCGAAGCTGAAACGACGTCACGCATCGAGACGTTCATGTGTTGCTAGTTGGCTAAACACTTCTATGAAACGTGGAACAAGATCAACGGCAAGTGTAATAAACTACATTTTGTCACCCCCTCATCATGTCTTTGCTAAAGCAAAGCCTGCATGAAGACAAAGGTCGGCGGTAGACGCAGTAATTCTTTGTTGAGCACAGCGCTGAAAAAGTTGCAGTGCACAAGGAATATAACCTGAAACATTATTATTCCACTAAACATGTCGAGGAATGTGAAAAATACCAGGAGGATGAGAAAGCCAACCGGGTTGCCAGCCTTACAAAACATGTCGTAGGTAACAAGATTTCTTCAAGAACGCAAACAAAGAGAATGATGCAGCAGTCGAAACTACGTAGCTATATGGTTAGTCGGATGATGGCGTTCACAGAGGGCGAGTTTGTAAAAACAAAAAATGCATATTACAAGTAGAATTTGTCAGTTCAGCAACATCAGCCTTTCTGCCAACACAGCGGCAGAGCGTAGTTCTGACCTGTCAAGTCACATTTAGCAACGCCTGTGTGAGAAAGCCAGATGTTTTGATGCATATTCAATTGGTCGTGATGAGAGCACAGACATAACCGACACTGCAAAGCTCACAATTTATGTCCGTGGTGTTGATCACAATTTTGAAGTTACTCAGAGCAGACAGAGGACTTGCTTAGAGTAATCCAGTGCATGGAAGCTTATCCTCGCGAGGGTCGCGGGGGTGCTGGAGCCTATCCCAGCTGTCTTCGGGCAAGAGGCGGGGTACACCCTGGACTGGTGGCCAGCCAATCACAGGGCACATATAGACAAACAACCATTCACACTCACATTCATACCTATGGACAATTTGGAGTGGCCAATTCACCTAGCATGTTTTTGGAATGGGGGCGGACACCGAAGTACCCGGGGAAAATCCACGCATCCACGGGGAGAACATGCAAACTCCACACAGAGATGGCGGAATGGAATGGTGGAATTGAACCCTGGTCTCCTAGCTGTGAGGTCTGCGTGCTAACCACTCAACCGCTGTGCCGCCCCTCAAACTACCAATTTACTTTCATTCTACGTTTTAGGGTACTTCCACAGCATTTCAGTCGAGCTTCAGCTTCTTCAGAAGGATGCAATCCTATACATTGAAGAAGGAATGCAGGGATTCGCCAGCACATGTTATTGTAGTTTGAAAAAGAGAAGTGATCATACCTGAAGTTCACACCAAGCCACCTCCACCCACGTCTCGGTGTCCAGGCCTTTGTACACGGTCTTGAAGGCTCCTCTGCCAAGTTCAATGTCAAATTTCAGAAACCTGCCTCCGGGAGAAGTGGCCACAGCTTTCATCTCAGCCTCCTCCTCCTCACGGTCCCGCTCCTTTCCTTTTAGGGTGGGTGAGGAAGGGGGACCAACCCTGCCGGGGTCCTGGCCGCCGGGGCAGGACGGATCCTGGCCCAGGGCGGCGCAGGACACACCTCCTTGCTGTGGGGCATTGCTCGTGAAGACTGGGTCAAAGGAGCGCAGCTCCAAGTGAGGTGCGCTGTGGGGGGATTCTGGGAGACCCACATCCTCCTCCTCCTCACAGATCTCTACACTCTTCCTGAAGAAGCGCTTCTCCCTCCTCAGACATTTCTGGCCTGTGTCAACTGGCAAGGTGGGCGTTGAGAAGAAAACAGATTTGACTGGGGTCACCATACCCTCCTGATGAGCTTCTCCTCCTCCTCCATCCTTTCCTCCTGTCCTTCTCCTTTCTTGAGGCTGGGATGGGAGGAAGCCCGAGGGGGTTCTGCATGTCCCGTCCCTCTGCGTGTTGGAAGTACCCTCCTGGTCCAGGTCCTCCTCCTTCTGTCCATCTGTTTTCTCCGAGGATTCCTCTGTACCCGTGGCCTCTCCTGGATCTGTAGCCATGGAGAACTCCTCCGAGAACTCCTCCACACCTTTGCTTCTCTGACAGCCCCCGTCTCTCACTCTCTTCGTTGACTCTTGCTCCTGGTTGACCAGATGTCTCTTTCTGTCCGACAGGTATCTTATGAAGGCTCGCTGTGGTCCAGTTAGTGACCTTTCCCTACGTTCCTCACTCCCTCCATGTCTTCAATACCTTACAGATTCCACATAAAAAGAACAAAGTGGTTCTGTTCCACATGAACAGCTTATGTCCTCCCTTTCCTTTGCAGCATCTTCTACATTTTCATCACAAGCCACTTGAGTCCATCACTCAGCCAAGTAAACAGCACACCTTCAAGGCCTTAATTAACACGCTAAAGCGGCAGTCTTTCCACACGCCTGCTGGGAGAGCCACAGTCCTTCTAGCTCCAAGCGTCGAGCAAATGTCTTAGACTGAAGCCTGCAACACAAAAGAAACACAAGCCAGACATTTAGAGTATGCTATCATGGTGTAGCCGAATGCCAACTCTGTCAATACGTGAAGCAAGGGGAGGGTGAAGTGTGTGTCTAATAAATTGACATGCAGTGTAAATGTTTAAATGAACAAAATACTGCTATTATAACTCACAGTTTTTATTTCATAATGTATTTATTTCCAGTATTCAGCCATTATCAATTGAAAACCTCAATGAACAGGAGATACGATATTAGTATATCAGTGTGCAAAACGCCCGTTTCAAACGCGGCACACTCGTCGCCCGTCACACATCATCCGGATTCCGACGCAGCCCTGCACACAACAAAAGTTCCTCCTGCACTAAAAATTGTAAATAGTAGGGATGAGCGAGTACACCACTATCTACATCTGTATGTGTTCACCCTCTACATGATCTGTATGCGTACTCGGAGTGGGCGGGGCATACACCATGCACAGAGGATATTATAATTATTTCATGTACATGAGCTGTGTGAAGATGGCCATTCATGCAAATACAGCAATAAACATACAACCAGCCACCACCCGAAACAAACAGACAAAAACAACACAGTCAGTGACTGATGCACGATCGTGCCTGATGTCTTCAAAAATGTACCATGTAGTTATGAAACAAGTTTTAAGATCGCAAGGTGCATATGTTTTAACAGGGATAGGGCAGACAGTTTATATTTAAGGAAGGCCGCCCCTCTGTGACATCACAAAGGGGCAGTTTTACCACGCCTTTTGAAACCGAGCATTTTGAGCCATCCCAAACTTCTTTCAGGGCTCATTTCCAAATGTGTAAACCTCATTATCTGAAACTTATCTGAAACTTTGGCATGGTTTAACACCAGAATACAACATTCCAGCTGCATTTATAGAATGGTTTAACACCAGAATACTACATTCTAACTACAGTTATAGAATGGTTTAACACCAGAATACTACATTCTAGCTACAGTTATAGAATGGTTTAACACCAGAATACTACATTCTTACTACAGTTATACAATGGTTTAACACCAGAATACTACATTCTAGCTACAGTTCTAGAATGGTTTAACACCATGGTTTAATACTACATTCTAACTACAGTTATAGAATGGTTTAACACCAGAATACTACATTCTTACTACAGTTATAGAATGGTTTAACACCAGAATACTACATTCTAGCTACAGTTATAGAATGGTTTAACACCAGAATACTACATTCTAACTACAGTTATAGAATGGTTTAACACCAGAATACTACATTCTAACTACAGTTATAGAATGGTTTAACACCAGAATACTACATTCTAACTACAGTTATAGAATGGTTTAACACCAGAATACTACATTCTAGCTGCATTTATAGGGCAGAAAGAGGGAAAAGTACAATAGGTCCCCTTTAGTGTGACAAACTTAAAAGGGAATAAAATAAGAAATCAGGAAGGCGGCTTTTTCTCACACACACACACACACACACAGTGTACGTATTTATTCATATGTATGTATTGCTTGCCTTAATTTTCCCTGTATTTGATATGTCTCATGATGAATAATGTCAATTACTAGATAAATACCATTATGATATGACAGCCTTGTGTTAATTAGCTGCGTAAAGCCTATCCTGACCATTAAATATGGATGAGGAACTATGAGCAAAATCTGTGTCATAACATAATTGTACTGAGGGTCTGATAGCCGTGTGATTACACGACCGCCACTTTGGAATAGAGACGTTGAAATAACCAACGAGCAAAGAGAAATACCGTAACTCCCCCGGAGGAAACCCTCACACTGGGAGAACATGCCAACTCCGCACAGAGATGCTTTTTGTTTATTAGAATTATAATACAATAAATTAGCCCAGGGGCGTCACTAGGTTCTGAGGACAGGGGGGGCTTAGCCCCCTGGAGATGCACAGGATATGAATGAATGTAGCAGACGTTCAAAAACATTTTTTTAATCCAAAAAACAAATAAAGAACAAGAGGCGGGATATAACTTTCCCACTTTTGGACATATTTAGTAGAGATAGTCAATTGTTTTAGGCCACCATTAAATGTACACAAGTACACACAATCTACACTGCAAAACCACTGCTCAAGCTCTGCAACCATTCTGTCCAGTGGACAGTCATCAATTATAGAATAATCATTATTATATTATTATTATTATCATAATCATCACTATCATCAATATTATTCTTCTGATTATTACTAGTATTAGCATTAGTATTAGCCTGCTTATTGGCTTGCTTATTAGCCTGCTTTTGCCCTATTATATCAAATTTGTCAGAGATTTTTTTTTGTAAAAAAAAAAAAAAAATCAATGCAAAATATCAAATTATTTAGGATAGCTTCAGAACATTTTAAAGCCCCCCTAAAACAGGCCTAATGACACCACTGAATTAGCCTCATTTGTGATGGGAAAAAGGTTGTATTAATGTAATCATTGTAATTCACGTGTTAACAAACACTGTCCTAATGCAATTTGGCTGTCAGCGAGTGTACAGGAAGTGGATGCAGGAAGTGGAAAGTAGAACCAGTGTGGTCTAGGTCAGCATATGCACTGACTTTTACTACTCGACACATATTACTTTACAAGCAAACATGCGGGTCATGCGCTGAAGGTACCCCTGTCTCATGTTCCAGCACCTTCAGACCATGAAAGCGTCCACAAGGATCTCAGTCATCTTTGCCTTTCAAATCTACTCTTGGCTTCCAGACAGGCGCAGTAACTCCAGACCTTTTTTAAAAGGAATAATCAAAGAACCAAGCATGTTGCAGCACTCTTAAAAGTCACTGTTAGCATCGCAAGCTATTACCTGACAGTCAAATACCAAAGACAATAAGCACCAGATGCCTCAGGGATTTTATGGGCAAGGATGACTTCCAGTTCTGTCACATTCCAAAAGATGGATGCATGCTCCGGGGTGTAAGCTATATTTAGCTTTAACAACAACAGGTGGCCTTTCAACTTACTTAAAATGATTACACAAGGCAAATATCATTACAAAAATCTGATGTTTAAGATCGCACACACACTGAAGTGTGCAAGGGTAACGTTAAAATGATTGTTTTACTATGTTGACGATGCACTTTTGGTGAACTCTCAATCTGGAGGTGAAGGGAAGTTAGATTTATGTATACCAGTGAAAGCATATTTCACTTATTGTGTGGAAATATGGAGTAATAACTATAAAAGCAATCTTCACTCGCTAAATGTACTGCAAAAAAGGTCAGTAAGGATAATTCATAATGCCGCCTACAGAGAACATACTAACTCCTTATTTCTAAAATCACAAATACTTCAACTTGCTGATATAGTTCATCTTCAAACAGCTAAAATAATGCATAAGGCTAAAAACAACCAATTAGCGAAAAATGTCATCCAATACTTCTCTACAAGAGAGGAGAAATATGATCTCAGGGAAGAAGTACATTTGAAACACTTCTATGCTAGGACTACGTTAAAAAGCCATAGCATTTCAGTATGTGGAATCAAACTATGGAATGGATTGAGTAAGGACCTCAAACAATGCACAACGATGAGCCAATTCAAGAAACAATACAAGCAGTTGATGTTTGCTAAATACAAGGATGAAGAGTCTTGAACCAGTCATGATGTGCTATATATATCACTATATTGACACTTACTATGGTACACATTATGTCATTGGATGGTCATATCACCTCCTACTTCGGTACGAGGTACATTATTAAAAAAAAACTGTTACTGATTGTAAAAGTACCAGATGGAGGGGTAGGATTTAATAAGCGTTGCTTCTTCCTACTCCTTTTGGACATGTGGAACTGTGAACTGATTATGGGATGCACTCAATTTCAATCTGATGCATGTTCAAATGAAATAAAACCATTACCATTACCATTGTATGGTTACACAAATTGTACATTTTACAGATTGTAGTACACTGGACAAAATCCCTTGGGAGTTGGATGGGGAGATCCATGACATAAACAAAGCCATTTTGTTAAGAAAACACAACCAAATGCAGTGTAATTTGCCAACATTTATATTCTGGTATATGACGTTTGATATTTTTCATATCTACGTATGTCTTTGTTTGTTCAATTTGAAAATGATGTTTGAAAATGTTTAGACGGTACTATATATCAGATTCTGACATTTCTAGGTTTCTTCCTTGGTGTTTTTCCTTGCCTCCATAGCCAAAGTGGTTTTCTTTCATGAGACGAGACAATATTTTGACATTAATTTTAAGAAAACTACAATGATAAAATATAGGACAGACAAAACTTTGATGAAATATAGAATTACTACAGCTTCTGTTTACAATAACACTGCAGTAGCTGCGGGTGACACTGGGAAAATAAAGTGCAGGTTGGGTTGCAAAAATATAGGATGCACAAAGCTCTTAACTGATTTCACTGCCAGATGGGGTTCTCTCCAGCACCCCCTCTAATGGACCCCAAGAAGGTTGGGTACTCTGAACTGCCGTTTGGCGCGTATGCACAATGGACAGTCAGGACCCTTTCCCCAACCCAAAGACGTAGGGAACTGACTGGGGATGACTCCAACACAGAGGCACCAAGCTGGGGGGGGGGGGCTATTAATAAGCCCACACCAGCCCACCGCCTCTCCCCTGCAGAAACTCCAAAGTAGAACAAGGTCCAGCCCCTCTCGAGGAGTCTGATTCCAGAACCCAAACTGTGGGTCGAGTTGAGCCCGACTATATTTAGTCGGAATGTCTCAACCTGTGTCTCAACCAATTTCGGGCTCGCTGAGAGAGGCTGGTCATCTAGTCCAATGAATTTAATTATTTGTGTGTGTGTGTGTGTGTATATATATATACTATATATATATATATATTTTGTGCTTTGGACTTCTGAATGTCAAGCATATAGGGTAGAGGTGTGAATCTCAGCACTGAGGACTATTCGATACACATCTCCATGCGCTGCCAGCAATACTATGATGCGATACGATTCACCCTCTTCAAGATGCGATACGATACGAGGCGATGCGATTCGATACCATAATCATTTAGTTCAAATCAATGCAATCCGATACAATATGGTGCAATTTCTTGCAAAATGATGCAATTCAACATGATGCGAATAAGCAAAGGGGAAAAGTGTAATTCAGCATGTTTGTCGTGCTGCCGTTGTACGGCTTCTTAACACGGCATTTTTTGCAAATGATGGACATTTTATCAAGCTTTCCGTCGTTCTTTGCGAATCCATAGTGTTTCCAAACATACCATTTAAACGTTGCAGGGGGGTTAAATATAGAATATTGCTATGAACATCCATGCTGTTTTACTAGTAGTTGTATGTGCCTCACGGCTTCCGTCCGTATTCAATACAAAAGGCCAAATACCGATGGTGCATTCATGGCACCTGGGGAACAGCATATATGGTGAAGTTGAACATTAATAAAATGGCGCTTGCATCGGATTTTACCAATAGCCACAAACGCATTGCGATGAATCTAGATTTCACTATCAATTGCATCCATACCCAGCAAATGAGCCGATGCACTCGCATCGCACGCATGCCATCGATGCATCGATTTATATCGATTACTTCCCACACCCTTAATATATGGGCGAGTGTTGTCCAGCGTTTTGGCTACATGAGCTGCCGTTTGATTGATGATCACATTGTGAGCCTCGAACACTGACTATACTCTGTCAAGTTGTGCTCTTCAAATGCTGTATTAAGTTACGTCTTGCTACCCCGGTGAGATACATGATGGCATGTTTTGTAGGGTGCAAAACTTATATCACGTTCACAAACGGCAGGTAAGATGCACACATTGTTTGTTTTGGTTTTGGCACGCCTGCACAGTGTGAAGGGAAGTGGGCGGGGAACGATGGCAAGAGGTTATGCAAGCACATGCAAATCATGTACTTTTTCATAGAAACCCGCCAATACTGTCAAATAGCCGATGGATTGGAGCATCCCTAATTAAAAGTTCACATAAGAGGGTACATTACAATGATACGTTTTCCACTTTACTTTACAAGCAGTTGATGTTTGCTAAATACAAGGATGAAGAGTCTTGAACCAGTCATGATGTGCTATATATATCACTATATTGACACTTACTATGGTACCCATTATGTCATTGGATGGTCATATCACCTCCTACTTTGGTACGAGGTACATTAAAAAAAAAAAACAACTTAAACTGTATTATGGAAAGCAGAAAGTGAACAAATGTAACAGTTACTGATTGTAAAAGTACCAGATGGAGGGGTAGGATTTAATAAGCTTTGCTTCTTCCTACTCCTTTTGGACATGTGGAACTGGGAACTGATTATGGGATGCCCTCAATTGGAATCTGAGGCGTGTTCAAATGAAATAAAACCATTACCATTACGTTTCTGACTTATAAAATGTAGTTAGAATGTTATATTCTGGTGTTAAACCATGCCAAAGTTTCAGCCCTGAAAGAACTTTGGGATGTCTCTGAAGAGAGTTTTTTTCAAACGCCTGTATAAAAGAAGCCAGGCTACCTGTGATGTCAGGGAGCCTGACTTCCTTATATGGGCGTGCCAGGGTACACCTCCCCTCCTCCCCATTCTGCGGCACTTTTGTGGAAGATTTGACTCTGTTAGCACCGTGTTCACCGTTTAGTTTGTGTAAGTAAGCGGTTGTCTGTGTAGCATTATAGAGTGTGCATACAGGGAGCGTCTTGTAAAAGACTTGTCAATTTTTTAGTTGTTACAAACTTTTTCACCACAATTGGTGGGCCTACACGGGTATTGACCACACCAAAAACTTCCACAACAGGTGCAAAGATTGTTTGCACTTAATATAATGAGGCGTCTTCACACCCGGCTTCTGAACGCAATTGCAGTGCCTGTGTCAAAGTGTGTCCGACAATGAGTGCTCCTGAGGTGGAGGCAGCGCCCTCACGTTCGGCTTCTCTGTAGCTACAGCGCAATAGCGGTGCCTATGTAACCTCTCTTTTCAAGTACCCATCTAAAGGTTTCATTATTTTATTATCGACTCCGACAAAATTGAAATGTGGGGTTCGGCAGTAGAATCCAGCCCGCCGGTATTTACTATAAACCTTGAACATAATAGCTGGCAACATGACTTGAAAGTAGTCAGAGTCAACCTGAGACAACCTTTTGATGTTTAAGTCGCTTTTGACATGCAAGCAATTCAGATAACTACCTCAGTGGCTGGTGTTGCGTTGGTCACACTGCCTCCACTTTATTAGGTTGTCTTCTCCTCGCCTCCATTTGGGTTTGCATGGAAAGTTATTTGGTAAACTTGTTTGGTAACATATGTAACATATGCAAACTATGCAGGCGCATGAGCGTTGAGAAAATTTTGTTAATTTTCAGTTTGCAGTATGCAGACCGTGGTGACATTAACTGATTGACTGGCCACAACATTAGGTACACCTGCACACTCTTTAAACACTTGCTTCCTTTTCTATCCTCCGCGTGGGTGACGTAAGAGAGAGGAGAGAGATCAAATAGAGTGACATCAGTGTGCACGACGCCCGTTTCAAGCATGTACTTATTTTGTGCATCAGGCAGCCGTCTGTCTGACTTCCTTGTACGTCGAGCTTGTCGTACTTAATAATTGTGGTTTAAAATCCATCGTTTTCAGCAGGTTTTTTAAATCGTTTTTTTCCACTGTTGCAACTGGGACCATATATTAGCAATGTGATAAGGTTGCTTTTCCTTCCATGAGGAACAGGAGAACGGCTGGCATCGTACACGTTCCTCATATTGGAGCTTGTGCCAAGTTTTAAGGTGGTGAAAATTATTTCCTCCGATTTGAAATACCTCCATACTGCTAAGTTACTAGTTATTCCTCACCGACTTCTTCCACCGCAGACACGGTAGCCTTTTTCACCTCACCTCAGCATTGAAAGGACCTCATCAGCATATGGCGATCAAATTTTGGCCGATACTGATCGGTGGCCAATTGATCAGAGCATCCCTACTTCCAACGCGGGTTTCACAGTTAACAAAGGTTTTATTTTGACAGTTATTCGTCCCTGAAACTGATTAAGTCAATTTCCATCATTTCCTACGTGGGGAAAAGCATCCTGGAAGGTATTGCATTCCAAATGAATATTTAAAAAGAGCTGCACTACCCAAGTCCTCCAGCCCCAACAGAGAAACACCTCCAGTTGTCAAAGGGTTTTTGGTACATGCAGCCAAGTCACCGTGACACCTAAAAGACCCCTTACAGGAGTTATTTATATTCTCAAAACACTCAGAGGGCAACATGTGTGCTGAAAGGTTTGCAGATGAAGCTACCGGTCTTCTTTACAATGTAAACATAAAAAGTCGAAAAGCTTTTTTAATCCTCTATTTGATCACACATGAAACCCCTGAACACAAACTACTGCAGGAAGATTAGGCATGCAGACAAAAGAAGAGCCAGTTGGTGTGTGTGTGTGTGTGGGGGGGGGCTAACGTACATGAAGAGAGTGGACAGGAAGGGATCGTCATTGGACAGCAGAGTTTGAAGGCGGGACGAGAGCGCCCAGTGGAGAGAGCTGGGAAAAATGAACAAGAAAGAGATAACAAGGGGCTTTTGGGGGGGGGGGGGGCACAGACAAAAGAGGGCTGGCGGGATTTTGTCTCCTAAAATATGTGCCAGTGTTGAATATGTGAATGAGAGCAGCGACTATGGCCAAATGTCTACAACAACAATGGCAGCTACAGTTATGAAAAGAGAGAAGGGGGGAGGCAGGGGAGGCAACCTTTGACCTTTAAATGGAACTTTGACAGTAAAAGAGCACTGATAAAAATCTAATTTAGAGACAACATGGTCAGGAGAACACTGAATACATTTCAGCACAAATGTGAATGAAAATAAAAAACGAGTCCCCGAAATTGGCTGTCATAAATACATATCCACTTCCTGCCGTAATTTAATTTAATATTAAATTATATATATATAAAAATGTATATATATAATTTATATATTTTTTATATATTTATATATATTTTTATATATTTATATTTATATATTATATTTTTTATAAAATCCCTCCAGCCCTCTTTTGTCTGTGCTCCCCCACCCCAAAAGCCCCTCGTTATCTCTTTCTTGTTCATTTTTCCCATCTTAAATTAAATTAATCGGTAATCCTACTAACAAACTACACAGCCATGAGAAGACTAAGCTACTTGAGCTAAGCTGCTCAATGAATAAAACTGTAGCCTATTTTCATGAGCCATTACAAGGAAAACTAATGTGACATAGTTGGGGGTCTTTGTAGACCGAGCTTTCTTTTTCACACCACAAAAGAGTTGCGACTGAATCAACAACGCCTCTGCTGGTTGCAACTCCAAGTCGTACACTCCATTTGGCTTCAAAGACTTCAAGACACAATTCATCCTCAACACTTCTGTCTTCTGCATTGTTAAAATGTTTTGAGCTAACGCGTTAACTTCCTGGCGACACACCCCGTCTACCAGACAGGAACGCCATCCAGTCGACACATCAGCAGTTAGAAAAGAATGTACTTTCGACTCATCCAAATCAAACAATGCAGCGAGAACATCGCCTGGAGGTTGCTCTTCTAACTGTTATGGAGAAATATTTGCATGTGAAGACAATTAGCCCGAGTCTTAAAGGGACCGTACGTACCAGCTGCCCAGAGGGCGCCGACGTTCCAACACACAAATAATGGCGTAAGGACCATGAGCTCAAAGGTAAGGTGGGCCCAGCGTTCAACGTCTTTTACGATGTATTCCAAAGCTCAGAACACCAAGACTGCCGTACGTCGACTCCAACTAAAACAAAGTGATGGAACTAAATGGGCCATTAGTCACTTCAGCAGCACAGTTCTTGATGTCTAATGGAAAATATCAACTAATGGCCACTAACTTCAAACACACGCTGATTGTTCTCTTTGGATTAGGCCCAAAACACAAGGACTTTTGTCCAATCCAGGTCAGGCATGGGCGAGAGTGGAGTGTAGGTAGCACACACAGCGTACTGTTCACTGAGCGAGGGAGGGAGACAACCATGTGTTATCTAACTTTGCTTTTTGTTGCATTTCACTCCCTTCAGCAATCACAATGGTGGTGTACTTCAGAGAATCCAGGTGGCATTCTCCTCCATGAAGCACTGATCCGCTGAACGTGGACTACATGTTGTTAAAGTGGCTTACTTTCGCTCCTGCAAAGGCTCTCTGGTCAAGTCCACTGTACTCCTTGGTGGAAAGAGATCAATAAGTAGATAAATCTTGTTATTAGCTCAATAACTCAAAACCCTGTGACAATGCGACTCTGTGAGTGACAGGCAAACAGCAAGCTGTCAGAACATACAACAAAAGATCCTGTCCAGATTACATTATGTAGTACATGCCGCTGTTTTGCAGGTTAGCATGTTGCTAATGGGGCAGTAGAGTTGAAGATGTCCTATTATTCTCATTTTCAGACCTTTGTATCGAGTTGTGGTCTCCTATAGAGCAACTACACACAATAACCCACACAGAAAGCTTAAAATATCTTCCAGAATCTGCACCTATTCCAGCTGGATTTCCTTGGATTTCCAAAACTGTTCTAATTCATATTATAATTTTATAATATAATATTATAATTTCTGTTGTAGTTTAGATGATTGGTCACACTTCCAAGCGTTCCGGACTACTGACAACCCCACTTTCTAATTTTGTCGGTATCGGATAATAAATGAAGAAACCCTTTGGAGAGTTACTTGATAAGTGGTTGAGGAGCTACTGGTAGCTCATGAGCTACTGGCTGGAGCTCTGTGTTAATCCCGGGATCACACTGATGTTGTGAATCCGTTGCAGCCGCCGGAAGCAATCCGTAAGATCCTGTTGTAGGCTCACGCTAGCGCCGTGCGTCTCTGGCGACCGCCGTACTGCACGGAAATAACCCGTTTGGGGACGCTGCAGAGCACCGTCACATCATATCATCATATAAAAATGTATTGTCACAGTGGTGATTTGGACGATATCGATAAACATTGTACCCTCAAAAAACAAACAACAATATGAATATACGGTGTTGTACTTACTCAATATATGCAGTCAAAAAACCTTGACAAAAAGGCAAATATGGCTATTGTTTACAAGTCACAAGGCTAGTTATGGCGTAATATCTGTTCTTGCATGCGTGGTTTCCACAGTTGGAGCGGATACTCACAAGAGAGTGAGATTTTTATTCATCCAATGAGAAAGGGCTCCTCTAAAAACATGCTGTAAAGCCAAACAGGGCTGTACAGTGTGACTAATTCACTCGCCTATGCTTGAGTGGCCGTGCAAGTGGAAAAAATAAGGGACCACTGGTGCAAGGACATTTTATTTGCATTTTGCTCCTGAAATAAGTCACTATAATTATTATTATTAATATATTGACTGTATGTGTAGCTTAGTACATGTGTGTACAGGATGTAGTATATCAGGCTGTGTATTATACATTCATATCATACATAGTCATACACTGTCCCAGGGAAATGGCGGCCTTGATGGCACTGTGTTTATATGTAAGTCCTGTACTCCTAAATGAAAAAGCTAAGCGTACAAGTCTAATAATTTACTACCGTGCTTTTATTTTGATGGCTGGATATACCAGATACACAAATGGGTTGTGTTGCCAAATTTTGAGATTTTTTAAAAGTAAACATATACTGTACAACAATCCTAGGCGTGCAACAATACCTGTGTCTGTATCAAACCGTTTAAGACACATGCGTAGCGAACTCTGACCCCTGTATGGAACAATACATCGGTGTTTGGTTCCTACTTCGTGTCAAGTATGAACTGGATGGCAAGCAGTGGGACAGTGGGACAGTGGGAACACGACAAACATGATAACACCTTTACGGCGACGTGACCCTTACGTGAAAATTAAGACAAACAGGAGTGTAAAGATATACGGGTGTTAAAAGGGCCCTAATAGTGTTAAAATTGCATTTTGAAAGCCATAAAAATGATTTCTATGCTCCAAATACAAAAATACTACATTTATTAACATTGAATTCAATAAGGCGGAAATTCATTTATCACAGTCTGGAACCAATTAACAGCTATAAATGAGGGCTGACTGTAAAACCAAACTGATATTATCACAAATAAAAATAGACGATGACAAAATGAACCTCAACAAAGTGTCAAGAAATATCAATATTGAATTAGCCAAAACATATGCTGGACCAAAATTAACAAAACCTTTTGCTGTTGTCCGGTGTTACTATATCTGACTTATTGTGCAGTGACAAGGGGGACTCCAGTACAAAAATACATTTCACTCATCAAATGAACTTGAAAAGATCACTTAATTCAGATAATACACGATACTGGTTATAGAGAACACACAAATTGCTGGTTCATTCAATTTATAGATATTAAAATCCACACATTTGGTGCATCTCTAATCCATGCACAAAGCAAACAACAGGCTACCCACAAACATACAACATATTTTCTTAAGCGACGGACTACACATCCATGGTGAAAAAGTACATTAAAAGCATCTGTATGTTCAAAGGGGACCGATGATGCTCATTTTTCAGTGTATTGTATTCCACCCACAGCCCACCTCCAGGCACGCCCACTCTGCTGTGATTGGTCACACTGCCAGTGAATAGAAACACTTCCAGTTTGTGCCGCCAACTTCATAGGCATTGATAATAAACGCTTTTAACATACAGCCAGGAAGTAGAGACTGGACAGTCCAAAGTTTCTCAAGAAAAGACGCCTCTCAATGGTAAGTAGCTTTAGCATTTTAGCATTAGGTTTTCTACAGCATCGGTAACATCTAATGTGTTTTGCGGGACTATCTTGGACCATCTTGGTATTGGGTACCAACTTCAGAGCTACTGGATCTGCATTGAAACAAAAATCAACTGGCCGACCTCGCACTTCTAGAACTGATTTAATTTTTAAAACATAATGAAACAGAATGGCATTATATGTACTTTTCCAAAATAAAAACACTTTTTTGTTTCTTTACTTTCTTTGCCTTTTATTTAACCTACAAATGTGTATGATCATTTTGCCTGATCCGTTATATAAGGAAGTCCACCCCTCTGTGACATCACAAAGGGACAGTTTAACCACGCCTTTTCAAACCAAGCATTTTGAGCCATCCCGAACTTCCTTCAGAGCTCACTTCCAAATGCACAAATCCAATTATCTGACACTTTGGCATGGTTTAACACCAGAATACAACATTCTAGTTAGATTTATTAGGGCAGAAAAGTGGAAAAAGCATCATAGGTCGCCTTTGAAACGTTTAGTATATCTGTATGTGGAATAAAATTATTAAACAAAATGAGTGAAGAACTCAACGTAGAAATATGAGTCGAATGTACAAAGTTGCAAAGGTTCTCCGAAACTTTGTGTATGATCGAGCTGGCTTAGATCAGAGTTGATTTGAGTGGCTCAGCAGCTGTTAGCCTTTTTTAGTCACAGGAGCATCCGTGAGCCCTCACCGTGGACCCGTCATTTTCCACTCGGGAGTGGGCGACTCACAATGGCTGAAATAATCACAATGTACAATATAGCGATGTCTGGTTATGTAAGTATCCTAAGTATCGTAAAATAATGCAGCTATTGGCGACCCCACGCAGGCTGACTACATGAATATGCTAAATGAACCCACACCAATGTTGGCCTTTCATGCCCAGGGCAAATAATTCCCCGTTGCGTGTTTGGGAGGAAGCTTCCCTCCACTTGCTGTGTTTAATTCACAATTCTAAGTAGCCATAAGAATGGATAAAAAGCTAATAGGCTTGCAGTGTTGCAAAACAGGGCAGGTGGTTATCCCGCTGCCATTGGAGAGGAAGGGATGGAATTCCAGCATAACAACTGAATTGCATGGCGAATTAAATAAACTTCACTCACCAGAATTCCACATGTCGTTCCGTCCTGTGATGCCTTCCTTTGAGAAACAGCACAAATGGTTGAAATGCGAAGTATTATTCCTATTTACCACGTGATGTTTACACTTGGCTTTGTCGCCTACAAATTATTGGAATGCATTTTTTTCGAAAAGCGCAAAAAAAAAAAATCCAACGGGTGTTCGGTGTGGACTTCTTGTATTCTCAAGGCGGTTGCTGAAGGCTTGACAATCCGAAGATGAGTCGTCGAGCCTCGGTGACAGACGTCCGCGGAGCTCCCCTTCGTCACACGATGCCCGCCGCCGTCGCTTTACTGTTGTCTACTCAGTAGACTACTCGATTCCGGGCTCCGCGACCTTCCATTCATGGATAGGCCAATAATGTCAGTCATTTGGTAGTATTATTTACAACGTATGACTCCTTGTGTGGAAACTAAGCCGCTTGATGGTGCACACTTGCCACAGGGCTCGTCATCGTCAGCAAGAGCCTGGCCGAGAAAAACCGTTGCTTGGTTCACCACCAGGGGGCGGCAGAGACGCGCATATTGTAACCAATCAAACAGCGGTGCTGCTCCGATGCTGCGTTCAGGCGCTCAGCCTTGCGGTCGGTGTTTCTACATTTCAATTTTTATCTCTTCTGACAACTTGGCATTCTCCGAAGCGTTGTCTGAGTCATTCAGGTGTTCGTTGGCTAACCTCAGATCGGCCCGAAGACGGGATCAAAGACCGTACTCAATACTTTACTCAATCATTCATTTATAACTTCTTATAAACGTTTTATTGTGGGTGTTTGTTATGTCTCACTGTAAATAAACATACCCAGAACTTTTGGACAAAATCAGCAGGTGATCAAGTCATTATTTCCTCCACTACATATAACAATGAATCACCACACAAAGATGAAAAGATGTAACAACAGCATTCACACTACAAATTTAAATAGTTTTACTTTTTGAATCCTGCTCAGCCATAAATTACTAAATGCCATTGAAGGCACCATAGTATCATGGCCCGCTGATTTTTTTGACATTCCATTGCAGAGCGATTCGACAGGCAACCACATTGTATGCCGTCCCCGTTCATACAATCTGTTAATATGCGAGATCACACTTGTTCATAGTCAAAAGAATGGCTTCAAGCCTGATGAACCCAACAACCCCAATGAGATTTTGGTGTAATTTCGCCCTCTGGTGGTTTATGAATAAACGGAACAATTGAATTAGACGGAAAAAACATGCATTTATTGAGAAGCTTCTCTTTCCACAAACACAGCTCTGTATAAAACGGTCTTCACGGCAATGAAGACACAACATACATATTAAAGAGCAATAATATTATTCCTATGCATTTAAATAGTTGTAACAAGAGACCTTGTAGACACATTCAACATAAAGAAATCACGCATATATGCAACATTGTCAAACAAAGCTCAACACAGTGGACAGATATCAACCAGCATCAGATAGTATTCTAATTTGGAGCAGTGTTGTTCCACTCAACTCACATGTCAAACCTCCTGTTTGTGCATTATGATAAATACAGTGGTACCTTGGTTTGCATTATTAATCTGTTCCAAGGGTCCGTTGGAAAACAAATTTTAAAAACCAAAAATACATTCCCACCCTAAAAAAAATATTGACACAAAACACAGAATAATTGATAATAATTCTAGTTTTACATGGTGAAAACAATGTGGAAATACATCCAAGTAATAAATGAAGTGGACAAATTGACATTGAACTTTTACCTTATTGAAGACTCTTGTTGGCAAAGACAGACACCACCTTCATGTATCGCTACGACTTTTTGAATTTGCATTTCTCACCTTTCTTATCAACGTGCTGGCACGATAAACTGTTTTTCTGCCCCATTGTGGGTTATTTTACAGCCATATTCAATTTCAAAAAGTGTAACTGTGTCAGTCAGAAAAGGCCGACAGAGGCAATCGATGAAAACTGAGACACATTTTTGGCAATATTTTTTTAAACTGAGGTACCACTGTAGTTTATATCAAAGTCAAACTAGTCAATCGTCAAGCGATGTTTGTAAACAGTACGGTGGTGCATTGGGTTGTAAGGAAACAATGACTGCTTCTGGTATGCATAATTTCACATCAATAATTGTCACAGCATTAAAAACATTTACCTTTCATATAAAACATGGTGTTTACATTTAAGCATCTGTAGTACCGCAAATGTTTCTTTTGCCAATTACGTTTACTCACGCCTTCACAAAACCAGCTGTTTTTGGAGAACATTGGATATGGTGCAAATGTCTAGAACGTTTACAGTGTTCTATCATAGAGGAACTCCATTTACTTTGAACAGCTTTAGAATGGAAGACCTACTCCAGCTTCATGTTTCACCGTGCACTTCACCTCTGAAGCGTCTCTTCAAAGGGGACCTATTATGCTTTTTCCAATTTTCCAACCTGTGAATGTAGAGGGAATCTTGTATTCCCGTGCTAAACCATGGCAAAATGTCAGATAATGAGGTTTAAAGATTTGGAAGTGAGCCCTGGAAGAAGTTTGGGATGGCTTAAAACGCTTGGTTTCAGAGGGCGTTGCAAAACTGTTCCTTTGTGATGTCACAAAGGCTTCCTTATGGGCGTGGCTGTGTATCATCTTTCACCTGTCAATGGCATCTCCCACGGGACTGTTTTTGTGAACATGAAATATCCGCCAAACTGTTGCTAAATCCAGAAGTAGTGCGCTCTCGCCAGGAAAGGTGTAATCACGTCGAACGTGCTGCACGTCGACACGGCGCCTTCACATCCGGCTTCTGAGCTCCACAGGACCAACGCCGCCACTAGAAAGTTTTCTGTGCGGGTTATTGTGTGTAGCTGCTCCACAGCTCAATACAAAAGGTGGAAAAATGAGAATAATAATAATAATAGGTCCCCTTTCTGAACGCCACACTCAACTGAATTCTATATGACTTTCATAACCACTTCCACATTTAGTATTTCATGTCAGGTTTACTCATGACTGAGCCAAGAGAGAAAGGAGGATGTTTCAGTCATAGCTCCAGAGCTTTCCAACAGCCAGTCAGATGCAACTCAAGCCGTTACCTCACACGATGAGGCTTGAATTAACTTTCCAGTGGTGGCCTCAGGGGAATGCAGCCATCCATCTCCAGAGACTCGGGCCAACCTTCGTATTTGTTGCCGATCTTACTGTTCTTCATACGCTAATGAGAACAACCAAACATGTCAGATGTCAACAAAATTGAGATATACTTTGTTACTAGCATATTTTACTACTTCCAGATCAACAGCAAGCAATGCACTTACATTTGCTATTATTAGTGTTATTGTTATTAATTAGTACACTTACTCCATTCTTACAAATAACAGCAGTAGCTGTGGCAGGGGGCCTGGGGGTATTATACTAGTATTTATTCAACATAAGACAACTATAAGATAAGATATGCCTTTATTCGTCCCTCAGTGGGGAAATTTGCAACTATGAATTTAAGACAAACGGTATTAAGATTATGGTCACACTGCAGGTCAATTCCAATTTTTTTGCTCACGTGATCTGGCCCTGATTTTTCACGAAAGTGTGAACAGAACAATTAAATGTTCTGTTCAAATGCGACTCAGGCCTTATTCACATGTAGATATAAATCTGATTATGTACCCAAGCTACTAGAATCTGAATGGTGAAGTCGCATATACAGTGGTATGAAAAGGTTTGGGCACCCCTGGTTGTTCTCAAAATGTTCCTCTATAAATCCCTGGTTGTTGGGATCATCCATTCCAGGTAAATATATCATATAGCAGACCAACACAGGCATAGATGAGAAGGGAAATTAACTTTATAGGATTTAAAGAAAGTCTACAATCATTATTTAAACTAAAGTAGGCAGGTGGATACATTTGGGCACCCTTGTTGTTTTATTGATTAGAATACCTTTAACACTAATTATTGGAACACATTAGTTTGGTAAGCTCATTGACCCTTGACCTGCATACACAAGTGAAGCCAATCATAGAAAGGGTATTTAAGATGGCCAATGGCAAGTTGCATCTTCTCTGAAGAGTAGCACCATGGTAGCCTCAAAACAACTGTCACATGACCTGAGAGCAAAGATTGTTCAACATCCTGGTCTAGGGGAAGGATACAAAAGCTAGCTCAGAGATTTCAGCTGTCAGGTTCCACTCTGAGGAACATAATGAGGAAATGGAAGACCACAGGAACAGTTCTAGTTAAGGCCCGGAGTGGCAGGCCAAGACCAGCTCCAAAGACCTACAACGCGATCTTGGTGCAGATGGTGTCACAGTGCATCCTTCAACTATTCAGCTATTCTGGGAGAGTTTCTGATCACATGCCACAAACGGAGTGGCTTGAGGTATGCTAAAGCACATTTGGACAAGCCAGCTTCATTTTGGAATAAGATGCTGTGGGCTGATGAAAGTCAAATGGAGTTATTTGGACATAACGCGGGGCGGTATGCATGGCGGATGAAGAACACAGCATTCCAAGACAAACACCTGCTTCCCACAGTAACATTTGGTGGTGGTTCCATCATGCTGTGGGGGTGTGTGGCCAGTGCAGGTACTGGAAATCTTCTTCAAGTTGAAGGTGGCATGGATTCCAGTCAGTATCAGCAGATTGTTGCCAACAGTCTTCAAGAATCAGTGACAAAGTTGAAGTTGGCTGGATACTTCCACCAAGACAATGACCCTAAACACTGCTCCAATTCTACTAAGGCATTCATGCAGAGGAACAAGTACAACGTTCTGGAATGGCCATCTCGGTCCCCAGACTGAAATATTATTGAAAATCTGAAAATCTATTATTCATTGGATACATCAATTCCAATCAATAATAGATAATCAATAATCAATCAAGGGATTTATAAAGGAAAATCTTGAAAATGATCAGGGGTGCCCAAACGTTTTCATACCACTGTATCTAACCTATACGTCATTGAAAGGTGTGCTTTTCTGTGCTTACCAAGGCTTGGATAAAAGGTACTCACCAATGTAAGCTAAAGTTATTTGCCATCCAAACATGATTTGTGTCAGTGAAGCAGTTCACGTCACTCCTGGCCTAAGTTCTCCACAGACTGTTGCGGTTAATCTTAATGATTAAGATGAATCGTAATCATTTGGTTAAAAGGCAACAACCTGTTATTTAAATCATCTTTTCATCATCAGTGAAATAACTGGTTGTCTGTAATCTAATTATAATACATCTTCAGCTACCTGCCAGTTGACTCTCTCTGCAATCAGCATTAAAATCATCATCATCATCATAATGCGTTTTCTGTTTGCTTACTTGCCTAACCTTTGAGACACTTTTTTCTGTGTCATGCAAGGATACTGTTTTTATTTCATAACAACTGTAAGACCTATTCTTCTTTTGCACTCTTTACAATTTGGAGGTGATAAACCTGGTCCACGTGAGGGCTAGCTCGAAGGAACATCTGAACTTGACCTAAACAATACTATATATTTTGTGACAATTTGAAGTGCCAAAGTCCTCACTCTACAATTGAGGAATATACACAGTACAAATGTACACATACAGTGAAGAAAATAAGTATTTGAACACCCTGCTATTTTGCTATTTCTCCCACTTAGAAATCATGGAGGGGTCTGAAATTTTCATCGTAGGTGCATGTCCACTGTGAGAGAGATAAACTAAAAAGAAAAATCCAGAAATCACAATGCATGATTTTTTAACAATTTATTTGTGTGATACAGCTGCAAATAAGTATTTGAACACCTGTGTATCATCTAGAATTCTGACCCTGAAAGACCTGTTAGTCTGCCCATTAGAAGTCCACCTGCACTCCATGTATCATCCTGAATCAGATGCACCTGTTTGAGGTCGTTAGCTGCATAAAGACACCTGTCCACCCCATACAATCAGTAAGACTTTAACTTGTAACATGGCGAAGACCAAAGAGCTGTCCAAAGACACCAGAGACAAAATTGTACACCTCCACAAGGCTGGAAAGGGCTACGGAGCAATTACCAAGCAGCTTGGTGAAAAAAGGTCCACTGTTGGAGCTATCATTAGAAAATGGAAGAAGCTAAACATGACGGTCAATCTCAATCGGAGTGGAGCCCCATGCAAGATATCACCTCGTGGGGTCTCAATGATTCTAAGAAAGGTGAGGAATCAGCCCAGAACTACACGACAGGACTTGGTCAATGACCTGAAAAGAGCTGGGACCACCGTTTCCAAGGTTACTGTAGGTAATACACTAAGACGTCATGATGTGAAATCATGCATGGCACGAAAGGTTCCCCTGCTTAAACCAGCACATGTCAAGGCCCGTCTTAAGTTTGCATATGACCATTTGGATGATACAGAGGAGTCATGGGAGAAAGTTTTATGGTCAGATGAGACCAAAATAGAACTTTTTGGTCATAATTCCAATAAGCGTGTTTGGAGGAAGAAGAATGAAGAGTACAATCCGAAGAACACCATCCCTACTGTGAAGCATGGGGGTGGTAGCATCATGCTTTGGGGGTGTTTTTCTGCACATGGGACAGGACGAGTGCACTGCATTAAAGAGAGGATGACTGGGGCCGTGTATTGTGAGATTTTGGGGAACAACCTCCTTCCCTCTGTCAGAGCATTGAAGATGGGTCGTGGCTGGGTCTTCCAACACGACAACGACCCGAAGCACACAGCCAGGAAAACCAAGGAGTGGCTCCGTAAGAAGCATATCAAGGTTCTAGCATGGCCCAGCCAGTCTCCAGACCTGAACCCAATCGAAAATCTTTGGAGGGAGCTCAAACTCCGTGTTTCTCAGCGACAGCCCAGAAACCTGACTGATCTAGAGAAGATCTGTGTGGAGGAGTGGGCCAAGATCCCTCCTGCAGTGTGTGCAAACCTGGTGAAAAACTACAGGAAACGTTTGACCTCTGTAATAGCAAACAAAGGCTACTGTACCAAATATTAACATTCATTTTCTCAGGTGTTCAAATACTTATTAGCAGCTGTATCACACAAATAAATTGTTAAAAAATCATGCATTGTGATTTCTGGATTTTTCTTTTTAGTTTATCTCTCTCACAGTGGACATGCACCTACGATGAAAATTTCAGACCCCTCCATGATTTCTAAGTGGGAGAAATAGCAAAATAGCAGGGTGTTCAAATACTTATTTTCTTCACTGTATGTATACCTGCTCAAACGGACTCTTGTTCTCTATGCCCTTGGCGCCAACAAACACCCAGCTGTCCCGAAAAGCCAGTTCCTTCACAACCGTGCTCCCAAGCTCCTCGAACAGTCGCCGAGACTCATCGTTCAGCCTGCCGCCAGAGACAAGAGGAAGATGTTTACTCCAGGGTTCTTACAGATGAGCCTGAGCCCTTTTAGAATAAATGTTAACAATGTCATAAAAGTCATCTACAATATCAACTCGGGTTATTCAAACACTTTTACGACCTGTTTACAGTTCAGGCACTATAATGGTATCAATTATCATATTATTATGTTACACTTGATGTTTAATGGCGAGATAAAGTGTCTTAGTTGATAGACAGTTGACAACTATGAATGATATATGAAGAAGACTTTGATATGGGCCCAAACTAATGTCTGGGGAACCTTTTGTTTGTTAATTCTTCCTATTTAATGGTGCTTTCATGTTACTTTCTGAATAAACGTACAGGTATTTGGTTTGTTGTGCTTCTTGTATCTTTCTACTGCTGTAACATCTCATCTCTGAATCCGTTGAGGCTCTAGTCCTGATCCAGTCCGGCTTGCCTCAGTGTGGCACTACTCACACTGACCTCTGTCGGCACTGTGGCGACCGTCCTCTCCGGCAACAGAAACCACGCTTGCGAGAGCAGATATTCGTGTGATAACTCGCTTTGTATACAGGAAGTATATGATATGTAAATGTTACACATAGGGGGGAAAAGTGGGCTAATAAATTGACAATAAAAGCACAAATACTGCGGATTTCAGAAAACAGCAGATGGAATGATACAGCACTCTACAAGAAGCAATGAAGTCTGTAAAGTTAAATAATAAACTATACTAACTAATAACTATAATGATGAAAATGGTAATGTTAATGATTATTATAATAATAACAATAATAATGGTAATAATGATAAATATTATAACAATAATGATAATAATAATACTACAATGATAATAATAACATGGGAAAACAAGACTGGCATGAACATGATTATATCTTACAAAAAGGGGTAGGCAATTATAAGCTTTTGCTTCAGCCTACTCCTTTCGGGCTTGTGATCAGATAGTTGAATACAGATGTAAATAATGGAATCATTTTGATTGATGTAAGAAATGCACTGTAATGTCATATTTGCCCCAAGAAAAAGTTCTTGTCAACAATAGCCGTATTTGCCTGCACTGCCACGTGTGTCATACATTTATGTGTTTTTTTTTTGGACTTCATACAGTGAGCAAGTACTAAACCGTTATTATTATTAAATAGCAATGAATTACTTCATATGGTTGTTTGTTCTCTGAGGGTACAATGTTGATAGATATCGTCCAAATCTGCAACTACATATCGACGTCTTGTTTTCAGGGGTGAGAGTGGGTTATGATAAAAAAAAAAATCGGAAGGGGAGCCCATGGATTTTAGAGATTATTTACCCTAAAACCCTATAATTTTAACATCAAAATTTTACTAATGTTGTTGAAATATCATTCTCTGTTTGCTTACAATACACTAGAACTCTCTTCAAGTACATAAATAAGCACCAACATTCATTCATTTTCTACTGCTTATCCTCACGAGGGTCGTGGGGGTGCTGGAGCCTATCCCAGCTGTCTTTGATCACGAGGCGGGGTACACCCTGGACTGGTGGCCAGCCAATCACAGGGCACATATAGACAAACAAACATTCACACTCACATTCATACCTATGGACAATTTGGAGTGGCCAAAAGTTCCATCTTGACTGAAACAAGTGGAACTCCGCCAAAAAGCGGAAAACTCCCATCCCTGTGTATTGATATGATGACATGATACGAGAGTGCTCCAGCATCTGAAAAAAAAAGTTAGATCCCAAATGGATTGTTTCCGTTGTGCCGCATGGAGCTAGTGTGAGCCTACAACAGGGATTTCAATCTTGTGGATTGCTTCTCGCGGGCATAACAGAGCTGCAACAGATTCAGTGTGATCCCGTGTGTTCAGTATTATAGCCTGTAATGTTTTGGACTAGTAGTGATGTACGGAACAAGGGATTATTACTTCGAGGCTGGATCGTCAAAAGAGGCCACGAACACCAGCGTTCCCTCATGGAGAGGCCGTAGAAACTTCAACAGGTCTGAAACATCTGATGACAAACAGCATATGATTCACATTATGGGGGTGTCACAACATGTCATCACAGAATAAAAGGTGACAAGATTTCTCATTCAGAAAAAAACTCTCGTGGGCACTTAATAATCTAATAGTTCTTCTTCTTTTTCATTGTACTTTCCTTAAAATTAATGTGTCGTAGACCCAATCTCATGTATTGTCTCATCTCATGAGACCCTTATTACATGATAATAACAACATCAACTTTCAATACCTCCTGCCCACATGTCGAAGCTCTTTGTTTCCAGGAGTTCCCCCGTGACCCCTGAAGAAAAAAACGAAACTTGTGTGACGATTCAAACCACACTAGGATATACAGCCCCCCCCCCCCCATTGCGGTTTGAAAATCGCTAGCTCTCTGTATCTTGGCTTTAAAAAAAATTAATAAATGATTGCTGATTTGTGGTTGAATATGGCCTACTATTCATTAAAAATAGGGATATTCCCACCAGGGTTTTATGCTTGTGATACCGATCTCGGTAATCCATGAGTGAAATCGGCCAATACCGATCGCGTAAATGTTTAAATGTAATACTGGCTATAGTAAGGCTCACTTGTGATCTCTTGTGAGATCTACTTTTATCAAATTAAAACGACCAACAGCTACAAATTTTTCCTAACACTTATTTCCATAGCTTACTTCAAGCCAAACAAAGCTTGTTTTACCAGAACTAGCCGACAAACTGTTGCTGAAGCAACTCTCCGTAATTGAGACTGCGCCTTATAATCCAGTGCGCCTTTTGATGTGGAAATACGGTAATTTGAATCCTACTTTGCGGAAATTCACTTATCTCGGGTCAGGTCTGGAACCTATGAACCACACTAAACGTGTGAGGACTGTAGTCATTTAAAAATGGGACATGGTACCATTCACCAAAGCGATGTTTAGTCCTCGCCCGATGTTGTTCTTCACACTGCTTAACAACCTGTGGGAGAGTATGGTAGTAGAGAGGTTAAAACACCATCAAATACTCAACACCTCACTGCTTACCTTCTTACCAACCATAGACACCATAGCTTTCTACAGTGTCTCCGAAAAGTGAGTGCACCCCATACGTTTGTCTAGCTTAGTGTGCAGCTTGAATATCAAACAGCCAATAATATCTAAAAAGCTGGCAACACACGAGTGTGAACATGTTCAAGAGATCAGAAAAGTCAAAGGAAACTATCAATACAGAATCTCACATCTTATCCTCCAGGCATATTTTGGGCCCAATGACATTGGCAGCTCCAGACACCAGACGAAAAGCAAGGTGTTTGGTGGGGCATGGCGCTGAGAGGCCACATTTATAGCGCCGTGGTCGCACTTCAGCTTCAAAATAAACAAAAACATAAAATGCTGCATTAGCAGAATGTTGCTGAAGATGGATCGGATAATAAAAGTACTTTCTTGTACATACCAGGTGTTGGTTCTTGACTTCCACCTGAAACACCTGAAAACAGGAAACAAAAACAATAATTGGTCATGCTTTTAAAGGGAAACTCCACTTTTCGGAATTTGCGTGTCATTCTGGCACGAGAAAATTTGTTAATATGACCTAGCTAACTATAGCTATTGTAAGTATAACATGTTATGAAGTTCTTGCATGATCACAGCATGTATATCAAACGCTGTTTGTTTGATATTTGCTGTTTAGGGTTTTTTCATAGACAAAATAGGTGTGCCCCTATGACGTGTATTCTAAGCTAGCTCATTGTTTTCTGGTGTTGTAAGGCACAGAAAAGGGAAGCAATATCTGCTCATGTTTCATATAAGGATTGAGAATGATGGGCAGTCACAGTTTACACTTTATTAGATATACCTGCACAATCAGTAAGAGTCAGTAATCTTTAAAGAGCTGTGAGGAGAAGTATTACTCAAATACAATTTTATTAATGTGGTTGTAGATTTGTGTGGCTGCAGAAGACTACAAGGTTTTGTTAATATTTTGGCCATGCCTAATACTGTAAAAAAAATGCAGTCGAACACTTGTTTTCGTGATTAATCTGTACCAAAAAATCTGATGAAATTCAAAATATACCAAAACCGAATAAACTTTAAACACATAAGGATTGGGAATGATGGGCACAATTTTGCACAAAAGTGCAGTTTTCCCTCAACTTACTACCAAATAAGGGAGATTGTTATAAAAAGAACAATAAAAAGGACTCACACAAACACGCGCACACTCAGCACACACAGGCAACACCACGGTCACCCCCCCCCCGGCACCCGGGGCGCAATGGAGCAGGGGGCCCAGAGGTCCCAGACCTACAATCCAAGTCCCAAGACGAAGAGAACAGGACTGCTAAGGGACAAGAACCCCCCCCCCCCAACCCAGCACCAGGACGACAACGGTGATGCAGACAAAAGAGCGGGCAAGGGGGAAAGCCAGCACATGAGCAAGCGAGCGGGTGATCAGACGAGCAGCAAGGGAACGCACCACACCGCGCCAGCCGACACCCGCAAATCCAAAGGAGCGGAAATGCCATGGCCCCAAGTTGCGCGGAGGCCAAGCACCAGAGCCGAAAAGGCAAGACCAGCGGCAGACCAACCGACGGACGCCACCAGCCACTGGGAGAGCCCGTCCCCAGAACCTGACAAACACCCAACCGCCCAGCAGAGCAACGGGCCCCCGGCAGTCCACTCAACCACCCCCTGCCCGCCACCCGTCCCCAAATAAGACCAAGCCCCACCCCAACACACAGCCCGGTCCCCGGAGCAGCCAGCACAGCGCTAAAACCCCAAGCCGCCACGCCATGCAGGCCACTAGCAGCATGGGCCCCACTACCCGGAGACTGCCGAAACCCTCCACAAGCGCACAGAGGTGACCATGATGGCAGCACCGCAAACCACACTCCTGGTGCAAGCCCTGGCATCAACTGGCGCCAGCGGGTCCCCCCGGGAAGGGCAGGCAAATTGGACAAAAACATCCTACAACCCAGGCCACCCCAAGCGAGCCACCGCGCCCCAGCAGCCAGCAGGCAGGAACAACCAGTCCCCACCCGGCGGACAGATGCGGGACAGGGAGAACATACCACAGCCCAGCCCGCCACACCCATGTACAGGATGAAATGGTATTTGGGATGTATACACACATGTTTTAAAATCATAACCAAGTAGCAAATTTATTTACTTTATTAAATTATTATTTCTACTGGCTGTCCTAACTTTCACCCCTTTATGGTGCCCCCTGCTACCAGTCAGCTTATATTAATATCAGAAGTGAAACTATTTTGCTAACATATAGAAAACATTTGAAACCATTCCCATTAATGCCAAAATCCTTTTTAAAACAATGCATCATGCCCTTATCTCATTTGTCTTTAGTTTGACGACCTACTATTAAAGAAATGGTGCAGAAATGAACCGCCTCCTCCTCCAAACAAGGTGTTTGCCAGCAGCCAGGCGAGTCCCACGAGCAGCAGCACTGCCACAACTCGCATAGGGCCTGTGGAGACCAAGAGAATACAACCACTTGGGTCACATATCTTTTTATTTTAAACACCCGACAAGAGTGTCCATTTAGTGACATGTAAACCTACCTGTAAACCTCATGATTGGGTCTGTCTTCCACCTAGATAAAGTCGAAAAAAACTGCTTGAGTGTGGTTGCTTTGTGTTTACACAGTGCATTTTTTACCAAGAGGCCTGTTCAAAAACAGGTTTCCATTCTTCATGACACACGACACAACACAACAGGCACTACTTGGGACACGTGGCACGTGTACTTGGCCTCATAAAATCCTGTGATTTAAGTCTATAATCTCTATACATTTCTGAAATCAACACTATTTTAGCAAGCACATTGCATATTGTCATAAATATCATTATTTGACCAGATATTGAGGAAGGGAGTTTTCCTCCACCTTATGATAATATGCTGCCTTCTGTTTGATCACAGGAATTAGCATGAATTCAAATGTTGGTCATGCCTTAAACAAAGCACTCTGAAGAATGCATGAGACCTGAAATGTACCTTGATCCAAGCTTGTTTCTTATATTATAATCCTAAGGAACACATTTTACTCTTTCTCAGAAATGTAGAGTGTTTTCCGTGAGTAAATGATTTTCTTGCAATGTTTTGGATGAGAGCTGTATGGATAGATTGTGCTGTATTAACATTGAAAAGAGTATAAATGCGGTATATTTGGGCTAAATTATATAAACACTGTATATAGTAAATGATACTATAGCATACATATTATATCACATATAATATATATTATTATCCACAGTATGTACACTACAATAGTCCAATCTATATCAATATTAAGTGGTTAGCATGTCGGTCACACAGTCAGGAGATGGGAAGACTAGGGTTCGATTCTCCGCTTGAGCATCTCCGTATGGAGTTTGTATGTTCTCCCCGTGCGTGGGTTTGTTTTCTCTAACATTCCAAAAATAGTCTAAACTTTACAATGACAAGAAAACGTAAACACAATTAACTGATGTCATGAAAGTAAGAATACCTGTACCTACCAGATACCTGACGTGTCGCAAGTGTTTCTCTCGGCGGCGATCGGCTTTCGATGGAATCAGCAATAAAGGAGCCGTAGGTCGGCAACCAGTAAAGTTTACCTACTTTTTTCGCTGCTTCCTCATTTGTAGCTCACATACTTCCAGTGAATACGTGTATTTTACATAGTGGAGGCGTATATAGCCTTTTTCTCTTGGGTTAGCTATAACCGACTATTTTACAATCATGTCACTTGTCTTCCGGAAATCCTGCCCACTCCCAAAACACACCAGCTGCACTGAGGCTTCTCTCCTTCTCTTCTCCTTCTTCTTCTGCTTCTGCTGCTTCTCTTCTTCTTCGTTGTTGTTTAACAGCGGGGTCTGACTATAATAGTGCACTACCGCCACCCTCCGGATGTGAATGATGGCTATAATTTAGAGGCTACGTCCATAATCAGGGCGTAATTTGCACGGGGGTCATGACCCCAGTAATAATCAGATCCAGTCAATATAACCCCCAGAATATAATCACATCATCCGAGTTAATAAAAATAAACATCGTTAAGCATCTTACATATATTTCATTAACATCTTGTTGATTTTCTTTAGTTACACCATTTGCCAGCAAAACAGTAGCATGTTTAATCATCCGGTAATGTAACCCCCCTCTCTCCGCTGAATACTTGGTATTACCCTTTTCTCCCTAATGTTAGCTATTTGCTGTATGTTTGAGAGTGATGGGATTTTCGACTCTTTTGTGTGATCCGGTTCATTTGAATTGAAGTGAAAAGAGCCGGCTCTTTTTGGTTTGCTATTGGCTTCTTTATTAACTTTAGCTTTGCTTTTAAATATTTTAAAAGCAAAATTTTGATAGATGACTTGGTGAACTAAGTATTGCACTCGACTGAAAAGAGTGATTGTTGTTTATTTTATGGAAAGTTCAAAAGGCTACAAACAATAAATATGCAACCAAATTAAAATTTCAACCAAACCGCGTTTGTGTGTCGTCCTCTTCTCTCTCTTCTCCGTTTTTTCCTCCCCCCTGTCTCTCCTCTGGCTGAGACACAGAGCAAGAGCTGCCTGTGTGCACTGGTGTACACTCACTGCATGTCCTCGCCCCCCTCTTTCTCTTCCAGTCTCTCCTTCTCGGAGCAGTGCAACCAAACCACACTACAGACAGGTGAAAAAGAGAGAGCGACATTGGAAAAGAGAGAGAGCTAGGGAAAATGACAACAATAGCCGACTATCATCGTTCATTTTTTCATTGAACCACCTCGTCCACGAACGACCCATCACTAATGTTTGACGTAGATGGAGAAAGAAAAACAGAGCAGAAACGTGAAAAGAACACTGAAAGCTGACAGACAAAACTTTTTCATTGTTGGTCGACACCTACGGCTAATAAAAAAAGACAAAATCTTGACAAAAAGAGGTAAATAGCCGTATTAGCCGTAGTTAGGTGATAATCCGTGACGGGAGTCTGCAAGCTAGTTGTTTGGATTGCCAGTGTCCTGTAAACAAGCAGGTAATTTGCACTGGGAGATAGGGGGTTCATGACCCCCACAGAAATCAGACCACGCCAATATAACCCTCGAATATAAATGACTTGATAAATAAATAAACAGGTAAACAGGCAACGATTTTAGCGTGCAGGCCTCACAGCCAGGAGACCGAAGTTTGATTCTGTGTGGAGTTTGCATGTTCTCCCCGTGCGTGGGTTTTCTCCAGGTACTCCGGTTTCCTCCCCCATTCCAAAAACATGCTAGGTTAATTGGCCACTCCAAATTGTCCATAGGTATGAATGTGAGTGCGAACGGTTGTTCCTGTGATTGGCTGGCCACCAGTCCAGGGTGTACGCCGCCTCTCGCCTGAGGACAGCTGGGATAGGCTCCAGCAAGCCGATGAACTTCGTGATGATAAGTGATAGAAAATGAATGAATCTTTTATGTTCATGATTTTCCTCATTTTATTTCTTTCTCCGTCATACCTAGTGCCATGTATAAGAACATGCTCTGCATCTGTCCCATGTTTACCTATTAAGAACAGTGTCTTGCTTAAACCAGTGTGTCCTAATCAAAAGCCTTGTGAAGAATGTTTCCTCTTTTCTACAACTGCCAACCCAGCCCAACATGAGGGTGGATATGAGTCTGTGCATATTATTACTCTCCACCAACTGCAATGCTATTATGATTGCCACAAGTTCTGCGGAAAATACTGAAATAAATTTGCAAATTTGAAGTTAAATTCTGGCACCGCACTTTCCCTGTTTCTGGTTGCTGAGATCCATCAGTAAAAATCTGAATAAAAGTATATCTATCCACATGCATCATCGCCAGTTGTCCCTCATCTCCCTTGTGTCTCTTAAGCTTTTCGTATAGGGTAGTATTTGTCTCTGGATGAATTATCAACATATAGCGTCCTTCAAAATAAGAGCGCCGTTTGACCACAACGGTGTAAACAAAACAAGAGTATCATAAAACTATCTTTCATATTGCATGGGTGACTACATCTTCCTTAATGACAAGCACAGGCATTACAGTTTGTGGTGTGGAAGATTTAGTAGCAATGTGTGCGGAGGCTGACATCCCATTACATAAGTTAGACACTTTCTTACCAATAAATGCATGTGCTTTACAATTTGGTAATGGTAATGGTTTTATTTCATTTATTCCAATTGAGTGCATCCCATAATCAGTTCACAGTTCCACATTTCCAAAAGGAGTAGGAAGAAGCAAAGCTTATTAAATCCTACCCCTCCATCTGGTACTTTTACAATCAGTAACTGTTACATTTGTTCACTTCCTGCTTTCCATAATACAGTTTAAGTTGTTTTTTTTTTTAAATAATGTACCTCGTACCGAAGTAGGAGGTGATATGACCATCCAATGACATAATGGGTACCATAGTAAGTGTCAATATAGTGATATATATAGCACATCATGACTGGTTCAAGACTCTTCATCCTTGTATTTAGCAAACATCAACTGCTTGTATTGTTTCTTGAATTGGCTCATCGTTGTGCATTGTTTGAGGTCCTTACTCAATCCATTCCATAGTTTGATTCCACATACTGAAATGCTATGGCTTTTTAACGTAGTCCTAGCATAGAAGTGTTTCAAATGTACTTCTTCCCTGAGATCATATTTCTCTTCTCTTGTAGAGAAGTATTGGATGACATTTTAGCTAATTGGTTGTTTTTAGCCTTAGGCATTATTTTAGCTGTTTGAAGATGAACTATATCAGCAAGTTGAAGTATTTGTGATTTTAGAAATAAGGAGTATGTATGTAGTATGTAGTATGTTCTCTGTAGGCGGCATTATGAATTATCCTTACTGACCTTTTTTGCAGTACATTTAGCCAGTGAAGATTGCTTTTATATTTATTACCCCATATTTCCACACAATAAGTAAGATATGGTAAGATAAGTGGAAAACCTTCATTCAAATAACTTGTTAGCAAAAGCTCATATACACGTCTAAAAAGAAACCTGTTCAATTTGAAATTACCGGAGCTTGTAAAAGTCAGATGATGAAACCAGTACAGTGGAACCTCAGTTAGCGTCCACACCAGTCAGAATCTTGCCTTAGTTTGCATACATTCTCTGGTTAGCGTACAAAAAGGCCGGCGTTGTCTCATGTTTTTAATGCACTGTGTAAATCCAACCGTGTTCTTAATGTATTTTAACCCTTAGATGCATAAGTGGGTCAAAAATGACCCGGTGAGGTTGTTTTCTTGAAATATCTTTGTAATGAAAAATTGTTATCATTTCATATTCCAGGGTTCCTCAAGAAACATGTTTTTGATATCATGCCGTTCACATTTTTAACTTATCTTTTATAGATTTTAAGAAATTTTTGTTTTTGTGTTACTACCCCAACCTTCCATAAGTGGGTCAAAAATGACCCGGTCAGGTTGTTTTCTTGAAATATCTTTGTAATGAAAAATTGTTATCATTTCATATTCCAGGGTTCCTCAAGAAACATGTTTTTGATATCATGCCGTTGACATTTTTAACTTATCTTTTATAGATTTTAAGAAATTTTTGTTTTTGTGTTACTACCCCAACCTTCCATAAGTGGGTCAAAAATGACCCGGTCAGGTTGTTTTCTTGAAATATCTTTGTAATGAAAAAATGTTATCATTTCATATTCCAGTCTGTATGGGCAAACTTTGCAGGTTCCCGAGGACTTCATTCCAGACCCCACTGCGCCCTGGTCCGCTACTCTACAGAGGTCCGCCCTGCAAGAGGTGATGGGCAACTTTAAGCTCATCATCCAGCATGGTGCCTCCACACGTACCCACTGCTCTGGGCGCGGCGTCTTTATACCCGCCCTATGACAGACCACACAGGGTTTTGGTACATGGCGGTGAGTATTTTGCTGGGTGGGAGTAGGAGTGGAAGGGAATGAGGGAGCAGTCAGAATTGCTAAAAGAGGGACTAGAATGACAAACATTATCAATGTACCTGTGTGTAAAGGTGACATAAAGGAAATTAACAAAAAAACAAATAATGGAGAAATGGGAAAGCAGATGGAATAGGGATAATAGTGGAAGGAATAATATTACAAAGTACAAAATCTGTTCATGCACAAGGGGTGAAGATGAAAAACAGAAAAGAGGAAACTTTTAATGATTCGATCATACTAGGTTAAATAAAACATTGTTTTTAGTAGGTAAATGCACATGGGAAATATGAAAAGAATGTAAGGCTATAAAGGATGTAGAACACATATTGTTACATTGTAGAACATATAAGGAAGAGCGTATAAAGCTAAGGAAAATGATTAGTAAAGTAGGAGCAGTGGAGCATTTAGAGTATACGAGGAACAGTTGGTGAGGGTGTTAGAGATACACAGAGGGTGGTGATAGCTTATTTAAAGGACACAGGACTGTATAAAACAATATTTATTACCATTATTATAATTGTTGTTTTCATTTCTCTCTTTCTCATCTGAATATAAAATATTCACTGGTACAGTAGGTGGCGGTATGCACCTTTTTTAAGTCATGGTTGCAACCACAGAAGTACATTACATAGAAAACTCATGAGCCGTACGTTTTTGTCGCCGCGAGTCCGCCATCTTGTGTAGCATTGCCTTGTTCGTTTGCGATTTTCGACGTTCTTACTGATGGTTTCTGAAATTCTGGACGCGATAAGGCATTAAAATGCCCCACTATGCGGCTGTAAACTACCTTTAAACTACCTAAACATGCCTATACACTGCGCACGCTGAGCTGCCAAGTTGTGCTACACAAGATGGCGGCGTATGCACTGAAGCACTGCGCGGCGGCGACACCGCGCGCTGCGTGTTGTGTCCGGGTGTGAGCTTTCTACGTCTTTCATTTCTGTGGTTGCAACCCGCCATTAAGCCTAAAGAAGAAGAAGAAGGAGGAGAAGAAGAAGAAGGAGAAGAAGAAGAAGAAAATAACCCCACCTATAACCCCACCTAGTGTCCCTGTGTATCAGTCTCAAGATGGCTGCGCACAGTGCGACGCTCTCCATGGCCAAAATCCTCAAACCATTTTGGACTGGAGTAGCAGGAACCACAGCCAAAGTAAGAAAATAAAGTGTCCTTTTGTTTACGACTCCAACGGTTATGTAGATGAAGGCCAAACTGCTTTATATTGTCATCGTAGCACAAGGTCAAACATTTGCTGGTCAATTGCATTAGTTAGCTTGAAATGGTTGTTCATTTGTAAACGTGTTCTTACAGATGTTTTAAATGGTGTTCTTCAGGTATTTGGGACAACCGTGTCATGTCACAGGAATAAAACGATGCTGACTGTGAGTGGATTTAAAACCTGGCATTGTCTCAAGTCCAAGTGAATACATGTGATTTTTTTTAATTTACACTTAGACTGTTTTCCTATTTATGGAGAAACTGCTAGTTGAATGACTGTACAATATTTAAATATAATCTTATAGCACTGAATAAACTATTCAGTATTTGCTTATTCATCATAATTTTGATTTCTTTGCTTATGTCCCTCTGTATTCCTTGCTGTTGTCTTCTAAAGGGAGGAAATATTGTAAGTATAATTTACTACTGTTTACTTATCCCGGGTCATTTTGACCCACTTATGCATCTAAGGGTTAAAATACATTCAGAACACGGTTGGATTTACACAGTGCATTAAAAACATGAGACAACACCGGCCTTTTTGTATGCTAACCAGAGAATGTATGCAAACCGAGGCAAGATGTTGACTGGTGTGGATGCTAACTGAGGTTCCACTGTACTGGTTTCATCATCTGACTTTTACAAGCTCCGGTAATTTCAAATTGAACAGGCTTCTTTTTAGACGTGTTTATGAGCTTTTGCTAACAAGTTATTCGAATGAGGGTTTTTCACTTATCTCAACAGCTTTAAAGTGCTATTAAAGTATAATTTTCAAAAGTCATCCTTGTCCATTTGTTGGGACAGGTGTGCCATTTTGGGAGTTTGAGTTACAAAAACATACAAATAATATTATTTGAAGGCGGTGGCATATTCAAACTAAATCGATTTTGACGAGGAAAGTTAACCGTGGCATGCGTTCATGACGTTCTTTAATAATTACACACAACACGTCATTGACGTCATATCTTTTAAAATGTATGTGAAGGATGTATGGAAGCATGTGTGTATCTACATTATGTAAGCATTTTTCTACGTCTAAATATCAACACAGCCTCCCCCAGCTAAGTATGGAGGCAGACACACTGTGACTCTCATACCCGGAGATGGAATTGGTCCTGAGCTCTTTAATCACGTCAGAGAAGTTTTCAGGTAGGAAAAAGTGTAAAATCAAACTTTCAACTGTTTCAAGGTGTTGACTTTGCTACAGGTACATTCCATCTGCCTCCATCACAGGTTCAGCTGTGTGCCAGTGGACTTTGAAGTGGTACATGTTAACTCCGCCTTGGAGACGGAAGACGATATCAACAATGCCATCACCGCCATTCGACGTAATGGCGTAGCCCTCAAAGGTGATTCAGTTACAACTTCTTATCCTATATAATAAATTGACAAATAATAAATGAGCGGGCGGCACGGCGGTCTAGTGGTTAGCACGCAGACCTCACAGCTAGGAGACCAGGGTTCAATTCCACCCTCGGCCATCTCTGTGTGGAGTTTGCATGTTCTCCCTGTGCATGCGTGGGTTTTCTCCGGGTACTCCGGATTCCTCCCCCATTCCAAAAACATGCTAGGTTAATTGGCGATTCCAAATTGTCCATAGGTATGAATGTGGGTGGGAATGGTTGTTTGTCTATATGTGCCCTGTGATTGGCTGGCGACCAGTCCAGAGTGTACCCCGCCTCTCACCTGAAGACAGCTGGGATAGGCTCCAGCCTCGTGAGGAAAAGCGGTAGAAAATGACTGAATGAATGAAAATAATAAATGAACTATTCTTAATTATGCTGACAGGTAACATAGAAACCAAACACACCATGCCCCCGTCTGTCAAGTCCAGGAATAATCTCCTACGGTGAGTTTTAAACGAATACTTAGGTCGGTTGTTATGTTTATTTATAGTCTTGAATGTCGTTGTTGAGTACGAGTGGTTGGTGGTGTAGACCACGCAGCTAGGAGACGCGAGTTCGATTCCACCCTTGGCCATCGCTGTGTGGAGTTTGCATGTTCTCCCCGTGCATGCGTGGGTTTTCGCCGGGTACTCCGGTTTCCTCCCCCATTCCAAAAACATGCTAGGTTAATTGGCCACTTCAAATTGTCCATAGGTATGAATGTGGGTGGGAATGGTTGTTTGTCTATATGTGCCCTGTGATTGGCTGGCCACCAGTCCGAAGACAGCTGGGATAGGCTCCAGTACCCCGCGCCTCTTTTGAGGATAAGCGGTAGAAAATGAACGAATGAATGTCGTTGTTCAATGATTATGTCAACAGCACAAGCCTGGACCTTTATGCCAATGTGATGCACTGCCAGTCCCTCCCTGGGGTCCAGACCCGCCATAAGAACATCGACATCATGATTATCCGAGAAAATACTGAGGGAGAGTACAGCAGTTTGGAGCACGAGGTGAGGCATTTATTGACTGGCCACATACTTTACTCTACATCTGTGTCAGCCTTGTCAAATGCTAATACTTTGTGTGTTTCTTGGTTGCATACTCGTATATACTTGGATAATAACCATAAAATGGTAGTAGATCACAGTCAAGGAAGTGAACTTGTACGTAGCCTGAGTACCACCTGTATAGATATCTTCTTAGACTACAAATAAGTAGACTGATCCAAATGCACCAATTCCAGCACTACTTCAGTCATAAACGACCAATAGGCACAGTTCTTACCGATCAATAATTCAGTACTACACTATGTGATTGGTTGTACATGTTGTTTTCTTGTAGAGTGTGTCCGGTGTTGTGGAGTCTCTCAAAATAATCACCAGGAACAATTCCCTCCGCATCGCAGACTATGCCTTTCAGCTGGCCAGAGAGAAAGGGCGGCGCAGGGTTACCGCGGTCCACAAGGCCAACATCATGTGAGCGACTCGGTAATGTTGAATGTGAGTTGTCCAATCCGCTCTGGTCTTACGTAATACTGTGTTGCTCACAGGAAACTGGGTGATGGCTTGTTCCTGCAGTGTTGCAGAGAAGTGGCCTCGGGCTACCCCGACATCACATTTGACAGCATGATTGTGGACAACACCACCATGCAGGTAGCAATATGCACCAGCTCAGGGACAATGTTCAAGTCCAGTGTCCTGCAGTTTGTGTACATCTCTTTCGTCTGTCTAGCTGGTGTCGAATCCGCAGCAGTTTGATGTGATGGTCATGCCCAACCTTTATGGCAATGTGGTCAGCAATGTGTGTGCTGGCCTGGTGGGTGGGCCTGGCCTGGTGCCTGGGGCCAATTACGGCCGCGACTATGCCGTCTTTGAAACGGTGAGTGTTTGATGAGACTTTGCTTTTTACAGGAATCTAAAGTACAGGCGTAGTGTTAGGAAGATAAGCTAATGAACAATCCATTTCCAGGCCACAAGGAACACAGGGAAGAGCATTGCAAACAGGAACATTGCAAACCCCACGGCCCTGCTCCTGGCCAGCTGCATGATGCTTGACCATCTTAAGTAAGTTATATTGCACTTTGGTGTTAATCTGTGGTAGAACTGTTTAGACTCTTCCTTATTTGGTAATGGTAATGGTTTTATTTCATTTGAACATCATAAATGAGCATCATAAATCCTACCCCTCCATCTGGTACTTTTACAATCAGTAACTGTTACATTTGTTCACTTCCTGAACAAATGTACGAGGTGATATGACCATCCAATGACATAATGGGTACCATAGTAAGTGTCAATATAGTGATATATATAGCACATCATGACTGGTTCAAGACTCTTCATCCTTGTATTTAGCAAACATCAACTGCTTGTATTGTTTCTTGAATTGGCTCATCGTTGTGCATTGTTTGAGGTCCTTACTCAATCCATTCCATAGTTTGATTCCACATACTGAAATACTATGGCTTTTTAACGTAGTCCTAGCATAGAAGTGTTTCAAATGTACTTCTTCCCTGAGATCATATTTCTCCTCTCTTGGAGAAAAGTATTGGATGACATTTTTAGGTAATTGGTTGTTTTTAGCCTTAGGCATTATTTTAGCTGTTTCCACACAATAAGTAAGATATGGTAGAACCAGAGAGCAATAAAGAGTGTGGAGTGATTTCTGATTGAGAACAAATTTTGCTTTGTTCAATACTGAAATATTTCTGGCCACCTTATGTTGTACATTTGTAATATGAGGTTTCCAGCTCGTATTTTCATCTATTGTGATCTCCAGAAATGTATTTTCGTTCACCCTTTCAATGTCCACACCGTCTATTTGTATTTGCATGGCTCCAGGCTGTATGATTATGCAACGTTGATCCGGAATGCAGTCCTCACGACCATGAATGAAACCCGGGTGAGTCTGCCTTCACAAGCCAGCTTGAACTAAGATGCGTCACCTTTTTTAACACAAACGGTTTCTCTTCTTGTCCCTTCAGTTGCACACAGCGGATATTGGGGGGCAGGGCACCACTTTAGAGGTGGTTCAGTCCATCATGAGAATCATCCACAGCAAAGGGCAACACACAGCTGACATCTAAAAACAAAATGTCTTTGTATTATTGACATTGAAACGGTTATAGCCCCACCCTTATCTCTTGATAATGCCCCCATTGGAGATCTTGTCCAGTCACATTCTTTGTTCTGTATCGTAAAACAACACACTTTACTGTATGATGAATGCATTTGTCATTCTTTGTGCTGTAACTTGCAATGGAAAAGTCTGTACTGTATATCTTACCGATGGCACGATCTGTATGTTGACATCATTCTCATGTCATCTTCATTTATCCAGTGCAAACATGAGGCTTTTGCCATGCAAGTCTTTGACTCACATGATCACACTTAAAGCACTTCCTGTCTGAATATAGGCTCATGTTATTTTGCTTATAATTAGGAACAAATACTTTTTCATATACAAATAATTAAATTAATCTGCCTGAAGTATTATTTGTTTATCAAGTAATGTAGCCATAATAGTACACTGTAAGTTTTGATATATGTTTTGTCGCTAGGGGGCAGCAGCTCTTTCCAGAGGAGCCAAACGTGCAGAAATAACTTAGTTCATCATAGCGGCAGTGTTCCAGATGTGGGCTCCAAATCATATGAGAGTATTTTCTGTGTGGGCAGAAAGTGTCGCCATGAAGTTGTTTGCATTGAAGACTCCATTTGTCCATTTCCACCTTTAGAGAACCAAAGTGGTGTGTCCTTGAGCTGCCCTCTGCCTGCTGGCCAATAGCCGTTTGACTCCCATTCCACCCCTTTGGATCATAAGAAGTAATTCTTTTGGATTTATTCTTTTTATTTGTGCTTTTTGCAAGCGGCTCCCCACATAGGTTCGGCGTGTTCTCATCATTGTCTTTCTCTCATGCAATTGACCTCATATCGCTTCATGATGCACACTCTTCCCTCTTTCACTCATCGCCGCCCCCCCTGAGCCATCCCCTGGAGTCAAAGTAGGAGGCAGATGGCGGTGGATTACACGGACCAAAGGGGAAATGTACGCAACAGACCAGCGGCCACTTGATCTCCATGGGCCAGCATTCAGTGTGCATCTGCAAAAGGGCCGGCCTCTGTGTGTAATCCAATACCGATCGTTCACTTACGTGTTTCTCTGGCTGATCCAGCCACCGGCCAAAGTGTGATGACACCATGGAAGTTTAGCAGGTGGCTTCCAAAGAGCGGTGCTGTGGGGTGTTTAGCTTGGAGGGGGGGTGCTCAGTCTGGATTCCTGAATCCAACATACATCCATCACATTTGATTGAGCATGCACTTCTGGCTAATTCACAATTTATCCGCCCTCCCCCTGTTTCCCTAGTTGTGTCCGCTGAGGCCGGACCAGACACGATTAGGTAAATGATTGCACTAATAATACAAGTTTCATTTACAATTCAAATATAACTAAATGGTGCAATGTCAGCAGACATTGTATGTGAATTCTGAAAAGCTCAAAATAACTGAAACACTTTGAAAAGGTATGAAAATCCCCATTTAGAACGAACACGGGGGCTGTTTGGAAGCTGAAGCGCTATTTGAATGCTGTGGAAATATGCTAAAACGTAGACTGAAAGTAAGAGTAAATTGGTAGTTGGAGCTCAAATCAAGAACTGTGGATCCAAGCACGCTACTTTTACTCATTTGTCACAATTGGGGTAGCAGTAGGGTATGCCAAATAAGTCTAGGGCAGGGGTCGGCAACCTTAACTATCAAAAGAGCCATTTTACAAACACAATTTAAAAACAATATCTTTGAAAGTTTCAACCTTTCTTAATTTTGCCATTTTTAACAGCAGAATACAACCTCTGTGCTCCTGTTCAACATGCAGCCCAAAGTCGGTGATATTTACACAACCAACCACTTGTTGCTCATGCAACATTAAGACAACGTTCCAAAATGTTCTACTTCTAACAGACATCAACGATAAACAACTGCTTTCTCATGATTGTTAAACATTAGCCTTCAATTGGCTATGAAGTGAATATGTAGACTTAAACCAGAGCCATCCTGAGTGGACAAAAAGTGAAGCTCAAATTAGGTCTACACAAATCGATTCATAGGGAAGCATGCTAAAATCAGAGTCTTAAGGGGTACACGACTGTAAAAAAAAAAAGTTTGGGAACAAACTTTGGGTACAACGTACTAAAGGAGACAGCCATAGGCTAAATGATCCAAATGTGGACCTGCCTTAAACTGTACACCCTCAGAGGGTGAGATGGCCATCCCAGAACGTTGTACTTGTTCCTCTGCATGAATGCCTTAGTAGAATTGGAGCAGTGTTTAGGGTCATTGTCTTGGTGGAAGTATCCAGCCAACAATCTGCTGATACTGACTGGAATCCATGCCACCTTCAACTTGAAGAAGATTTCCAGTACCTGCACTGGTCACACAGCTCCACAGCATGATGGAACCACCACCAAATGTTACTGTGGGTAGCAGGTGTTTGTCTTGGAATGCTGTGTTCTTTATCCGCCATGCATACCGCCCCGCGTTATGTCCAAATAACTCCATTTGACTTTCATCAGTCCACAGCACCTTATTCCAAAATGAAGCTGGCTTGTCCAAATGTGCTTTAGCATACCTCAAGCCACTCCGTTTGTGGCATGTGATCAGAAAAGGCTTCTTCCTCATGACTCTCCCAGAATAGTTAAAGGATGCACAGTGACACCATCTGCACCAAGATCATGTTGGAGGTCTTTGGAGCTGGTCTGTGGGTTGACTTTGACTCGTCTCACCATCCTTGGCCTCTGCTTATCTGGGATTTTTCTTGGCCTTAACTAGAACTGTTCCTGTGGTCTTCCATTTCCTCACTATGTTCCTCAGAGTGGAAGCTGACAGCTGAAATCTCTGAGGTAGCTTTTGTATCCATCCCCTAGACCATGATGTTGAACAATCTTTGCTCTCAGGTCATGTGACAGTTGTTTTGAGGCTACCATGGTGCTACTCTTCAGAGAAGATGCAACTTGCCATTGGCCATCTTAAATACCCTTTCTATGATTGGCTTCACTTGTGTATGCAGGTCAAGGGTCAATTAGCTTACCAAACTAATGTTGTGTACCAATAATTAGTGTTAAAGGTATTCTAACCAATAAAACAACAAGGGTGCCCAAATGTACCCACCTGCCTACTTTAGTTTAAATAATGATTGTAGACTTTCTGTAAATCCTATAAAGTTCATTTCCCTTCTCATCTATCCCTGTGTTGGTCTGCTATATGATATATTTACCTGGAATGGATGATCCCAACAACCAGTCATTTACAAAGGAACATCTTGAATATGATCAGGGGTGCCCAAACCTTTTCATACCACTGTACAAATAGCTGCTTCTTGGCTCCAGCGATTCCAAAGATTGTGGTTACGTCAGCGATCAGCTGGCTGTGTTTGGGGGCTCGCCCTGGCTTCCTCTGTAGAGGGACATCCAGTAAGTTCTTCAGCTGTGACAGGCCTAATCTCATGATGGATGGCTCCATCGTTAGTCTTCTGGCCACCAAGTGACGTGATTGGGGTGCTCTGGAAAAATAAACAGATAAAATGGAAAAGACTGAAAAGGAGAGCGTGTTAATGAACGTGGCATTGGAACATGAAGAAAGAGCCTGGGGAAAGAACAGCATAATATTTAAAATTTCTATTGTAGCCACACGGGAGTTCACTGAGCAGTTGAGTGGCTTCCTTGTCAGCTCGTAGATCACAAATAGATCAACAAATAACCTAATAAAGCTTGTGACTCTTTTCTGACTTTTCTTAAAGGGGAACTGTTTGGAAATCATTTACAATCCTTGTGTGAAACATGAACACATATTTCTTCCCCTTTTCTGTGCATTATAACAAGAATTTATAAGAAATAAGAAAACGAGAATTTAAGCCTCGGATATGCGGTACACAGCAAATTTTGGTCTTTGGAATAAACTCCATGTGAGTTAAAATCAACTCAATCTGAGTGTACATGCGTGACCATCCATTGACTCCACAGGAGAGTTAATAGAACTCTGCTTTTGGAGTTGATCTTTTACCCCCTATTCAGAGTTAAAACTGACCTCTTGTTGCTGTTAAAGATAAGATAAGATATGCCTTTATTCGTCCCTCAGTGGGGAAATTTGAAGGGGTCGGGGGGTCATATGAATAAAATACTACTCTTTAGAGAGTAAAATGTGACTCTCGAATGGAGTTGATTTTAATATTAACTCTTAACCGGTGTTAAAAGCCAACACTTAATATATAGTTAATTTAACACTATTTAGAGTTGACATTCATTTTATATGCGAAAATTATTACACTGAACATTTTACTGTGTACAACATTCATTCATTCAGTCATTTTCTACCGCTTTTTCCTCACAAGGGTTGTGGGGGGTGCAGGAGCCTAACCCAGCCAATCACAGGGCACATATAGACAAACAACCATTCCCACTCACATTCATACCTATGGACAATTTGGAGTCGCCAATTAACCTAGCATGTTTTTGGAATGTGGGAGGAAATCAAAGTACCCGGAGAAAACCCACGCATGCACGGAGAGAACATGCAAACTCCACACAGAGATGGCCGAGAGTGGAATTTAACTCGGGTCTCCGAGCTGTGAGGCCTGTGCACTAACCACTCAGTCACCGTGCAGCCTTAAGCCTTAATAAGACTTGCACTGTTTTATTATGAGCAATGAGGAGTTGTGTTCAAAGACACCACGTCATTTAAGATGATTTCACATGTTTTGGGTGAATTTTATGGAATTCCCAGACTCATTAAATGCAGTAAAATGTACTGAGCATTAAGGGTTACAAAGTGAGTGACAAGAATATCCACTTATTGTTTTTATTTGAATTTCTTAGACCGGGGTCACCAACCTTTTAGAAACTTCTTACTTCTTGGGTCCTGATGAATGCTAAGGGCTACCAGTTTGATACACACTTCTCAAATAGACAATTTGCCTTTAACTATATGTTACTGGGAATAATTAATGATATTCATCTACCCTACTGCAATATTTATAAAGCTAGCAGTTAGCAACATACCATCTCAGCTATAAGCAGTACACTAAACACACTAAAATAGCATGCTAACAATATCCATTAGTGGCAATGCTAACTTAGCTCAGCAGTTAGCAACATAACATCTCATAACATGCTAACAATATCCATTAGTGGCAATGCTAACTTAGCTCAGCAGTTAACAACATAACATCTCATAACATGCTAACAATATCTATTAGTGGCAATGCTAACTTAGCTCAGCAGTTAGCAACATAACATCTCATAACATGCTAACAATATCTATTAGTGGCAATGCTAACTTAGCTCAGCAGTTAGCAACATAACATCTCATAACATGCTAACAATATCCATTAGTGGCAATGCTAACTTAGCTCAGCAGTTAGCAACATAACATCTCATAACATGCTAACAATATCTATTAGTGGCAATGCTAACTTAGCTCAGCAGTTAACAACATAACATCTCATAACATGCTAACAATATCTATTAGTGGCAATGCTAACTTAGCTCAGCAGTTAGCAACATAACATCTCATAACATCCTCCAGGAATAACCAAGAGTGGGGTCTAAGAGCTTTGCTTCCAGGTTCTGGGCCCATTTCCTATTTCCAAAATGATTGATCCTGTCTGAAATTCCCAGGTCCATACGAGTCTTTCCATGTAAGTCAGGCCAAGCCTGACAAGACCAGCCCCTTGCAGGGCATATCGAGATATACGATGCATGTTTGTGGAACGTGGGAGGAAACTGGAGTACCCGCACGGGGGAGAACATGCAAACTCGACACAGAGATGCCCAAGTGGAGAATCAAACTCAGATCTCCTGACTGCGTGGCCAACATGCCAACCACTTTTCAACTGTGCAGCGCCAAGTGAAAAAATGTCCTGTTTTGTGTCGGTAGTTGCCATAGAAGGCCTCCATTGATACAGTAGATGAAGAAACATACATGCATGCTTCATGTTTATCTCACGCAGCATTTATTTATCTTGTGGACTCGTTAAATAAAACCACATGTGCTCTCTTAGTTCCCAGTTAGACATGATGCACGTGTTTGCATGTACAGTATGTTTATGATTTGATGTATTGGTGCGGTAGGCCTTAGAGTCACTTCATGTTCTTAATGTAAAGATATTTAAAGTGAAAGTATTTGGAGAATGACCCTTCAGTGCTTCAGTAAGATGATCATACTGTATATTTCTTAAGCATTGATACTGTATATATGACACTATGCTGCTCCTGTTGCCATGTTCCCAACCCCGGACAGATTCCACCTGTGCTACACAAGCAGCAGCTTTGCGTGGCTGCACCCTGCTAATCTGCTCGCTCAGGGGTCTGCTGTGCTCAAATGTTGCACTGGCAGTGGGGGGTCAGTGAGCATGTCAGAAGCTTTATTGCATTGTGTCTAAATTGGAACCAGTCCGTCTTGCTCGCTTTTCCTCGGCTACCTCACGCATTTTTCCCCCCCACCGAAAGACGCTTGGCAAACTGAGAAGGAGGCAGGCCTGCAGCTATTTCTGTTTTGGTTTTATATTCATGATAGATTAGCGGACACGTGTTGCTTAGCAGGTCCATTGAGATGACGCATCTGGGCTCGGACCAGACGTAGAACTAGTGCTGGTTTGATTATTGATGATATTTGGTCCATTTGAAATATTTCTTCTTCCATTCTCAATGTTCTCTCAATATCTTTTTCTTTGCTTTTCAATCCCTCCTGCTTTGTTTCCGGATCTTCAATGCTGTTAAGCGTTTTGCCGTCTGTGTCGCTGCTATGAGTTCAGAGGGCACTGCTAGAGATACATTACAAGCAGGGAAGCATGCTGCACTCATGACAACCCACATTACACCAGCCTGAGCTCATCGCCACTCCGCTCCCCTCAAAGTGGAGCGTAAGCGACAGCACCCCCGCAGAAACCCCCACTTTGCAGCCCTGCAGATCACCACTTCCAGTGTGTTTGTTCCCCTTGGTTGCCAAAGCAAAGAGTTACGTGGACTTTTTCACTTTAATCACATAAATATGTCCTGTGACTCAGCTTTGTTGAGCTTTTTACATTTTAAGACCAGTTGAAAAAAGAAAAGCCAAATGTCACAACCCGTGTTGGAATATTGATAATGAGCAAGGTGAACCATCAACACCAACCAGCCTATACGCTGAATTTAATCCAAAGTGGTAGCAACAGTAAAGGCAGCAAAACCAACTCGCTCCCCTCAAACATATCCAGTTTCCCATCGGAGAAATAACAACGCAGTCAACACTCACTGAGATCTTTGGTTTGCAAAGTAAATACATGATTTCACAACTTTACAGAGTGAAAGGTGACATATTAAAAGAAGTATTGTGTTCTCATGATAGTATTTTGTTATTATTTATTCTACATTTTTGGTATATTTGGTCAATTTGTGGAACATTCCCCACCCTCGGCCATCTCTGTGTGGAGTTTGCATGTTCTCCCCGTGCATGCGTGGATTTTCTCAGGGTACTCCGGTTTCCTCCCACATTCCAAAAACATGCTAGTACATGTACCCCACCCCTTGCCCAAAGACAGCTGGGATAGGCTCCAGCACCCCCGCGACCCTCGTGAGGATAAGCGGTAGAAAATGAATGAACGAATGAAAGTCTGATTCCAATAATCTGCTATGACCATCCATCCATCCATCCATCTTCTGTGCCACGTATCCTCTCTAGGGTGGCGGGGGTATGCTGGAGCCTATCCCAGCTGACTTCAGGCGATAATTCAAGCAATGTTAGCTAAATAGATTTTCAGACATGTGTGCCATCTCTTTTTTATGTTCCCCATTTTAATTTTGTCGCTGTTAACAATTCAAATATATATAATTCTGCCCTATAATTTGTCTTTCTTTCAATAAAAATACAGTAAAAATGGGCATATTTCAGACATAGTGAGACATGGTGATTAATCATGATCAATTAATTTGAAAACCATGATTAATCTGATTAAATTTTTTTATAATCATATATTAAATTTGTCATTTTTGCTGACCATTTATCCCTGTCTGAAGCATTGCACCTACTTTGATCATTTTTTACTTACTTTAGACTTGTTACTTTACTGACTTACACAAATGCATCTTCCTGCAACTGTTAGCAGTCCTTCAAATGTTGTTGCACTTGGGAAATGTTTAAAATTTAAATTTTTAAAGTTTAAATAAATTGTTTTGCAAATCATTACTAAATTTTGACAATTTTTGTGTTTTATCAAAATATAATGACGATGAAATTCAAGTGTCAACATATGCGACCATCATTTTTCTCAAAAACTACACAATGTAAAATTATATTTTTTGTTTTTATTCTCATCAGGTCAATTTTAAAATATCGTCTTCTCGTTCTCGTGGACTCCTGCATCATCTTGTTCCATGAGTTGGGTGTCTCGTGACACTCCGAGTAATGACTAGTTGCACCATTCTCCGTAACCACCTCGGAAATTGGTCTGGGCATGTTTGATGCCAGCGTTCCCAGGAGACTAGTGGAAATGATGCTCCAGGTGATGAAGATGGCTTCACAGGGAGAATCCATTCTCTGGAACTGATGTCCATTTTTGTAAAGGTCCCTTGCCATATAACCCCAAATGTTCTCAACTAAATTTAGATCAGGAGAACAAGATGGTCCAAAGGTGTGAAGGTATTTGCTCAATTTTGCTAGCTAAAGATAAAAGCAAACACATAGTCTCACAAATACAGACAAAAGATACTTATACACGCACCCACCCACCCAAAAAGGGACTAACGTGACAACTGACAGTTTTGGTGGAAACATCGAGAACAGCTTGCTTTGCAACAAAGGAAAAGCTGAATGTTCCAGATGCCTTGATGCCTATGCGAACAAAGGAAAGATGCCTTGATGCCCCTGCGAACAAAGGAAAGATGCCTTATTGCCCCAGTGAACAAACAAAAGCAGAAACACCATGAAAGCGGTTCAAGCGAGGGCAGTGGCAAAAGCTGATCAGTCCAGGACTTCAGCCTCAGGACTCCAGCCTGGAGTGTATAAAAGGCCGGGCAGGGAAAGGAAGGGTGCTTTTTTGCAGCTGCGCTGTAATAAGACCCACTTACTTGAAGGCATACAGGGACTGCAGATAAGCCCGGACGTCTGTATTAGGTATTGTTGTCAGGAATAAACAATCTGGTTCTCATTCTATAATTTGGTTCTTTAAGACTCCCTTATCCTCTATTCGAAACCCACTTAGAGTCCTCAGGGGGAGGATTTCTACAGGTTTGACATTATTCCTCTGGAAGAGGTCCTTTGTCAAGCAGGTATTGTGAACTGTAGCCTTGTCCTGTTGAATGACGATGGCGCCCCCCTCCACTTTCATGTGGAGAACATCTCAGGTGGGATCTCCTTGTTTTACCAGTAACATTGAAAGCCATCAGGGCGAGGTTCCATTTTTGTCCTCATCATTTCACCTTTGAAGGTCTCATTGTTGGTGATCTCATGCACCTTCTTTACAGACAATTTTGTGGTGTTGAAAGAGACGAGACCTTTGAAGGATGGTCCCATGTTTTCCTCACCTCTACCATAAGGCAAAGACATCATGACAATCCAAAATATGTGTAGTCCTTTTAAAACTCATAAGAGGAGCCTTTCATTACAGAACAGTAAATACAGCCAGAGCCATGTCTGCTTTGCTTCTGTTGCTATTTCCTCATTCTGACAAACATGACCCCTCCCTCGTCAAGGCTGTCTGCTGTACTCCTCGCCCCCCTGAGGTGAAGAATCTCTCAAGTGTTTTGATGAAAAAACATCGATATAATCCAGTGGAAAACACAGCTTTTGATTATATTTCTGCAGTCAATTCTTCTGAACGAATCTTCATGAACGTGGGCTGAATGAACACTGGGCCCTCTCATAAAGCGTGACGTGCTTTCCCGAGGTTCCTCGACTCATGATTTCAAGCACATATCTTTAATCAGAGCTAATGGCGCCGGAGGGAAATGTGAGCGTCAGAGGAGTGGCTTTGATGGCTGCCGGAGTTGGTGAACCAATTCGAACTGGCACGATAACACTGGTGGTTAAAAGCACCTAATCACTGACACAACCAGAGCCAACACAAATCGTGTTTAAAGGCACCCAAAATGTTGGCACTGCACTAACCTGACCTAGTTGCTTCCATCTTTCCTTTTATCTGGCCATCTCTGAAAAGCTGCAAGTGCCAGTCCAGAGGAGACGAAGAAGTAAATATATCGGGAATAGCACTAAGCTCTCGTGATGTTTCTCAGCAGATCTATCGCCATTAGGCTTTATCTCTTAGGATGTAGTTCTTGGCAACCTCCACTTACTTAAAATGCAGTTTTCGAATGTCTTGTACAAATGCTTGGAGACTGACAAACAAACGAAGTGGATGTAACGTATCTTCACATCTAGTGAAGAACACTATTTTCCAGTTGGTATCTTTTAAGAAAAACACTGTTATTATCAGTTCTGACGAAGAGGGTTTGTCACTTGGTGTTCTCACATGCTTTCCCGGCTGATGACCTGATGCTTCTTTCAGCGGGTCCTCGAGTGCACATACCTGAGTGGCCCCCTTCCTTGTTCCCGCTACAAAGCCCTTTGGCAAGCCTTCTCCTTGATGACTTCCCATCATCCTGTTGCCTGACGCCCAGAAGCCTAAGTATGATATAAACACCAACTCACCCACCCACACAAACACAGACTGAAATTGATACCTTTGAAGTCTTGAAAATGTGAAGTCTTAACCCAATGCCACCGCTCTGAGCGGAATCAGTGCTCTAGCAGTCCTAATATGAGTTCTTCACTGTTACTGCACTGAGCTACTGTCCTCAGCGGGTTCCTCCTTTTCCTCGCATACGAGTCCTATAGACAATAAAGCTCTTGATACCGGAGCACCATTAAGGTATAGTAATATAGTAATATAGTAATCTCATCCCAAAAGACTTACTCCTTGGTTTATGGATGAAAGCTGAAACAGTTACGTCGGAGATTGGAGCGCAAATGGCACGTGACTAAACTTGGGGTCGTGCGTCAGGCATGGGCGGATAATCTGAGAAAATACAAACAGGGTCTCATCTCAGCAAATACTATTATTTTTCTAGATTAATTGACCTTAACAAAAATAACCCTAAATACTTACTAGACAGTGTCTTTGATACCGTTGATTACCTATTGGGACACCTTCAAACACACGGTGCTACCAGTCCAGTACTTTCTCGGCTTAGATGTTATCTCGTGGACTGGATGCACTGTGTAGTTTATGATAATGTGACCTCTGAGTACAGTGGTGTCACTTACGGAGTCCCACAAGGATCAGTGCTTGGCCCCCATTTATATGTTGCCACTCGGCGACATCACTTGCAAATCTAAGTTTAGCTTTCACTGTTATGCCAACAACACTCACCCTTATGTGCCATTAAAGCTAACTGACCCATGGAACTGCTCTAATCTTATTGATATTAAATAATGGATGTCCCATAACTCTTAAACCCTGACAAAACTGAGATGTTGATTATTGGCCACACTAAACAGAGTTGCCTGTTTAAGGACACCACTCTGAGTTTTTATAAAAGCAGCATTACCCAAAGTGACTTGGCTAAAAATCTTGGTGTGAAATTTATCTTTTAATATCTTTTCTTTTCTTTGAAAAGTCTGCACTTAGTACAAAATGTCGCAGCACGACTCTTCACAAGGATGCGTAAATTGGGCCGTATTTCTCCAGTACTAGCTAACTTGCACTGGCTCCCAGTTCATTTAAGATGTGACTTTAAGGTCCTGTTACTTGCCTACAAAGTATTACATGGGTTGGCACCTTCCTATCTGGTTGACCTAGTTGTACCCTATGCTCCACCCAGATACCTACGCTCACAACACGCCGGCCTTTTGGCAATGCTAACATCCAGAAACAAGAGCCTTTAGACCCTTTTCTATTTGTGCTCCAACACTGTGGAATACCCTACCTCCTGAAATTAAAGCTGCTACCATAGTAGAAATGTTCAAGTCTCGACTTGAGACTTATTTTTACAACTTTGCATTTAGTTAACAGTATTCCTGGCCTGTTTGACAGCCACGGCACGATCGGCCGGAGACCAGTCCAGGATTTACCCCGCTTCTCGCCTGAAGTCAACTTTAGTCTAGCATACCCCCGCGATGAAGATAACCGGTTCAGAAAATGGATGGGTTGGGGGTGAATACTAGGGATGAGCGAGTACACCGATATCTGTATCTGTATCTGTTCACCCATCTGAATGATCTGTATCCGAATCCGTATGGGGTGGGCATAAACCGGGAATGTGTGGGGCTTACATCTGTACCTTATATTAAGTCTGAAATTGACATGGAGTGATCAGAAGTTGCTATATTTATTATCCCGCCATAAGTGTGCTTTGTATATGTGTAATTGATCTGTAGGACCTATTTTTTAATGATCTGTGTGGGGTTGGTGATTCATGCAGACGTGATGATGGCGGATAGGGAAATCATCTGTCAGCCTTGTTCACTGTATTTTTCTCAAAAGACACAGCGTTCAGAACTTGTGACTTTAGCTGATCAGCCAAATTAGACGACAGCAGCTCTCTTGTGAAACGTGCGGTGGAAACATGAATTACAATATTAATATTATAATATTTACAATAGATTTGACCATAGCCACATGATGCAGCCATTGCAGAGGCGTACCTAATGTTGTGGCCAGTCAATGCGGCAGTCAATTGCCTGCATACAAGGCCGCATACGTAACGATGCAAGTTTACCAAGTAACTTTAGATACAAACCCAAATAGAGGCGAGCTGAAGCAAACCTAATAAAGTGGAGGCATTGTCACCAACGCAACACCAGCCCTTTTTTCACTTGCCAATTGCACCGTGTACGTGAATGAGGGACGACTGAGCTTCCGCCATCTGGGGAGAGGCGGTCGCTGTGTGTGACTGGCCAATCACAGAGCTTGAAGAGTGAACACATAATGAGCATGGTCTTTAAACACGGTTATGGATAATGACGAAATGTACTCGTTTCATACTCGTATACGGCAAAAATGCATAATCCCCAGTAAATACTTTATACCAGTGTACATATTGTATACATATACAGTATGTATATTTGTTAAACCTGTCAAAAATAACCTGGGAAGGACTCTTCCTCATTCTCATGATAAGAAAGTGAGATGCATTCAAGGACATTCCAAATATCCCCAAAACGGCTTTACAATGTGTTTGTGTGTGTAAAAAAAACAGGAAGACAATAAAAACGGAAGTGGATATTCTCATCACTCACTCTGTAGCTCTTAATTTGGCGGGGAACTGCACTTTTTTCACAATTTTACCCATCATTCACAAACTTCATGTGAAACATGAACATATATTTCTTACCTTTTCTGTATATTATAACACAAGAAAACTAGTTAATTTGAGCTAGCTTACAATGCTGTCATTGGGATACACCTATTTCGACTATGAAAACTTAACCCTCTAACAACCGTATCGTTTGATGTACAGTACATGCTGTGATCATGCAATAACACGTACACTGATGATAACTGTCACGATTGGGCTCGTGACAGCTCTTTTAGTTCTTTCTTTGCCTCTGTTCCGGTTTCCATGCCCTTATTTTGTAACCACTTCCTTTGTTGTTCCCTTCCATTTTCCTTACCCCTGCTCTTTTCACGCCTGCCTCTAATTTCATAATCCCTATTTAGTTCAGGTGTGTGCTCTTTCTGTTGTGGCTTCATTGTGTTTGGGGTGTCTTTTGGCTTGGCAGTTGCTGTTCTGTTCCCCCGCTGCTGCTGGGCATTAGAAATAAAGAAAAATACCTTTTTATCTGCACTTTTGGTCCTGCTGTTGTAAAGCTGCCAAGACCTCACGTGTCAATAACATGGAATACTTGCAGTATCTCTATTACTGCACTGTTAGCACTATTTGGATGATTTTGATGAACACTACCCAAACTTCTACACATAGACTTATACATGATACACTAATGCTACTTCCTTAAACAACAACAGCAGTGACAACACTTCCGATGTCCTTTCTCCTTGGGATGGCTGTGTCTTCCAGCACAAGACGTGTGCTCCAGTCCTCCGGTCAAAAATGCAGATGGAAAATCAGCATCTTGTTGAGCCTAGGTATCCACTAGGGATGACCAATCTGTATCCGTATCTGTACTCGTTGTGGGCGTGGCATACACCAGAAGTTGGTGTTGTTTAATTTGAAAAGGGCGGGGCTTAAAGCTGTACATTATTTTACATCTGAAATTGACATGGATTGATCAGAAGTTGTATTGTTTATTATTCAGCTATATGTGTGTGTTTGTAAGTGATCCTTGAAACTTTATTCTTTCATTTTTATTATATATATAATAATTATTTCATCTAAAAACAAAACAATGTGTCAGCCTTGCTGACTGAATTTTTTCAAAAGCACCGCGTTCAGTATTACAAGCAGTTTTCCAACTGACTTTATAGACTTTTGGAACTTCTCTGTAGGACCAAGCTCCGAACCTGGGGAGACAGCCCTCTCCATTGCTGCCCCCCTCCCCTCTGGAATTCCTTGCCCCATTCTCTCTGTGTTTTGCCCTGACCTTCCCACCTTCAAAAAACAACTCAAAACCCACCTGTTTAAATCTGTTTTTAATGTCTACCTTTTTATACCTGAATGCTGTGCCCTGCTTTTAACTTTGTCTTTAACTCTGAATGTTGGAATGTTGGAATGTGTTTTATTGTGGTTTTACTGTGTCACGGTCGGCGCATATGTCGTTGCGTTGAGACCCCAGGATGCAGAGAGCAGGGCCCCGTTTCACGAAGCAGGTTCAACCAACTCTGAGTCTAACCCTGAACTCTGAGTTGATCTACTCTGAGACAGGAAACTCTGAGTTACGGGTTTCTGATTTCAATTGGTTCAATCAACACAGAGTTTGTTCACTCTGAGTTAAGCGCGTGCACCACGACTTTAAAAAGCCCTCATCAATGGAGCCTCGTTCCCTCGATTCACCATGGCAACGAGTGAGAAGAAAAGATCGTCGTATTTCAGTCCTCTGGAAGTGGATATATTAATGCAGTCATACGGCGAATTTGAAAGCGTTTTTAAAAAGAAAAGCAACACGGCTGCAGCAGCGAAAGAACGCGAGTCAGCGTGGCAGAAGATGACTGCTCGAGTCAATGCGTAAGTTTAAATTTATTATATACATTTATGCAATCACAATAATATTAGGCTACAGATGCAAACAAGTAGAATGGTGTTACAGCTACAATTTATGTCACCGAGATGTAATCCCACCGGCGAAAAAAGAACGTGGAAGCAGCTGAAGATGAAATATAAAAACATTGTTCAAACAGGTAAGCCCTCAGCATAACAGTCAGGGTGCCTCTTTTTAATCATGTTTACCACTAAATATCATTCAGCGGCTGTTTCAGTGTGCATTATCTCCAACATAATATTGTTTTCACACACATAAATGTCCTCGCCTGTATACAGTTAAATCAGACATATGAAAAGCAACATCTAACTTCTACTCAGCCAACAGAAAGCGGGCAGATGCCCGCAAAACTGGCGGAGGACCACCCCCACCACGTCTGACCGAGGCAGAGGAGCTGGCCATGAGTCAGACTGTCGGGAGGCCAGTCGCAGAGGGGATCCCTGGAGGAACCTCATCCTCGGACATGATTACACAGGAGCCACCAGCCTTGATAAGATGTAATAGGCCTCGGCCTCAAACTTCTTTTGGGCCTATAGTTCAATGTTAATTTCCCTTTCATGTGTTTTTCTTTTGTCTCAACAGATTCTGAAGGCGTACTTGGTCTAGTGGATCCATGTGCCACTTTAACTGTAAGTAGCCAATAGTCCAGAGATTATGCCATATTTAAAGTAATGCATAGTGAAACACAACACTCTAAACAGGATGATGAAGATGATGGGACCACAATGTCTGCTGCCTTCTCTGTGGTGTCTGAGAGGGAGCCTGAGAGGCCTACAGAGGTAAAATCTTGATGTTACTGATTTCCTCTCCATTCACATGTCTTTACATGCTTTTGTGGATTATAGTGACTTTTAGCCTACACTGAAGTATTAACGGATTCTTATCCATTTTAACAGAGCATGGCTGGGCAGCAGGAAGAGGGTTCCTCAACCTCCACAGCACAGATTGACACAGTGAGATATTCAGTAAATTCCAGAGGTTAATTCAGTGGAATTCATGTGCAACTGTATAATGTCATCCTTATGTGTTCCCAGCTACCACTAAGAGAAATCTACAAAGTGCATTTATTAAAAACAGTCCAAAAAACAGAAAAAGAAATGGTGCTGCTGGACCGCCAGATAACTAAAACGGATCTGGAAATTGAATTATTAAAACACAAGTTAGAGGTGGGTGCATGGTCATAGGTGAATTGTGTTGATGATTGTAACGATTAAAAAGTAAGAAACCATTTTTTTTCCTTATTTGTAGGAAATAAAGAAGACAAAATAAAAAAAATTGTCTTTCTGTTTATTTTACTGCTGTTGGTGATGGTGATTATGATTTTAAACGGTGAAATGATTATTGCATATGCTGTCTCTGACTGTTCTTCCGTCCTGCATCTCTGCGGGGTGGATGGGGTTGTCATCATGCCCCTCCATTTGTAGGGCAGGGTGTTGCTCTCCTCTAACAGTGGCAATATTATGGAGAACAACACATGCCACAATTATATCACAGGCCCTCTCAGGGGTCACCCTGAGGTAACGCAGGCACTGGAAAGCGTCTTTGAGTATCCTGAAAAGTGCTATGCAAATAAAATGTATTATTATTATTATTATTATTATCAGCCACCATCTGAAACAAGCCGACACCATCAGTGACTGATGCACGATCGTGCCCGCTGTTGTATTCCTTTTTTATTAATGTCATATTTTATGCCAGCCAGAAATGCCGAATGCTTACTGCTGCCCTTGTGTGTACCTAATGTTGTAGTGTCTTTGAACGCAACCGCTCATTGATCATAATAACACAGTGTTAAGTGTAATTCAAATGTGCTGCTACTATTAAAGGGAACCTATTATGCTTTTTCCAACTTTTCTGACCTATAAATTTAGTTAGAATGTAGTATTATTGTGTTAAAAATTAAAACTGGCACAAATCCAAAGAAATACAGCTGGAATAGGTGCAGATTCTGGAAGATCTAGAAAGTTGTCTGTGCGGGTTATGGTGTCTAGCTGCTCTATAGGCATCCACAACTCAATACAAAGGGGCGAAAAATGAGCATAATGAGCATAATGAGACTTTTGTGGTCTTTTTTTTTTTTTTTAGCTTGATTGACATATTCGGTTCATTTGGAGCTGTTAATACATACAAATACTATATATCATCCTGTCCTGTCATTTATCTTTTTGTTCATTAAATACAGCAAAAATGGGCATATTTCGGACAAAGTTGCTGATTAATCATGATTGATTCATTTAAAACATTGTGATTATCTGATTGACATTTTCAATTTTAATTGTTTGGATTCACATTACAATGTAAAAGGAACATGAAAATTGAAGCTTAACACATCACCAAATAAGAACAAACAACCAATGAAATCTTTGAATTCTCTTTGGATGACTTCATGTTTCAAAGCTGTGGCTTTAATGTTCTTCAGATGTTTAAACTGTAATCCAAATGGCACAAGATACATGTGCAGTGTATCCATGAAAGGCTAATTGCCTGTAAGATAGCTAACATATGTCCGTACGTGCTGTCCTGGGACGTTTATGTTACACTAAACAGTACAGAGTGACCTAATGAATGGTAACAAAAATAGGGGCCACCGTGGGATGGTTTTATTTTGTTGTTAGAGGCTTAGTTCCACCTCTCATCCAACAATCTACAAGTTAAAGCATATCACATGATGGACAGTTACAATGGGAAAAAAAAGTGCATCTAATCCGCTGTCTGTCACTAACTTTGCATCGATCGTCAACACCAAGACATAGAGTGAACATACACAAAAACAGACAGATGTCTTGCATTCAGTTTATAAGGAGCACTTTTTTTTGCCCCAACATCTCAAAGTCTTAAATTAAAGTGACATCGTCATTATCCCAGGAGGGAAAGAGCAGGAAACCAATGGCAAGATCTTTTTATGGACTGAATTGTCATACTGTTGCTTCCACGGCCCCTGGGTCTCCTCGCCCTGGGAAGTACATTACAGGATTTTGGAGTACTGGGCTAAACTGCTACAGATCATGCAACTTCATTTCATAACTCCTCTTCCTCCATGGGATTATTGTGGCATAGTGGGGCAGGTGTTGATTGGGTTTGCCATCCCAGAATTACACATTAGTGTTGTTTATTTTACAGTATGTATGATATTGTGTTCATTATTTGAATATGTAGCTACTGTCACGGCATGTCGAGGGTTGGGCCCCCAGATGCAGAGGAAGGCAACAAGAGGTGCAGACTTAGTCCTTTAATAGGCAAAATCCAAGGAAAACTTCCCAGAAGGCAACACAAGGTGGTGGCGAGGAAGAAAGGAGACTAACAAAAAGAATCTGACCACTGGGCACTGCTAGGGAAAACAATAACTCGCGTACAGCAGTAGGCTGGCTGGATGGCTAGGGAGAGCTGGGCTGACCTAAGCACCAGAGGGCTAGCAGGTATCTGCATCGAGGAACCAGCGACTCCGGCTGCAAGCGGCGGCATTAAGTGGGCAGTAGAATTGATGGGCTTCAGGTGTGCTCAGTCCTCCTGCCTCCAGCCTGCTCAAGGACATCTGGAAAACACGGAAAAAACAACCAGGAGAAGGCAGGGACTAGCAACCTGGAGGCATGAGCAGAACTGTGACAGTACCCCACCCTAACGGTCGCCACCTGGCGGCTTACCTGGCTTCTTGGGAAAACATTTATAGAAATCCGAAAGGAGGGTGGGATCTAGGATGAGGGAGCAGGAAATCCAAGAACGGTCCTCAGGCCTGTACCCCTCCCAGTCCACCAAATTCTGGAAATGCCTGCCCCTTCTTCTGACGGCTAAAATGGCCTTAACCATAAATGCGGGGTGGCCATCGCCAGCCTGGGAGGAGGAGGAGGCACCTCTGGGGGACTGGCTTGAGGAGGGAGACGTGGAAAGCTAGGTGTATCTGGAGAGATTCTGGGAGATGGAGCTGCACAGAGGATGGGTTAAGGACATGCACTACTGGATATGGGCCATAGTGAGCCATCATGTGCCCAGCGGAAGATCTCAGGTCGGAGTCCTGGAACGACGAACAGACCTTCTCTATGGTGTTGGCCACTTTCCTCTCCATGTCCTACTGGAGGGCGCCCAGGATCTGGGACTGTTGAATGATGGTCTCAGGGGAGGACTCCAACGAGGGTGAAGAGTGCAGTCTGGAGAGGGCGTCAGGCTTGCTGTTCTGTGAGCCTGGACGAAAAGTCAGGGTGAAAACCGCGCCAGGAAGAGCACCCACCGTGCCTGTCGGGGGTTGAGCCTCTGGGCAGAGCGGAGGTAGGCCAGGTTCTTGTGGTCCGTGTGCACGATGAACGCACCCTCCAGCCAGTGCCTCCATTCCTGCAGAGCGAGTACGACGGCCAACAATTCTCTGTTGCCGATGTCGTAATTCTGTTCGGCACAGGTCAGGCGGCGAGAGAAGAAGGTGCAGGGGTGCAGTTTCTGGTCGGAGGTGGAGCGCTGGGAGAGAACCGCCCCAACGCCAGTATTGGAAGCGTCAACCTCGACAAAGAATTGGGAAGAAGGGTTGGGGTGAATGAGTACCGGAGCGGAGGTGAAGAGACCCTTAAGCTGGCTGAAGGCCGACTCAGCCTTGGGGGTCCAAATAAATGGAACCTTCACCGATGTTAGCCTCGTCAGGGGTCCTGCGACCCGACTAAAGTTCCTAATGAATCGCCGGTAGAAATTAGCGAAGCCCAGGAACCTTTGGAGGTGCTTCCTTGATGTAGGAGCGGGGGCCAGTCAACCACAGCCTGAATCTTGGCTGGGTTGGGTTTAATTTGACCTCGCTTCACAATAAACCCCAGAATGAACGCGTCTGAGGAGGTGTGAAAGGCACACTTCTCCGCTTTAATGAACAGCCTATTCTCGAGGAGTCTCTGGAGGACCAACCGGACTTGAATATGTTCTGCGAGGGAGGAGGAAAAGATGAGTATGTCGTCTAGGTAGACAAAGACAAACCGACCCAACATGTCCCGCAGGAAGTCGTTTATTAAGTTTTGGAAAACAGCCGGGGCATTGGTAAGGCCGAAGGGCATGACAAGGTACTCGAAGTGCCCGAGAGGAGTATTAAACACGGTCTTCCACTCGTCTCCCTCTCGTACGCAGGTTGAGCTGTTCAAGCGCCCCCCTCTCTGGCCGGGAGACATTGTACAACCACGATGACGGCAATACTGCTGCCGGGAGCAGATTAATGGCGCAGTCATAAGGCCGGTGAGGTGGGAGAGATTGGGCCCGATCCTTGCTAAATACCTACCGCAAATCGTGGTAGGCGTCGGGGACGGAGGAGAGGTGATCTTATCGGGAGGGGCAGAGCAGGAGGACGTGGTGCGAGGCCACGCTGATCTGAGGCAGTGTGTGTGGCAGAACACACTCCAGGTAAGGATGGAGGATTTGGCCCAATCTATATACAGGTTGTGTTTGAGTTCGCTGGAAGATCTGTTCCATGGCCTGGGAGAAGGCGGCATATGACGAGCAGACGGGAGAACGGCGGCTCCACTCAGCAGTGGCCCAAGCTCCAGCCGTTCCAGTCAGGTGGGATGTGACAAAGGCCACTCTCGCTCGCTCCCAGCGAAAAGCCGCTGCCTGCAGTTCAAAATGTAGTTCGCACTGGGTGAGGAACGGCCGTACCTCCCCCGAATCACCAGAGAACTTCTCCAGCTTGAAGAGCAGAGCGCCAAGAGCAGGTAAGGAGACGCCCGATGTCGGCGGGAGGTCAGCGGGCTGCTCAGGGAGTGCCGGGGGGGGGGGCGATGGCAACGTCGCGCTGCAAGGCTGACACCAACGCCGCTAAGTTGAGCCTCAAGTGCCTTCATGCGAGCGTCTTGTTGGTCGGCCAGGCTCTTAACACAGGAGCCCAAGGTGTTGAGCTGCTCCTCCTGTTTACCCAGGCGTTGTGCCTGGTGGCATAGAGCCAACTTAATTGGCTCTGGCTCTGCGGGGTCCATATCTTGGCTGGTTCCTTCTGTCACGGCGTGTCGAGGGTTGGGCCCCCAGATGCAGAGGAAGGCAATAAGAGGTGCAGTCTTAGTCCTTTAATAGGCAAAATCCAGGGAAAGGGCAGGAGCAGAACTGTGACAGCTACTGCGAATAAGCGAAAAAGCCATCAATAATTGCTGAGGCATGGTAGGATCAAATCAGCTCTGCTTCTACCTAGTCCTTTTCAAACATGCTGAATTGTGCAAGAACATGTGATAAACATGTGATGTTTTTCCGTCTAACTTGTTGTGTATGTATGAAACATAATAACCATAATACCAAATAACCAAATGAAGTAACCAAAACATTAGACTCAGCTCTCAGTGTGATGAGAGCAGTGTCGTTAATGGACCGGCACTACACTGGGCAAGGGCAGGGCGATGACCCCCCAAATAAATGTCCCCCCCGCGATAAAAAAAATAATTTTAGAGGTGAAAACTCCACCAGAAAAAGCACAAGACAGATCCCTTCAGCTCTCACCTTTGTGGGGGTACAGCCCACATCGCTTCCCTCCGCTAGAAAACATTCAATCACTGTTAGTATGCAAATGAGCCAGGAGCAGCGCTGTGGAGTCAGGTTTGAACACAGACTTTGAGGAAACACGAGCCATTAGACAATAATAAAAAACAGCTTGAAACAAAGAATAATCAAATTTGTGTGTAATATTTGTTCAGCTGGGGGAATAGTTAATAAATAACCATTGAATCCCCTTTTCAGAGCTTACAAAACTCCTGCATGTACTAAAAGCAGTAGCAGTGATGCTACTACAATCTACCACCATCAGTTCTGCTTTGTATCCGCTGTTCAACTTCTGTTGTTATTTAACTCTTTATAGTTATAGGTATAAAATGTTGATTTTTGATTGTTGATTTGTTCTTCACAGGACTACTTTTCAATTTTGTAAAGATTGATTTTAGTAAGTTAGGTTCATATTATTTGAGAGTCAAGACCCATGACCCATATTGTTGGTTTTTAAAGTCTGGATGTACGATATTTTATTTTACTTTCATTTTTAGTTTTCAGTTTCCCCCTGCCAGATCACCACATTATTGTGGTCCTGGGGTTTACGTTTTTCAATGACCCTCAGAACTATAACAGCAGTACCTCAGTCTTCAGGTGGGTCACCCAAGTAGGACAGGTCTCAGGGTAGACAAACATCTGACAAAGTCCAATACACTTCCCCAGTTGCGGGCTGGACACACAGCTAACAAAATATGCCTTGCGCAAAAAAAGCATGATATGAATGCGTAATGTGCCCTTAAAATTTCTGACTGCCCCTCCAAATGTGCAAGCCTAGAACCGGCCCTGATTGTTAAACAGATACCGCTCTGACAGCGTCGATCACTGTTTTTGATCTCGGTGTAGCTATTGTTGTGACAGTCGTGCATTGGGCTTTGCAAATACTGTATGTGCAAACATGCACACAGGTACTGTATCTCCTCAAGGAAGAAGGAAGCTAACCTGACACTTGCCAAACAGACAATATGGTGATTGACACACTTAATGTTTCATTGCGTGTAACAGGAGAGCGATACCACGTTTGTGTAAGCTCGCCATACATGTACTCGCCTCTCATTGTTGTGCTGGAGATTTTCCACGACACATAAAATAGTTTTTCTCCCCTAAGGGGGAAACAAAACCAGTTGACCCCTTTTCTACCCTATCTGGTTGGTGACGCCTGCTTGTCTTTGCTGAAATGGGCTTGAATGCTGAAATGCATGATCTTTGACTCACTTAAACAGTTGTTCCTTTTTATTCAATAGCTGGTTAATACTGCATTATTTTTTATGGGCTACTTGGAATTACTCACTTGACAGATGACTTGGTCAAATGGTCATTTCTGTACTGTCTTTACTTTGGGACATTAAAATGAAAGGAGAGGTATACAAAACTGTGGTGAGACCAGCCATGTTGTTTGGTCTAGACCAGGGGTGGGCAAACCTTTTGACTCGTGGGCCGCATTGATTTAACAAAATTGACGGGGGGGGGGGGGGGGGGGCATACTATACATTTTACACGTAACAGTCCACCTGGAATTATTGTATCTATAAAAATGTCATGCAATCTGCTACATGTCCCCTTTTCAAGGAGCTTTTTGTAAACAACAGACCCCATCAAATAACAAAATTGATCAAACAGCTACTTAAACCATCAAAATGTTGGCTCAAGTCATGATCCCAGGTTGCATATTATTAATAATAATAATACACTTTATTTGTATAGCACTTTTCAAAATACTCAAAGATGCTTTACAGAAAAATGGACTTGAATAAAAGCAAGTAAACAGAGTAAAAGATACATTAAAATACAACATTCATTCGTTTATACGCAGTTAAAACATGGGTAAAAGCGGGGCACAGCAGTCAAGTATAAAAGTTCATTCATTCATTCATTTTCTACCACTTTTCCTCACGAGGGTCGCGGGGGGTGCTGGAGCCTATCCCAGCTGTCTTTGGACGAGAGGCAGGGTACACCCTGGACTGGTCGCCAGCCAATCACAGGGCACATATAGACAAACAACCATTCACACTCACATTCATACCTATGGACAATTTGGAGTCTCCAATTAACCTAGCATGTTTTTGGAATGTGGGAGGAAACCGGAGTACCCATAGAAAACCCACGCATGCACGGGGAGAAAATGCAAACTCCACACAGAGATGGCCGAGGGTGGAATTGAACCTTGGTCTCCTAGCTGTGAGGTCTGCGCGCTAACCACACGACCCAGTGCCGGCAGTATAAAAAGTTAGACATTAAAAAACAGATTTAAAGAGGTGGGTTTTTAGTTGTTTTTTGAAACTGGGAAGGTCAGGGCAAACACGCAGCGAATGGGGCAAAGAGTTCCAGTAGGGTGGGGGCAGCAATGGAGAAGGCCCTGTCACCCCATTAAGTTTAAATGAAATACTTTGGAAAGAACGGGCGGGCCGTATTCTAACACTTGGCGGGCCGGATGTGGCCCCCGGGCCGTAGTTTGCCTGCCCCTAGACTCTAGACACAGTCCCACCTAAGGAAAAGACAGGAAGCAGAACTGGAGGTAGCAGAGATGAGGATTCTGAGGTTCTCATTGGGAGTGACCTGGATGGATAGGATCAGGAAGGAGTACATCAGAGGGACATTACATGTTAGAGGCCTTGGAGATAAAGTCAGAGCGGCCAGACTGAGATGGTTGGGACATGTCCAGAGGAGAGATAGTGAATATATTGGTAGAAGGATGCTGCCAGGTAGGAGGCGTAGAGGAAGACCAAAGAGGAGGTTTATGGATGTAGTGAAGGAGGACATGAGGGTAGTTGGTGTGAGAGAGACAGATGCGGAAGACAGGGTTAGATGGAGGAGATTGGTTTGCTGTGGCCAACATTACTGAGTCACACAGGCCACACAGCTAGGAGACCTGGGTTCGATTCTCCACTTGGGCATCTATGTGTTGGCATGTTCTCCCCGTGCATGCATGGGTTTTCTCCGGGTACTCCGGTTTCCTCCCACATTCCAAAAACATGCTAGGTTAATTGGTCACTCCAAAATGTCCATCGGTATGAATGTGGGTGGGAATCGTTGTTTGTCTATTTGTGCCCTGTGATTGGCTGGCCACCAGTCCCGGGTTTACCCCGCTTCTCGTCCGAAGAAAGCTGGGATAGGTTCCAGCACGCCCTCATGAGGATAAGCGGTACAGAAAATGAATGAATGAATAAACACTTCTGAAATGTACTTATATGAACACACTCTGTTAACACTTCTACTTCTATGAAACACTATTATATCACATACTCGTTAGGTTGGAATATTCTTGTTAAATCACACACTAATATTGTTATAATGCTCTGTAAAATGAAGTCATGCTAAACTCTACGAGTGTCCCTCTGCCTGCTACTTAGCTAACGGAAAGCAATATGTAAAGCTAGGAGAACACACATCTGCAAGTTTAAATATTAGGTGTGGAGTACTCCAGGCGTCAATACTGGAACCAAAACTGTTCAACTTGAATATCAATGGCATCAGTAAAGTCACGAAAGACTTAAAATGGTATTATTTGTGGATACTTTTGTTTTCAGATCATGAAAAGGTCAGAGATGAAATGGTCATATTAATAATAATACATTATCCTTGAACCTAAGTAAAAGTAAAATGATACTGTTTGCTAATAGCAGAAAAGATACGTACCAGAAAATAGAAAGCTGGAAACCTGATCTCAAACATATACAACATAAGGTGGCAAGAAATATTGCAGTATTGAACAAAGCAAAATTTGTTCTCTATCAAAAACCACTCCATACTTATTGTGTCGAGTATTGGGTTATTAACTATAAAAGCAATCTTCATCACTAAATGTACTGCAAAAAAGATCAGGGAGGATAATCCATAATGCAGCCTATAGAGAATATACAAAGCCTTTATTTCTAAAATCACAATTATGAAATTTTCAGCTAAAATGATGCATAAAGCTAAAAAAGCCAGGGTACCCCAGGCAGAGAAAGAGAAGAAGAAGTGGCGTTTGGACATAAGCATAGTTACATAATAGTAGCATACTAGTGTCTCTATATGATTTCTATTAGGCACACCAGCTCTGCTTGGCTCTTGAAAGGGAATAATAAAATCAAGCCAACTTGTATCGTCTCAGTGTCTCACATGCTAGATTTACACTTGTGGAATAATAGGAACCCATTTCGCTCGCTCAGCTGTTCAAAAGCATGAAACAACTTGCGTCAGCATATCACTACGTGAAACGTTTTATATTACATTTCTTTTGGGATTTATTATTATCCAACGCACAGACATGATCAATCAGATGAGGCATTACATTAACATACCAAAGAAGGCTCTCTCTTGTCTCTCTCCCCCGACACAGAGAACTATTCACCCCCGCTTCCTCACTCTCCTGCTCTTCCTGGCCGACGTAGCACTCGCTGCCTCTTCTGACACTACCCTCATTCAAGGCCCGTTCAACTTTTTTCCACGTCTGGAGAAAAATAAACACGATCATCGTCATCATCATTAAGGCTATGACGTCAGCACCCGCACTGTGCTGCCAAGCATGTCCGAATGCACACTTTATAATATACCGTTTGGATCTGCACACTTCCTTTTCCAAAGCATTTTCCACATATGACATAAACAAACATGCATTTTGATAGAACGCACATACTTACCGCTAAGATGAACGTGCATTTGTGTGTGTGCTCATATTTGGGCAGCAGTTTTTCCACTCTTAGCCCTCATTGGATGAAATTTCATGCACTGTAATGTTTATATTAAGTTTGCTTCATTCTGATTTCCACTGCAAAGTGAGATTGATATGCGTCTATTGTCAAGCCCCCTCCCACCTGCAAGCCTTCATCCATCTTTTTCTGCCTCACTCCATCCATCGTTTTGGGGGTTTCAGAAAGAGATGTTCCAGGATTCTAAACAAATACCTGCAGTTCATCTGGTAGTTATCTCCACTTGCATTTTTCTTCTGCTTGAAGGATGCAGGTACGCGTGGATAGAGTGAACATGCAAAAGAGGCCCCACAGCAAATGTGAGCTAATATGTTCCTATTGACCCTCCGCTCCACTGCTGTTCTCTGGTAATTTATACTGTATATTCTCTCCACTTTGCCGGCAGGCATAAATCCAGTAACTAGACACACCACACACTACATTTCAAAGATGAATTATATGTCGCCCCATAGCTCTGAAAAACATTTAATAATACTACCTAAGCCCTCTGATGGTAACATATGGTAACATACACACCATGTTCCGAAAAGACCTTAAACAGGAGTATGACAAACAACTTCATATTTATTCAGGTCTTCCTTGTTAGAAATCCAGCTACGTCATTTCTGTTGAAGGGATGGGCGTTACTGGCAAGAGCGCTGACTTTGCTACTGGAGTTTCATCTTTTATGGGAAAATTCCCAACCATAGCTTGTGTCTAAAATGTCTGCTGACAACTCTGTCTTAATTCAGCACAAGCTAGATAGCAACTCACCATATCAAACAAACAGTAATGAGCCCACAGCCATGACAAGGCTAGCTAGCTAGCTTAGCTAATAGCTGTTCCTAGCCCAAACTCCATAACATCTTTGAATCTTTTTGGAGAGATTTGCCGGTGACAACACTCGCTATAACAACAAACATTAAACACCAAAGACAGTTATTAAGGCAAGCGAACGGGCTAATCAATGGACAATGTTGAGGTATTGCCTAGCAAGGGCAACAATGTCAAAGTCAAAGGCAAAAGGATCACCCGTCAGACATACGAGCATACCTGCTAGCTCTTGTAGCTCGGGTCAAAGCACTTGCAAAATTATTAGAAGCACGCAGACAACTTTTAATGATCCACTGCTGAGACCTGCTGAGGAGAATGAAAACATTCCTACCACCAGCCGGTGAAACTGCAAAAGGAGGCGATTAGCACACAAGAGGGCATAATCAGGTTGCTAAAGAGGGTGGATTACACGAATCGCAGGCTGGCTCACATTGACAGGAAGGTATGGAAGTTGGACAATATGGGGCAGAACCTAGAAGAGATGGATCAGAAGATGGAGAAGGGGGATCTAAACATGGACACCCTAATGCAGGAGATCCAAGATTTGAAAGTGGCCAATAAAGAATTACAGGCGAGTCATTCCACACTGAGGGCCAAAAAATAATGAGGAGCAGCTAAAAATCACAACTGACGACATGGATCAGAACTCAAGGATGAATGACATAATAGTGACGGGGATCAAACCCAGGTCTTATGCCAGGCCAGTCAGGAATAGGGATGAAGCGGACCAAATGGATGTCGCTTCTACGGAGCAACAAGGAGCTGATTTCCGAACATCTAAAGAGGTAGCTGTTGACATCCAATCCATGGACACTTTGTCTGTTCCCACTGTATGATCATCGCGGATAAAGGTCCTGTATCCTGCCTGCATGACGAGGCTGGATTATTCGGTTGCGTGCGGACTAGGGTTTGACCCCAGATGCAGAGGAAGGAGACAGGGATGCAGGTAAAGTGGTCTTTAAGGCAGTGTTTTGGAGCTAATTGTGGGCGAGAGCGGACTGTATGTTTATTAGGTAGTGTGGCTGGAGCACCTCATCCACACCAGAACTACGGTTAGAGAGTGAGTCCGGACACTGTGGCAGAACTGTATGGGCTTTATTGATTACAGTCCAATTCCAACTGACAGGTTAACTGGTATGTCGTAATGAGTCTGGTTTCTGAAATTAATGAAAAACATCAGCACAAATACAGGTCACTAGCTTGAAACAGCACAGGCTAATCTATGCAACACATACACTGTATTTGGCTATGGAAATGACGGCAACAGGTTAGCGAGCATGTGAACACATACACTGTATTTGGCTATGGAAAGGGCGGCAACATGTTAGCTAGCATGTGAAAGGGTCAGCATAATAAATGTGGGCACACGACATGAATGGGCGATATTTGCCGCCTAATTAGCATATAAATAACGATCGCGAACAGTCGTTAACAGCCAATTAGCTTACCTTTCTCATGAACCAGACAGACATGCATGGAAATGAGAACAAGCCTTCTGATGGCTAGGCTGTGATCTTCCAGAGGACCCCTTAGCTGCCCACAAGTTGCCTGGTTCAAACACGACCACAGTCTGCCCTGAACAGTGCCTACACCAAACATGTCCTGTCACAATGAGGGAATTTACAACACTAATGGTGCTAAGACTATGTGGGTGCAGAGAGGACACCAAGCTTGGGGGGGCCAGGAGCACTGGTTGCACCACCTGGAAGACGTTGGAGAGAAGTCCTCAAGAGGAGAGAAGAGGTTACAATGAAAGAACGAAGATAGCTACGAGTCTTGTCAAGTTTGTCCATATGTGATGCACAAAACCAGAGGAATAATCCAGCGTCTCCCAGGTGTGGTCCATCAGGTCCATCAAGAAGGGTAGGAGGTAATCAGGAGCAGGTGTGCCCAGTGGTCCCAAGAGCTCCTGCCCAAGAAGAACAAGGGGGACAGGAAGGGCCTGACGGTGGAACAGGACATTATGCCTTTATGTTGTTGTTCTGGTCTCTGTGGCCTTTACTTCTTTAATCACTGTACCTGCTGCTGATTGGTTTACTGATTATTTGCTTCAGCCAGGGGCATCTTTCTGTTGCCTGTTAGTTTGGTTTACTGATTGCGCTACGTCAGCTGCCTTTTTAAATAAATACATTTTACCTGCACTGACAAATGTCCTGAAGTCATTGTCAACAATACATCATGCCATGATGTTGCAATAATATATTTCCATAGGATTTTTCAGTGCCTCTGCAACACACACACACACACTGAAGGTCCATAAGGTGTTGAATGACATGAATGACTCGAAATGGGCCAACACGTCTGGACTCTGACAGTTGATCCAGGAGACCCCTGAACTGCACAGAGTTCCATTCAACACATCTACATCTACATCGACATCTGCAAACTCACTCTCCATACTGATGCTTCTCTAAACAAACTTCCATTTGAATGGAAACATGCGCCGCACTGCCGTGCTCACTCACGTACGTGTGCTGTGTACACACACACACACACACACACACACACACACAGAAACACAACCGTGCTGTCTCCTACAACTATCATGCTGTGCTTTCAGTCTTTTTTCCAAGATGATCTTGTTCGAGGCTCCATTGGGCACAATGCTCCAGAAGCGTCTTCTTTTATCCGACCAGACGTCACAGCTTCTCGTCTTTCTTCCTTTCTCCTCACTAAACAGTTACTCCCCGCACCCTCAATTTCCCAAGCTCTCAGCCTTTCTGCTTAATCCCTATGATTCCTAATCCCCCAAATCTGTTTTTCTTTTTCCAGGATGCATACGTCTGTGTCCACTGCCTTCCAACCATTTTTTACACTTGAATTCTAGCCAATCCTGTTTTTCCTGCTCCCCTGTTACTAGAGAGGAGATGCCGGATCTGACAGGCTGGAAAAGCAGATAATGTTTGTGTTGCTGCCCCTGTTGATTGATGGCTCCAACAGCACATGCCTAAACATGGTTCAAATTAAAGGAGCAAGAGTCAACTTTTCAAAAACATTTTTAAGACAACTTGAAAATACAAAAGCAGAAAAAATCTCCAAGAGTCACAGAAGATTACCCAGATAGCTTTTTGATTACTTGTTTCCTGTTCGCTTTCAACTTTATATTATGTTTATTTTCACTTCTGTTGTCAACACTTTTGGTGTTTATGCTTTTCTAATTTGGACCTTTTGCACATGTTTGCTTAGCTGTGCAGACCTGCACTGACTGGCCACAACATTAGGTACACTTGATACCTGTATTCTATGCATAGAATACAGTCTTCAGTAGGGGTCGATGGTTCTCAGACGGTTCTCAAGACCCCTCTATGTGGCATTTGTGTTCAACTCAGGATGACCCATGCAGGACTCAGAAGGATGAGATGAGCAGTTATGAGTTATGTATTGCAGTTGAGGTATGATAATGACACGATGGTAACATAGACTACAGCCAGGAACTGTTTTGACTTAAGTGATTATGAAAGAGTGGCCTGATTAAATAGTGGAAGACACACATCACATGCTTGAGGTTAACCCTTTGGAGACACACACACACACAAGCTTTATGCCAAGAGACAGTGCTGGCATGGTAGTATGATAGCTTGGTGATATGGTACCAGGGGGGTCGGAGTTTCCCCGCAGTTTGTGCCAAATATAACCTTGACAGGAGGTTTGTCCATGAGAAGACAACTCTTTTGTTTTGTCTGTTCTTTTCCTTAATGGCCTGCAGACGTGTCAGAGACGGAAGGAGTCATTTGATTCTCTGATGCTAGGAAGGTAAGGTGAGAGGCACAAGACAACTTGAGGATTTAGAAGCATACAGAAGAAAGTACAAAAAGACAAGGAACTCATTACCTGGGTGGTATTGAGGACGGTTGATGGCTCAGGTTACAGCCCTACTTCTAAAGACTAACATGAGGAAAGGAGGTAACACATCAGCAACACATCAGCAGCATGGTAAAACTAAGCTGTCTCGGGATGGTGGGGACGTAGTTTAAAGGGTAAAGAATGTAGACTTTTAAACCCAACTTTTGGTGTTAATGCTGCACTCTAGAAAAAGCCTCTCAAACACCGGAGCGTTCAGGTGGTGCAGGGTTGTCAAACGGTGGTGGGTTGTGTGCAGATGTTGCAGTGGTCATCCCTCATGAGCGAGGGCCCTGGTCTGTGTGGTAACAGCTGGGTTCTTCACCACGACAACGCTGCAGTTCCCAATGCTGGCTTGACCAAGGACGTCTTCCGGGAGAATAACATCATTCTTTTGGACCATCCCGCATCTTCCACCGATTGACATCCCATAGAGAACACTTGGGGATGGATGGTAAGGGAAGTTTATAAAAATGGCCATCAGTTCCAGACAGTTGATGCCCTTACGTCCTAGGACCAATCGGTAGCATGACTGGGGAGTAGACATTGTGAACTACGCTGAGACATCACTCATAACGCCGATAGCGCAACGTGTTATTTCACCAGAAATCTAGCATTTTGTGTTAGCTGCTACAATAACAATATCACTGTAGCTCGGTAAATTAAGTTATGTAAATGAAACACTGTTGATGTTTTGACATGTCAAAATAGCTGTGTACCGGTGACGTGCATTGTTAGGTTGCACATATTAACTCATTTTCGTGCATGATAATGCACAGAAAAGGGAAAGTGCATATACAGTACATATACATTATACAGTGTACACGTTTATTGTATACTCAGCTCAGACCAAGGCGGACAGATTATTTCTCTGTTTGCCATCATTGCATGTTTGCATGAATCATCAACTTCACACAGATCATTAAAAACATAATTAAATAAGTCTTACAGATCACTTACACACATACACGGTACACATATAGCGAAATAATAATAAATGTAGCAACTTCTAATCAATCCATGTCAATTTCAGACTTCAAATACAGTACCGATGCAAGCACCCCCACTTCCTGCATTGACTGGCCACAACATTAGGTTACCCAAGGGCGGCATCAAGCATTCTGCATTTATGGCTGGCATAAAATATTACACCCCTCTAAATACGTTGCAGTATGAACCTTGTAATGTTAAATACTACCAAGACGTCCGGACTACTGCTGAACCCTGCTGTGTCATTTTATTGGTATAGCAGGTAATAATAAATGAGGAAACCCTCTGAAAAAGGAAACAGCTATTTGAAAAGTGTTTAGGAGCTACTGCTACTGCTATCTCATGAGCTACTGGCTGGTGAACGCTGACGTACCGTGTATGACATCAAAGAGCGGTAATGTAGGTCTGTGTTTAAGTGTAGACAATGTGTTCATGACACAGCTTCTATTCAGGAACGCCCATACAAACCTCATTATCTGAAACTTTAACATGTTTAGTTTAACATGGCAGTACAACATTCTAACTACATTTATAATGTAGGTCAGAAAAGTGGAACTAGCACAACCCTTTATCATTGAACTGTTATCTTGAGAGTGATTGGGTAGTCATCCAGTGCTTTGGCCGGTGTGAAGGAAAAATGGGGCAATACGTATAAATGCATCCTAATTTATGATATAACTCCTAGCAAGGGAGCAAGGAACCAAGGCGGTTCTCCAGCAGCCTCTACACAGTTCACATGCTGCTCTCAGGAGACAATCTGGACTTAGAGCAGTACTTGGGTGATTAAGGGTCTCCATGACAACTGCAACAACACAGACAACCAAATATAGAGATCTGGAAGAATGTACAGCATTTTCGTGGAACATGTTGCAAATGTCTCCTTTGACAGTTAACCATAACCATCAATGTGCACACTATGTTGATATGATAGGGATAGGCTCCAGCATGCCTGTGACCCTAGTGAGGATAAGCAGCATAGAAAATTGATGGATGGATGGATGACTGGTGAGGCTCTGTCCTGAATGCACCTCACTTGAACTGACTTAGAAAGCAACTCTGCAGTTTCTGTTATGCGTCGCTAATAATAAATAAATAATAATAATCTTTTTTCTGGCATTGTGGACGCTTTGTGTGGTGATCTATGAATGCATTATACTGTAACTATGTGCAGTGTGAAGCAGATTGAAACTTGTGTTTGGGATTTTCTCACACGCTCTCACAGACCTTTGACCTCATACTTGTTCACAAATGTTAAATGTTAAATGTTTTCTCTCATCATCCATGACTGAGATCACCACCGTCGCTGAGATGTACTGCTCTGAAGGTCCGAAGCTCCGCTGTCATTTCTGGGTACATGATACCCTCTGGAGGCGCACAGAGCTCGGCTGGTTCCAACGCTTCTTACTGGAGCTCCGCCTGGTCCACGCAGCTTCCAGCGGTACTTCAGGCTCAGTTTGAGGACCTGCTAGCTCGGGTTAGTGCCGGGATTTCCAGGCAGGAAACCAACTCCAGGGGCTTTATTTCAGCTGCTAAGTGCCTGTCCACCTGTCTCTTTTCAGTATAGCGATGTTTGTTGTGTCCAAATCCATAAAAAAGGCAATGCTGTCAATGCGCTGTCTGGTCCAACAACAACTCCAACATTCTATTAGCAGTGAAGCTACAGGCTTATGACGCTGATTTGGAATAAAAGTGTAAAGACAAGTCAGAAGATAAAGCAGCTCATCAAACATGTGCTTAAAGTTACGACGCTGCTCCCAGATGGAACTGAGTACGATGCTAATTGGCTCAAATTATTACGTTTCATTCATGTTAAAGGTTAAATAACTGTTAATACTGTTCATTTGAATTGGAATTGGAACCAAAGCACTGAAAAAGTGGAGGGTATAGCAGAAGCACAAGCACTTTATTGATTTATTTTTCTTTCTGTTTTTAATAAATGCGTTTGTTTTGTTGTTTTGAAAACCTGATGTGGCCCAGCCTCACCCAGACTCTGGCTCCTGTGGCCCCCAGGTAAATTGAGTTTGAGACCCCTGATGTACAGTATAGTTTAGCTCATTTTAAAATTGTTATCATCAGAATATCATCTAAGTATCTTGATCCACTCTGTTGCCGGAGGAGCCATCTCTTCCCACCTGGGAGAAATCATATTGTAATATTTGCTATTCCAAGCCTGAGAACCACCATGGACAAACTTTTGTAAATTTTCCCTGATTTGTAGCGATGTTACTGGTTACAGTAGTAAATTGGATGACAATTTACCACTGGCTGAAATTAAATTAATAAAAATAATAAAATTTACCATTGGCTGAAATTGGCTGCCTCAGGTCGGAGGGACGGAGGCGTGAGTGCGCAGCGCTGTGCTGGACTGCACTGCTTACGAGAATTTGAAAGTGTGCCGACCACACCCCGTTGTTGCGGCACAGGCGCGGTGCAGGGTAGTTGCGCCGCGCCTGCGCCTGGTCTACGAAATGAAGAGCCGTAAATGTCACAAACAATCCAGACCAAGCATACAGTCAGTGGAAAATCAATAGTCCAAACAGCACTGTGTAAAACTAAATATCTCAGCACATTGTGAACTGACACAAGATGAAACCCTGCGAGGTCATCCGTCTCTATTATTCAAAGCTTGACTGACAGTAAATGGATCTCTCAGATGTTCCTTCGCTTCCTTGCCAACAGGTGTTCTGTGTTGCGTGTAATCCTCAAGCCAAGGTAAGGCCTACTTCAAGCCGTCCCAAACAAAGACAAATGGCTTTGCCTCTTGGTGAACATTCTGTTCAACTGAATCCCTTTGCTTTTGAAATCGATGGTTGCCTTGTTTGCGGAATCTGACAGAACCAAACATTTTGTAATGGAAATGAAATGAGATTGAAGGACTCTATGGCTTCAGTTCTAGGAGTGCCTTCTATGAGAACCAGGCTCCAGACTGACACCATGGCTGAGTTATATCAGCTCAACTTTGTTGTTGTCCTCACCTCTGCTTGAATAAGTATCTAAGACGATTTATTGCAAGTTCTCTGCAAAAGAAACTCCCTCACTGAGGGAAACAGCTGTCACTTTCTGTCTGGCACAGGATCAGGACCCAAACATCTGGTCCAACATGCGAGAAAATGTCCAGACACAAGTCACAGAAGGAAACGGGGTAGTATATTGAGATTGCTAATTCCTGTTTATTGCTGTGCCTTTGTGACAACATATAACATTCAAGACACTCAACTGTATGAGGGATGAAACAAGTACTAAAATCGGTGTGTGTGTGTGTGTGCACCCACATAAAAGCTCCTTGAGGGCGTCTGTAGTGTATTTTCATAGCTATAAAACTGTCATCTCACTGAAATCTTTTCCAATTGTTTCCCACAGAGGACCAAAATAGATTGTGGATTAATTCGGGTTCTGACGAAAAGGGGATAATCATATTAGAGAGACTCTCAGGGATCTTACCTTGTGAATGGCAGAGGTAAAATCTGATGTGAAGGATGAAGGGAAAAAAATCTGTTTTCCTGACATCATGGGAAAATTGTGCCTTCGTTGGCCAGCAATGAATGGCTGGAGAATGTGTCCCATGGGTGCAGTAGGCTTTACGTAGGTGCACTACTGCACTACTGGATGATGTTCCAAAGGGGAAGACGTGATGATTTTTTACTTCGTTTGTGAGGCAGCCACGATTGTACAACTCAGGGTAGCTGGTTCCATTTTCCTGATATATCAGTATCTCTGCATTACTTCAACTTGTAATATTTACTTCCTCATTGTCATTCGAAAGATCACAAGATACTACATTCATGGACAACATCTGTATTACACGTGTAATTAAAAATGCAAAGGAAAACAATATATGGATATTCTTATCACTCTGTAACTCTCAATGCGGAAGTACAATTTGCTGCATTTAAGTATGCTTGGAAATCCAAGAAAATTGATTCAAAAGATTCAACTTAAATGACGTGGTGCCTTTGAACGCAACCCCTCATTGTTCATAATAACAGTTAAATAATCTGCTATTTGGTGCTGTTAATACATCCATCCATTTTCTGTATCGTTTATCCTCACGAGGGTTTCGGGGGCGTGCTGGAGCCTATACTAGCTGTGTTCGGGCGAGAGGCGGACTGGTGGCCAGCCAATCACTGGGCACATATAGACAATTTGGAGTCACCAATTAACATGTTAGCATGTTTTTGGAATGTGGGAGGAAACCGGAGTACCCGGAGAAAACCCACGCATGCACGAGGAGAACATGCAAACTCCACACAGAGACGGCCGAGGGTGGAGTCAAACTTGGGTCTCCTAGCTGTGTGGCCTGTGCGCTAATCACCCGTACAACGTGGTGATTAATCATGATTAATTAATTTGAAAAGCATGATTAATCAGATTGAAAATGTTAATTTGCCAGCCCTAATAATAATACATCGCATTTCTGTAGCGCTTATCCAAATAGGCTAAACAGTTTAAAAAAGGACTAGGATATAAAGAAAACAGAAAGGTGTAAGAATAGAAGGACAAGTAAATGACAACATTATTCTTTATTATTCATTATTCTTTATTATCGTTTATTTTCTAATTCATAATTAATATATTATTATTTAGTATTGTTCATGTTATGCTTGACATGTTAATATCTCTGGCATCTAAAATTGATCGTTTGTAAGAAAAATATTATGCAAATAATTTCATTAATTGATCATTTATTTTCCCTTTTTTTAAATATATATTTTAAATATAGTTAACTGCTCACTCTACTTAGAAGCCAGGGCGAAGTGGTTTCTGGAAGAGACAAGACAATTTTGTTTTGGTTAAAGTTGAAAATGTACACCAAAATTTTGCCTCGGTTAGTGTACATTTTCTGGTTTATGTACAGAGTCAATTTGTGTTCTTCATTTATTTTTCTGACAAAACATCCATGTTAGCAGCATATTAGCTTACTAGATATAATAAATGATGAACTGAAGGTATAAATGAACATTACATTACATTACAAACCAGAGGCTTGAGGTTGAATATGGAATATGGAGACTGACTGTGATTGCATGAACTTTTTCCACTGTCTACACGCCAAGGGCATGACCTGCTGCTGGCCTGGCTGACTCAGCCAAATGACATTCATACACTACATGTGCTGAAGTGCAGGGACCTGGCTATCAGCAGCAAAGGACAGAAGACAACTGAGCACGCGGCAAGGGAATAAAAACCATCGCATGGAAGAGCCATTCATCACATGAATGACGGGAGTAACAACACAGAAAACATTCATCTTTATGCGAGTCAGCATGCAAATAAACAGTCTTCAAGGATGATCACCTTTCTCTCTCTCTCTCTCACACACACACACACACACACACACATTACAGGTATGTATAACAATGACGCAGTCGCAGTTCCTCGACTGCCAGCACACTCCACCCTCCGTCATAGAGGACAGGCCTGCCCAGGAGGAGGAGATACTGGGTGGGTGGGTAATAGGGGGTAATGGGGAGAAAAGGGAGGGGGAGGCAGGAGCTCAAATTCATTTGTGCTCATGCAGCTGAAGCCACAACGTTGCAGGAGCAAGAAGAAGTGACACATACAACGTTGGGACACATGGCTACCACAGTGGATTATTACCAGCACTTGTGAAGTGCAACACGTACAAGGATATTCAAGGATATTAGAGAATCAGCGGACAAAACTACTCTGTCACCATTCAAAAACATAAAGATGCAGTGACCTTTTTAAAATCAGGAATTTTATTATTGATACCAGAGCCAGCTGATGTTTTTGTGCTGACTTGGATTATTTTTATTTTAATTTCATGTCTGCTGGACATTTTAGGTGAGTGAATTTTATTCATACTCACTATATTGAATTTTATTATATTGAAATCTTAAAATTATTTTACTATTATTATATGGAATAAATCTAACCAAAGAAGTGGGTGCTTCAAATGTTTGTGAACCAATCTGGGTTTCAGACACATGCCACTCAAACACGGTCTTCATTATGGGATCAATATCAATAAATACACCGCTTATACTTAGTTTCTCCAACACTGTTAACTCTAAAGAACCGTGAGTCACAGCACTGCTTTCGTTATTACTTCACCTGTAGTTGATATGAAACTATGACAAAATCATTGCCAAAATGTACTTTTCTGTTGATGTTAATGAAGACAACTTGAAGTATTTGCAGTCATAACACGATCTTTGTCCTAATTTACTTTGGAGATTTTCCATATCAGTGGAATATACTGTATACAGTACAAACATTCACGTTGCACTTCATTAGGTACACCTCCACTAATGACATCCAACACACTTCAGGTGGATAAATAGATCATGATACAGTATGATAATGATATAATTGTACGTATGTAACCTGTCTAGTATTCATAATGGCCGAGTATTTACACCTCTGAGGACAACATACTGCAGATAATACATACTGTATATAGCATGCTGGAGTGAATTTCTACATCATTGCAAAATGTGAAATGAATCAAATCAAGCAGGACAATAATAGTCATTCTTGCAAAAGCAGAATTTTTCACAAGATGTTGTATTGGATCTCGAGAGATGGTGTGATACCTGATAAAGTGTCCAGTGAGTGTATCTCTGCCAGTCCTGATCCCCAAAAATCCGCTAAGTGATAATGGGCTCTATTTTCATAGACCAGGTGCTAGTGCGGAGTACCTGCCCAGCCCCGCGCTTACTACGCTGCGCCAACAGGGTGCGGCCAGCGCACTTTGCAATTCTCGTGATCAGCGCAGTCAGGCGGAGGAGAGGGTTTACCACAGCTGAGTGTAATCTTAACCAATCAAATGCCTCTCATTCCCTTTAAACGTGCGGGACTGGACTGCCTGTTAGTGGCACCCCACAATGCGTGTAATTCCTGATGGTTACATTAAACACAGCAGCAGGCTAATCCAAGCATCTTACTGGTTTCCCACCAGCATTCCTGCTCTCCATTGCCAAATAAGAGAACCTTTGATGGTATATTGGCGGTATCACTGCGTGGGGTGCGCCATTGTCAGCCACTCTGTGCCACCTTGCGTTGCGCCACAAAATCAGAGCCCATTGTGTTTAATGGCAGAAACCACAAGTGAAAATTCATGCGTCCCTCAAGGGGTTTGATTGGATGCCAAAAGCTCCAGGAAAGTGTCAGGTTATTGGTGTGAGTCGCCGAAGCATGCAATGTTAATGTAGTGTAATGGTGACAGTTCTCATGCTTTGTCTCACAGTTGCGGCTGCAAAAACATGTACGTGAGGAGCTAACCATGCACTGACAGCAAGGTGAACGGCAGCGCTGGATGGGGGCATGTATTTTTATATTCAATGCGTGATTCTCAATTGTTTGTCCAATCAATGTGCATGTGTCTTTGGGCGAAGGCTAGCGGTTCATAGTTTCTTTTATGGCACACAACACATCGTCTGTTATCAGCTTGCACTTGTCATTGCGGCATTTTCCAACCGGAGTCATCGCAATTCATCTTACAAATCTATTCCACTTGTCACTTGGAATAGATGAATGTTTGCCAAAACCCTTTTAAATGATGAGTCCAAGACCGAAAGAGCAAGTATTTAGTACAATAAAACTTCATTGAGGCTGCACGGCGGCCGAGTGGTTAATGCACAGACCTCACAGCGAGGAGACCAGGGTTCCATTCCACCCTCAGCCATCTCTGTGTGGAGTTTGCATGTTCTCCCCGTGCATCCGTGGGTTTTTTCCAGGTACTCCGGTTTCCTACCCAATTCCAAAAACATGCTAGGTTAATTGGCTACTTCAAATTGTCCATAGGTATGAATGTGAGTGTGAATGGTTGTTTGTCTATATGTGCCCTGTGATTGGCTGGCCACCAGTACAGGGTGTACCCTGGCTCTCACCCGAAGACAGCTGGGATAGGCTCCAGCACCCCCGCAACGCTCGTGAGGATAAGCAGGAGAAAATGAATGAATAAAACTGATTGATTGTAGTTGCTATTAGTTGTATTTGTTCAGGACACGTGCAGCTTGACAGTACTCTGGTTAATGATACATAACCCCCTCAAAAACAACAGTAAGTGTTCTTTATCAGGGCTGATAAGTCTTCAGCACGGCCATGGTGTATTGTGGCAATAGCCTGAAGGCAATGAAAAGGCTTCTGACAACAATGGTTACCAAACACAGGTGACAGACAGAATGTGGGCAAGTAATGAGATGTCTGGCCCACACCCACGTGATTCATATTTAATAGGCGAACAAATTGTTTACTTTTATTACTCAGCTGGCACAGGCTGGAAGCTGGCTGAGCGTCCGGCTGTCATGTAAGCAACTCATTCAGACCGTGTGCTGCATGAGAAAGTATCACCGGACCACCGGACCACCAGAGATCAATTGAGGCCGCTACATGTTTTATAATGCGGATGAAGTGCAGCAGCAGTTCAGTGACTCACCAATCTCTTTCTTGTGTGCAACCACCTATTGATCGCTATGTAAATAAAGTTTCATGTCATGCCGACAAAAGCAACACGAAACTCACCACATTGTGAGGTCTAATACACGCACTTTAATTGTGTTCAAAGACTCCATGACATACAGCGTTAATCCCTCTCGGTGAATATGTCAGATGGTTTTCCTTAGATTGCAATCATAATTGACGGGAAACAGTAAGGAGAGACACAAATTTGAGTGAGTGAAAACCTAAATAGAAAAGAGGAAGAAGAGTAGAATTAGGAGGAAATTAGAAGGACATTGTAAGTACTTTTACAGAAGCACAACTGATGTACAAAATGTGAACCAGTGGCGTCATTAGGCCTATTTTAGGGGGACTATGGCCCTCTAAAATGTTCTTAAGCCATCGTAAATAATTTGATATTTTTTATAGATTTTTTTTATTTTTTGTAGATGTTTTTTTTTTTAAATTAAAAAACTCTCTGACAAATTTGATATAATAGGGCAAAAGCAGGCTAATAAGCAAGCCAATAAGCAGGCTAATACTAGCCTACTACTACTATAGTAGTAGTAGTAATAATCAGAAGAATAATGATGACAGTAATAATAATAGGCTAATGAATAATATAATAATGATTATTCTATAATTGATGACTGTCCACTGGACAGAATGGTTGCAGAGCTTGAGCAGCGGTTTTCCAGTGTAGATTGTGTGTACTTGTGTACATTTAATGGTGGCCTAAAACTATTGACTATCTCTACTAAATATGTCCAAAAGTGGGAAAGTTATATCCCAGTTCTTGTTCCTTATTTGTCTTGGGGATTTTTTTGAATGTTACTACATTCATTCATATCCTGTGCATCTCCAGGGGGCTAAGCCCCCCCGTCCTCAGAACCTAGTAACGCCCCTAATGTGAACTGTACATATTCTTTTCAGATCCATAAGTTTAGAAAATTCATATGAATACACACACAAACAGACACAGTGGAACCTCAATTTTTGTAATGACTTGATTCATGGGGCATATACCAGAGATGTCATATGAATTGTTTATTATACGGTTACTATAAATGTACTGTGTTTGTGTGTAAGTGATCTATAAGACTTATTTGGTTTTAGGCCCATAAAAAATGCCGTCCACAAATGTCCCACGGACATTAAATACATCGGGACTTTGGACATCCCAGGGAGTGTTAACAAATGAGTATGTTCATGTTGTGGTTTTGTCGCACTTTCGCTAAATGCCCCCCCGCTATGAGCAAAAGCTGGATGCAGGCTTCCACAGTTGTGCATACACACCGGGTTGAGAAGGTGCGCTCCGGTAGCAAGCCTTTCGTTTTTTGAGTTACGATGCATTCAAATAAGTCTTTTTAGTCTTTTTTGAATGGGACAGTAGTACTTACATCACAGAGAGCAGTCATGTTCCTGCAACGCTCCATTATTCGTCTGATAACATAGTTAGCTACAAGTCCATCTTGTGCGGCCTAGACGATGTTAGACGGCCAACTTGCCGATGTTAACAAAGAAAAGTTGTAGGAGACTTCTTGATTTATTTACAGACACGCCAAAAAAATCGACTCTACTTTGATTCACTTTGTGTGGAGCAAAATGCGATTTGAAAAATGTACTGGACAAGTGTTCCCTTATGCGAGTGAAATGCTCCATTGTCCAGGGAGGGGCGGCCTCTGTGTGTGACCGGCCAATCACAGAGTGTGAAGAGTGAATACATAATTTATGTATTACATAATATATTTATTTATTTTCATGACAATACCGGGCAAAAATGCATCATTCGTAATGGACACTTATTTACAACGAGTATACAGCTCAAACATATTCTCAAGGATCCATTTAAAACTGAAATGTATGAAACTATTTTTCCACAGGAAACAACGTCAAATCAATTAATCCAGTTAATCCAATGCACACAGAGACACGCAAGGAAATCCTTGCAGCTGAAGTACAGAAATGTCGGCAGTTATAAGAGGCACCCTACCCTAATACATAAAGAAACACTGAAACAAGTTGTGTTTTGTTTTGTGTGTGTGGGGGGGGAGGGGTGTTTTCTGTGCAGCTCATTTGTGTGAAAAAGTATAACCCAGCCTCAAAGTGGAACGGCACTTTTTTAGAAAAATTCGCCCATCATTCAAAATCCTTATGTGAAACATGAACACATATTTCTTTCCCTACAATGCTGTCATTGGGATACACCTATTTCTACGATGAAGCCCTCTAAAAATAAACCTCTACCAACGTTGTATGGTTATATATCCATGCTGTGATCATGCATTAACACGTACACTGATGATAACATGGAATAGTTGCAGTATCTTGCCCTATTTGGATGCCCTTTGGACGCCCTTTCCTTGGCGCATTGATACTAAGTAACTAACACGACACCTCGCTGAGCGCTCACACCAGCGTCATTCACAGACGGAAGAGTGGATACCGGGATGGACAAATAACTCCTGGTCCTCCTTGAAAGCAGCGGAAGATCCACTGACCTGATTTGCTTGGTTTTTCCCCGGTGTCCAATGAGGAACTAGACGGGGAGGCGGCAGTAGACTTGTCCGTGTTGTGGTGTCCCCTTTTTCTTTTCTTAACACGGCATTCTTTGCAAATGACAGACGTTTTATCGAGCTTTCCGCCGATCTTTGAGAATCCGTAGTGCTTCCAAACATACCATTTAAACGTTGCTGGGGCAGGGGGTGAAATATAGAAACTTCCTTGCTGCTGCTTGCTACGAACATCCATGCTGTTTTACTAGTAGTTGTATGTGCCTCACGGCTTCCGTCCGTATTCAGTACAAAACGCAAAATAATGATGGTGCATTCATTGTGCCTGGGGAACAGCATATGGGGTGAAGTTGAACATTAATAAAACGGCGCTTGGATCGGATTTTACCGATACCCACAAACACATTGCGATGAATCTCGATTTCACCCGTCAATTGCATCCATACCCAGCGAATGAGGACATGCGCATCGATGTATGGATTAATATCAATTATTTTCCACACGCTGAGTCTTGTGCTGGAAGACACAGCCATCCCAAGGAGAACGGACATCAGAAGTCTTGTCGCTGCTGTTGTTATCCCAATGACAACATTGTGAGCTAGCTGAAATTAGCAAATTTTCTCATGTTTTAATGCACAGAAAAGGGAAAGAAATATGTGTTCATTTTCCCCATAACAAAATTCCCCCAAAAGTGTAGTTTTCCTTAACATCAGCACGCACAGTAAAAATGTTTATCTTGAGTCACATTTTTCCGCTGCTGTTGTTGTTGCATAAGGACTAGCATAAGTATTTGTATCAATGCGCAGAGAATAGAAGTTTGGGTAGTGTTTTAAATCATCCAAATAGGGCAAGATACTGTAACTGTACCATATTATCATCAGTGTACGTGTTAATGCATGATCACAGCATGCATAACCAATGATGCAACTTTTTTCGTACAGGGCTTCATTGTCGAAATAGGTGTATCCCAATGACTGGCAATGTAAGCTAGCTCATATTAACTTCTTTTCTCCTGTTATAATGCACAGAGGGATCTAGTATATCTAGTATAGCGAACTAATGACTAATGTTTGCAGTCCATCCAACTTGGAGATCGGACCGATGGCAATTGCATGGTGGGCTCTAATTTCTTAGATCAGGCGCCAAGGGGGTGTGGTCAGCACACTTTGCAATTTTTGTGAGCGAAAACAACTTAACAATCTTAACAAGCTAAATTTACAGTTCATATTTTCACAGAAAACCGATTAGTCCAGCGCAGCTCGGCGCACCCACGCCTCCATCCCTCCCACCGGCGCAAATGGCTAAGAGGGAGGAGAGAAGGCGTGACAGGGTTTTACACAGCTGAGGGTAAACTTCGGCAGCTGGTAGGGAATCAGGAACTCCAACCACTCGTGTCTGAAAGTGCTGTCGTTATTGGAAACAAATGTGGCGTTCCCTTTGAAGGCATTGCTAACAAGTAAACAACGGAGCAGCCCTTGGGGGAGGGCAGAGAATTTATATATAAGGAAGTCCGCCTCTCTGTGACATCACAAAGGGACGGTTTTACCACGCCTTTTCAAACCAAGCGTTTTGATCCATCCCAAAGTTCTTTCAGGGCTCACTTCCAAATGTTCAAAACTTATGATCTGAAACTTTGGCATGGTTTAACACCAGAATACAACATTCTAAATACATTTATAGGTCAGAAAAGTGGGAAAAGCATCACAGGCCCCCTTTAACACATCAACTTTAGTGGACCTTTCGAGTGCAATTTGAAAATAATCCATCCTAATTTCTCAGCTACATGAGGCATACACATAAGAACATTTAAAGGAAATTAGATATAAAGTCCCTCATTTATCATGGTTAAATGGTTCCAATAAGGGAATTTCTACAATATTTTCCTTGAAAGAGCATAGAAAACCTTATTATCACCAGAAAGATCTTGCGTCATTATAACTCCCTAAAGCAAAAAAAACCCACTGAGATTATGTCATTAAGAAAAAATGCATTTCAGTATCGCAGCCTCGAATTTTGTAATCAGCCCACACATGAAAAAGGGTCAGGATATGGCCTTGCTCTGTAATTATACTTTGTCTTGGTCACATGGTCAAACATACAGTAGATAATGAGACGATATCGTAGCTATAAAGAACTCCAGCAGCACAAAGAATCCTCTCAGGGAGCATCGTGTAATTAAATAATAATTACAACTACTGTGTTCCAACAAAGAGAGGCCATGAGATATTTGAATGGAAAAAAGACCTCATTGTCCGAAACCTTAATTAAAAAATGTAAATCAGAAAAAAATCAAAGGAAACAGTCATTCAGGTCACAATATATCTGTATAGAGGCATGATGGATTGGCCTAAAGCTCCCTCCGTGTGTTCAATGTTGCCTTTGTGTGCAATTTGGACCGATATAGTAACAGCTAACATTTAATATAAAAGGCTAAGTCTGCTCATCATTGAATATTTGAAGGAATGTTTGACGAAGTCCATTCCTGAATCTCTACCCCGCATACGTGGTTCCGCCTCGCTGGTGCTATCCAGAGCGGTCGCAGCTGGCATGGCTTGTCATGCATTTATCACGACGCATTCCTTCCTGAAAGCCAGTATGTAACACTTGACAATATGTCATGCAGCGCTATTACTGTCTAATTGGCCAACAGGACTAAGAGGAGGAGTGAAAACCTGCAATGTACAATACTACGACTCAACTTTGACCTGCCTATTTTAGTCTACTGTGGTCATTTTCAAGATGTTCCTTTGTAAATGACTGGTTGTTGGGATCATCCATTCCAGGTAAATATATCATATAGCAGACCAACACAGGGATAGATGAGAAGGGAAATGAACTTTATAGGATTTACAGAAAGTCTACAATCATTATGTCAACTATGGGGAGTAGGGAGGTGGATACATTTGGACACCCTTGTTGTTTTATTGATTTGAATACCTTTAACACTAATTATTGGAACACAACATTAGTTTGGTAAGCTCATTGACCCTTGACCTGCATACACAAGTGAAGCCAATCATAGAAAGGGTATTTAAGATGGCCAATGGCAAGTTGCATCTTCTCTGAAGAGTAGCACCATGGTAGCCTCAAAACAACTGTCACATGACCTGAGAGCAAAGAATGTTCAACATCATGGTCTAGGGGAAGGATACAAAAGCTACCTCAGAGATTTCAGCTGTTAAGCAGAGGCCAAGGATGGTGAGAAGAGTCCAAGTCAACCCACAGACCAGCTCCAAAGACCTCCAAAGACCCATGATCTTGGTGCAGATGGTGTCACTGTGCATCCTTCAACTATTGAGCTATTCTGGGCGAGTCATGAGGAAGAAGCCTTTTCTGATCACATGCCACAAACGGAGTGGCTTGAGGTATGCTAAAGCACATTTGGACAAGCCAGCTTCATTTTGGAATAAGGTGCTGTGGACTGATGAAAGTCAAATGGAGTTATTTGGACATAACGCGGGGCGGTATGCATGGCGGATGAAGAACACAGCATTCCAAGACAAACACTTGCTACCCACAGTAACATTTGGTGGTGGTTCCATCATGCTGTGGGGCTGTGTGACCAGTGCAGGTACTGGAAATCTTCTTCAAGTTGAAGGTGGATTCCAGTCAGTATCAGCAGATTGTTGCCAACAGTCTTCAAGAATCAGTGACAAAGTTGAAGTTGGCTGGATACTTCCACCAAGACAATGACCCTAAACACTGCTCCAATTCTACTAAGGCATTCATGCAGAGGAACAAGTACAATGTTCTGGAATGGCCGTCTCAGTCCCCAGACCGAAATATTATTGAAAATCTATTATTGCTTGGAAACCATCCAACCTGACTCAACTGGAGATGTTTTGGAAAGAGAAATGGTCCAAAATACCTTCAACCAGAATCCAGACCCTCACAGGAAACTATAGGAAGCATTTAGTTCTAATAAAGGAGGATCTACTAAATATTGATGTCATTTTTGTTGGGGTGCCCAAATTTATGCACCTGCCTATCCATCCATCTATTTTCTATGCCACTTATCCTCATTCCTCGCTGGAGCCTATCCCAGTTGTCTTCGGCGAGCAGCCGGTTACACCCTGGACTTGTGAGACCTGCCTACTTTGGTTTAAATAATAACTGCAGACTATCTGTAAATCCTATAACTTCATTTCTATTCTCATCTATCATGTGTCTGTGGGACATTTCCGAACACTCATTGAAAGTAACACTTGCATGCCAAAGCACACCTTGCATTTTGTAAATAATTTCTGATCTCCCAGTATTAAGTGAATATAAAAACACAGTAGTGCAACATGCAAAACATATTTTTGCTGTGCATGTTGTCACAATCCGCATCGCCTCCTGTGTGACAGTTTTGTGTTTCACGTTGTTTGCCTTAGTTCCTGCTTTCATGCTTTTATTTTGTTGTTCTTCCTGTGTTGGTCTGTCCTGCGTTTCTTCACTTTTACTTTCCCGTTCTACACGCACCTGTTTCTAATTTGATTCTTGTATTTAGTTCAGCCAGGTGCGTCTAGTTTTTGTTGGTTGTTCTTCATGCATGGCTAAGTGTTGTATGATAGTGCTGCATTTGCCTGTTTTGAAAATAAAAGCTAAGCTTTTTCCTGCACCATTCGCTTCTATCTCTGCATCCTGGGGTCGCATCGCATCACCCGCATGACGAACCGTGACAGGATGCACCAACCAGACGACGACCTCGCGGAGATGGACTTTTGGACCTTGCAGGTTTTCAAGGCAATGGAGGGGGAGTGCACGCAGTTCACTCCGGAGGAGCTGGAAGACGTGGTGTGGGGGCCGGACGGCTCGCTTATACCCATGGCGTGGGTGCACCGCGGACACGGCGCTGACACACCAGCCCGGCGACGACGCCGACGCACGTCTCGGCCGGCTCCAGCAAGGCTTCAGCGGGCGAAGCCGTTTCCTCCCTCACCTCCGCGCCAAGCCGGGGTGCACCCCCCCGCTCACGCTGCTTCGGAGTGCCAGCCTGCGACCAAGCGCAAAGAGGCTCCCACTCCATGCAAGCACGTCGATCTCCCGCCGCCCTCTTCCGGATTCCCGTTGCCTTCGGTGCAACATGAAGAGGAGTACGGCACACTTCCCCCTCCTGTGCCCGAACCACGCAGACCAAGGGATTCCCAAACCCCGGCTCTCGTGCCAAGCTGCGTGGCGCCACAGATTCCCCCAGTGCCCAAGCCACGCAGCTTCAAGGTTTCCCAAACCCCGGCTCCCGTGCCAAGCTGCGTGACGGCCCAGATCCCTCCCGTCCCAAAGCCGCGCAGCTTCAAGGTTCCCCAAAGCCCGGCTCCCGTGTCAAGCTGCATGACTCCCCGGATTCCTCCTGGGCCCAAGCCGCGCAGCCCCAAGCCCCAGCGTCCCCTGGCTCTCGTGTCCAGCGGCTTGATGCTCCAGACCTTTCCAGAGCACAAACCCCGCCTGCGATCCCTTTTAGACCTGGTCCGGGCAGCAGAGCAGGCGGAACTCAAGACCCTCCTCCAGGTCCCCCTCCTCCCGTCCCTGGTTCCACGTCCAGCGGCATACGGCGTCTGGAATCCGCCTTCGGAAGGGGGGGCTAGTACGACCAGCCGTGCGTTGGAGGACGCACGTCACACCCCGTCCGTGGAGTGTGGGGATGATGCCCTCTGCTGGTCACCCGAGGAGGAACAGCCCGTCGGACCGCCAGCGCAACCGGTTCTTCCGGCTAACCGGGATGTGCTGCCCGGTACGTTTCCTCCGGACCAAGACTCACATTCCTCTCCCGCTGTTCCACAGTCCAGCCAAGACAGCGGGACTGCCCCTCCTCCTCCAGCGTCACCGATACCACGGCAGGACGCCACGCCTCCTCCTCTTCCGGCGTCACCGAGACCACGGCAGGACGCCACGCCTCCTCCTCTTCCGGCGTCACCGAGACCACGGCAGGACGCCGCGCCTCCTCCTCTTCCGGCGTCACCGAGACCACGGCAGGACGCCGCGCCGCCTCCTCTTCCGGCGTCACCGAGACCACGGCAGGACGCCGCGTCACCGAGACCACGGCAGGACGCCACGCCGCCTCCTCTTCCGGAGTCACCGAGACCACGGCAGGACGCCACGCCGCCTCCTCTTCCGGCGTCACAGAGACCACGACGGGCTGGCCTCCCCGGCCTGGGCCACCATCCTGGCCGCCCTCCTGAGGGACCCATCCATGGACTCCGTTGGGCCTGCCGTTTTGGGAGACCTCCAGAGGGGTCCCGCCTCCGTCGGCCCACTCACTGTTCAGGCCACCCTCCTGGGTGGTCCTGCCACCTCCACCGGCCTAGTCCTAGTCCTATTCCCTGCGTCTCGTGGTTGCTCTGCTGGCTCTGCAAGGCTTGTCGTCCCGGCCGACCTCCTGAGTGGTCTTGCCAGCAGCCCACCTCCAGTCCTCCCTTCCCTTTTCGTTTGCGGACTCTTTAGGACGTCTGGGATCCGTCCTTGAGGGGGGGGGGTACTGTCACAATCCGCATCGCCTCCTGTGTGACAGTTTTGTGTTTCACGTTGTTTGCCTTAGTTCCTGCTTTCATGCTTTTATTTTGTTGTTCTTCCTGTGTTGGTCTGTCCTGCGCTTCACTTTTACTTTCCCGTTCTACACGCACCTGTTTCTAATTTAATTCTTGTATTTAGTTCAGCTAGGTGCGTCTAGTTTTTGTTGGTGCATTGTTGGTTGTTCTTCATGCATGGCTAAGTGTTGTATGACAGTGCAAATAAAAGCTAAGCTTTTTCCTGCACCATTCGCTTCTATCTCTGCATCCTGGGGTCGCATCGCAACACCCGCATGACGAACCGTGACACATGTTGTCCTTGTGAATGGTCTCACATTGGGACCCACATTCTCCGACGGCCAAATGTTTGAAAATATGTACATGTTGAGTAAAACATTACACATAATATATGTCCAAAGTTTTTATTAAGGAAATGACGAAGGTCATTTTCTTGAAATTATACATCTGTTGTGTATTACATATCCGTGATCTACTTTTGAGGACTGACCCACAGGTTGAGAACCACTGAAACAATGAGAGTCATTTTACTAAAGTTATTATCTCATAGATTGTTGTCCAATAATATAGTATATATAATATAATGTATATTATCTGTGATTGGCTGGCGACCAGTCCAGAGTGTACCCCGCCTCTCGCCTGAAGACAGCTGGGATAGGCTCCAGCACCCCCCGCGACCCTCGTGAGGAAAAAGCGGTAGAAAATGAATGAATGAATGAATGAATAATATATAATGTATATTATCTGTGATTGGCTGGCGACCAGTCCAGGGTTTACCCCGCCTCTCGCCCAAAGACAGCTGGGATAGGCTCCAGCACCCCCGCGACCCTCGTGAGGAAAAGCAGTAGAAAATTAATGAATTAATGAATAATGTATATTATCAGGTTTGAAAAATTATTTCACAATTTTTTCACGCTGCTGCACTTCCCCAAAATCCCCACAGGATGAAATCTGTTCTAAAAAGAAACCCAGATCTCTTAAGATCCATATTTAGCTGCCCACTCTTTTTTCTTCACCGACTTTCAACCTTATCTGGGATCTTTTCCTTTCCTGGCCCGATATCCGTAATGTCCTCATCATCTTCCTTCCATTCTCCTCCCGGACTTTCTTCTCGTGCGCGTTTATTTGACCAAGCCTGTACCCAACCTCTCATGACTCCGCTCCCGAAATGTTCATGTCAGTGCTCCATGACTTTTGAGCAATTTATAAATAAAAATAAACGTTGCATTTATTGAGCTTGAGAGTGACATGGGGAAGAGAGAAAAGGGACAGGATGCATGCGAGAGATGGATAACGAGGGAAAGGAGGAATGAAAGGGAGTCAGCATGGAATGAGAGTGGAGGTGAAGGAATAAAAATGGAGGGATTGAGGGAAAATCTCTTCAGTCAACCTTGAGAAAGTATGAAAGAGAAAATAAACCATGCCGGACTTGCGTCATCCAGAATAGGTGGACAAACACACTCGGTCCAGACTTATTAAAAGTGGAGAGGTAATAATGTTGACATGACAGCACCATCGCTGCCCTTCTGGCTCTTGCGTCTGCCTGTCCAATCGGATCAAGACACGGCTGTTTATAGCAAATGCAATCAAATAGTGCAGACACAATTAACGAGGGCATCTGTGAGGCTTTTGGAAAGGCGGACGTGACACTTGGAAAGTGCTGATGATTGAAAACAAACCACGACTTTACACGTTTTCACCACGTTCACAGACAACTAAGGATTCTATTATCTTTCACACATGACCGCATTGTTGTCTTGCAGGAATGGAAAGCATCAGCGTGGAAACGGACTGGGATGCTTTAGCCCTTTCTTCTGTGGTGGTGGCAGGAAGTAACAACCTCTCTTCCACATCTTTGCGTGAACTAAACTATCCCAACGGCTCCCACAGCAGAGGATCCTTCTTTGGAATCTTTTCAGAGAATGGCTCACACACCACCCCTCACACGCTGCCCCAGCCTAGGGTGAGGGACCAGGGCCTGGCCCAGGTCGAGATCGCCGTGCTCGGAGTGGTCCTGGCTCTGACCACACTGGGGAACAGTTTTGTGCTGTGGGTGCTGCTCCGGAGGAGGAAGCACAATGCGCCCATGCACGTCTTCATGGTCAACTTGTGTCTGGCGGACCTGGTGGTGGCATTCTTTCAGGTCAGTTCATGGGTTCTTCACGACAATACTTAACCTTTAACCTGTGAGGTACCAGTGTTTCCAACCTTTCTGTTCCTCCCTCGCTCAAGAAGATGTTCTCAAAAGAATTTAGCAGGCTTTTTTGATTTAGAGCAGGGGTCTCAAACTCAATTTACCTGGGGGCCACTGGAGCCAGAGTCTGGGTGAGGCTGGGCCGCATCAGGTTTTCAAAACAACAAAACAAACGCATTTTGTTAAAAACAGAAAGAAAAATAAATCAATAAAGTGCTTGTGCTTCTGCTATACCCTCCACTTTTTCAGTGCTTTGGTTCCGCTTTTCCACGAGAAAAGCTCTGATAAAACATTCCACTGTTCTCAAATATCTTCATTTTTATTGTTCTACACAAAATAAGATGAAGAAATAAATAAACAAATCAAATATAAAGAAAATCAATCAATCAGTAATAAATGAATAAAATAATAACAAAACAGCAAATAAGAAAAACTTAAGAAACCACATATAGTTGGTGGGAAGAGAAACATTTTTTTCATATTCAAATGAACAGTATTAACAACCTTTAACATGAATGAAACGTAATAATTTGAGCCAATTAGCAAGTTAGCATCATACTCAGTTCCATCTGGGAGCAGCGTCGTACTTTTTTTTTTTCTTCTTTATTTTGAACATCATCCAAAGCACAACAAACCAAATATAAATTGACACAAATAAAAATACCTATGTATATATAAACATACACATGTTCGAAAGGGAATGGGAAGAAGTCAAGACTTATCTAGTCCCACACCCCTAACCACCCAGATTCCAACCTCATCCCAACAAAACATATATTATTCCTTGTCTACCAGAATGAAAACCCCACATCCAACCCCCCTCACCCAGCTTGAGGCACCCAACCATGTGCCAAGAGCAACCAGTTCATTACTAGTCATCGTATCGTACATAGTCCAGTACAAAAGAAAGAAAGAATGTAACCACTGCAACTATACAGTCACCACACCAGTCATCACAAGCTAACATGGATATAAAAAACATCAATGTTATGGTATTGTTTCAGTCAGATTGAAAAATAAATGTGAGAGAAAAATATTCTTTACCTACCCATATTAAGTACCTCAAATTAAATAATCACACTTGAGTCTTACTACTTCCCGACTACTTTAAGCACATGTTTGATGAGCTGCTTTATCTTCTGACTTGTATTTACACTTTTATTCCAAATCAGCGTCATAAGCCTGTAGCTTCACTGCTAATAGAATGTTGGAGTTGTTGTTGGACCAGACGCGTTGACAGCATTGCCTTATTTATTGATTTGGCGCCGCCATGCCCATCTACCAAATTACCAAATTGCCACTGTGTGGGCTGCGCCACCAAAATTAGAGCCCATTGTTCCAAAATGTTCTACTTCCAACAAACATCAATGTTAAAGAAAGCTTTGGACAAATACTGCTAAACTTCCCCCTTCTATTTGCTATGAAATTAATATGCAGACTTAAACCATAGCCATCCTGAGTGGACAAAAATGAAGTCTATTCAAATTGAAAAAGGGAAGTTGAATAGTTTTGGTCCCAGTATTGACCCCTGGGGTACTCCACACGAGGATGTCATGCTTTTGTCAAATCCACTTGCACTTGTACACTTCCTATGATCGATAGCATTCGTGATTTCCTCTGTAATTAGAATCAATAGCATGGAGGTAGAGATGTTAGCTCTGTATCCATACTTACTTTCTGCTAGCATTGATGAATTTGTCCTACCTGTTATTGAAATGTACGTCAGCGGTTCCACGATCTCGTTGACTACCCTTTTTATAGTTTCCATTTTGATTCCATTACAATCAGTTGATGCTTTTTGTTTTACAATTATTGACAATATCAATTATTTCCTCTTTTGTCACACCATTGAGAAACATAAAATTAGGATTCCTTTCTATTGTTTCATTCCTTTCCTCCCTTGTCCTGAATGTTGGAATTCATTCTTCCAGTTTTGGACCAATATTGACAAAGTAGTTGTTGAACCTTTCCACTATTTCATTCATATCATGATGGATGTTTCCAACCATGAAATAACGAGGGTAGTCTGTCTTCTTGTTACTTTCTAATAATACTGTTGTGGTCAACTTATAAGTCTTATATTTTCTTTCTGATTCTTTAGTCTGTTGAGTGATGAATTTCCTGTATAGTGTGTTCTTCGTCTTGCAAGCATTAGTAAATCCTTTTGTCATCCATGGATGGTTGTTTTTATTTTGCTTCTTGGATGTTTCTCTCCAGGGACAGTTCTTATCATACAGCTTCATAGAAGTATGTAGAAAGTGTTCGTGTGCTTCATCCACGTCTTTGGCACTGGAGGCACACTCCCATTTTTCTTCTAGATCCTTTTGAAGGCGTTGACTCTGTCTTCTGAACGTAGTCTTTGGACAGTCTTTGTAGCCTTCATCAGTCTTTTTTTATAATGATGGTTGCATGTCGTCAACACTGGAAGATGACCACTGATGTCTTCAATTAGCAGGCGACATTGGGGAGTATATTGTTGATTAAGGCGGAACAGCGGTCTGGTCATTCTGGGAAATTCAAGCTGTATATTGTGTCTGTAAAATCATCAATGAACTCGTTCTTGTGTGGATTCAGAAGATCAATATTGAAGTCTGCACATTAGGGCTGGGCGAAATGGACCAAAAGTAATATCCTGATATATCTAGGTAGAATTGTCACGCCCTGTGTGGTTTCCCAGGTGGCAGTTTGTCTATGTTCCCTGTCTGGGCTTTGGTTTCCGTTTTGGGCACTCTTATTTTGTATTGGACTTCCTGTTTTCCCGTGTCTGCCTTGGTTGTCCTTATCTCCCACACCTGTCCCTAATTTGTGTCTATTTAGTTCAGGTGTGTGCTTCTCCCCGCTTGGGATCATTATAGTTTGTCCTTCTGCTCCCTTTTTCCCTTCTGTTCTGTTTTCCTGCTGCTGCAATTATTGCAAAAAATAAATATTTTTCCCTGCATTCGGTCCTGCTCTCTGCATCCTGGGGTCGCATCGCAACACAGACATGCCGAACCGTGACAAGAATATCGATATGTGTGCAAAGTTTTATTCAAATGTAAACAATCTGATAGAAAAATAGCCACTGTAATAAAATAGTATATTGTCTTTTTAAAATAAATACAGAAAAAGTTAAATATAATATTTGATCCTCAGTGCAATCGTGCAGTAGTCCCTGCAGCTGGATTAGCGCCATCCATCTCACGTTCCCACTTTATATTGCAACCTTTCTATCCTCTTTTTCGCTGTTCACTCCCGCTATGCAGCCTCTCCACCTTCATATCTCCGCTGGGATATCCGATCACTCGGCATAGCTAAGGGATGCTAACAGCTGTTCCTGAGTGTAAACAATGGAACAAGTGGCAAGCTACAAACGTAACAAGATGAACATCCATAGATGCACCCTTGCTTAAGGGGTCGTATGATTCAATAAACAATAAGGAAGGAATAAATAAAGTACTATGAAATACTAAAAACTGCAGGAGACACAGAGCTGTCGTAACCAGCTTGCACTAGGGTGGCGCCATCTTGCCTCCCCGCATCAAATCCAGTCTATATGGATATGAACAATATGCTTGTTTTTGATACGTATATTATATATCTATATATCGCCCGGCCCTACTCCACATATGAAAGTAGTTTTTTGACTATGGTCAGTATTGTCAATAGCAGACGACATGTTCTTTATAGTTCAGTTGTTTGTCCACATACAGAGCGACTCCGCTTCCCCACGAGTCGTTCTTGTTGATGCAGGTCATCTCGTAACCTTCCAACTCAAAGTCCACGCCTTTGTCCACGTTCAGCTAAGTTTCCGAGATTGCGTTCCTTGAATATGTACAAATATTGTCGGATGTTGTCATAATTTGCGTACATGCCTCTGCAGTTTATGTGAATGATTGACAACTTGTTGTCGATGTTAAAGGGGACCTCGTATGCTCATTTGTGGACACTTGTAATGAGTTGTGGACTCCTATAGAGCAGCTACACACAATAACCCGCACAGAAAACTTTTTAGATTTTCCGGAATCTGCACCTATTCCAGCTGTATTTCCTGTGATTTGTGCTTCCCGCCAAAACGGTCTGTTTTAATTTCTTCCACTTGTTCTGATCTGATTTGCTTGGTTTTTCCCCAGTGTCCAACCAGGAACCAGACAGGGAGGGGGCAGTAGACCTGTCCGTGTTGTGGTGTCCCCTTTTTAAGGGGGTCTGCATGTTTGTCGTGCTGCCGTTGTACGGCTTCTTAACGCGGCATTCTTTGCAAATGACGGATGTTTTATCGAGCTTCCCACCGTTCTTTGAGAATCCGTAGTGTTTCCGAATGTGGCAGGTTGAGCGCTTTTGCGCTTCGACCTTAATTGGCATCAGCTCTTAGGGCTTGATTGCGAGGCGTTGCCAGGGTTATTTATGGGTCTCGATGGTGTGCTCTGCTCTGTTGTGCCATCGGCAGCAAATGTGAAAGGTAGGCATAAAATCCTTGGTGACGGCGCATCATGTGACCGCAGCCGTGATTTGCAGCGGGATTGGTTGTTGGCAACCTGGCGTGTATTTTGGAGGGCTTGCAGGAAGTGCAGTGTCGGCTTCTTCCTCTTTAGGCTAGGATTGCATTGTTAAGCTACCTTCGCTCCGGTCAGCTGCTGATGCTTTGTACATCTTTTTGCCCTGCTAACCGAGGTTAACATTCGCCCTGCTTTGTCTGTGGTAGCTGTTGAAGCCACAACCACGTTTACTTTCTTTTGGGTTAATCAATTCTCTTTCTTATATGGTTTAATTGTGTATCACTTCTTGTTTACGGTTTCCTTTTTTTAGTGGTTTTCATTCCTCAGCGGCTGGGAAGGAATACAATCCCTGGCCCCGCCCACAGCTGAGTTTTGTTTGGGTTTGGTTTATATAGATTTCTTTAGTTCAAATTACTCCTGTTTTGTTTAGTCTGGTTGCTGCGCTCAGCATCCTTGTTCCTACCTTTTTAAAATTTGTTTTGGAGTGGTCCACCGCATTAATTTTGTGGCCTATTTGGCACTCCGGCTGTTTTGATCTTTGTGTATATTTTTAACTTAGAAATTTTAGACCAATAAATGTATTAATGCTTTTGGAAGTCCGTCTCTCATCCTCTGTATATTGGTGTGATGAACTTGTGTGACCTTGAGTGTACTATATTTCTTGGGGTGTCATTCCCCAGGTGGTGTTATCGGACAACTTCCCCTTTGTACCCCTCCATTAGCTCGCCACACAAACATACCATTTAAATGTTCTGGGGGGTTAAATATAGAAACTTCCTCACTGTTGCTTGTGTGCGAACGTCCATGCTGTTTTACTAGTAGTTGTATGTGCCTCATGGCTTCCGTACGTATTCAATACAAAACGCAAAATAATGATGGTGCATTCACTGCACCTGGGGAACAGCATTCATTCATTCATTCATTCATTTTCTACCGCTTTTCCTTTTTCCTTTGAACATTGATAAAACGGTGACATATATCAATTGTTTTCCACACCCTTACCACAGATACATACATGTAGAAATGTACATATACACCTACAGTACATAAGTACTTCCTCATATAACTCATTTACTATTGGTTGTATTACAGTCATGGTGATGTCAGCAATAAGATTATAGTTCTTGCAATTCTGTGTTATTGCCATTCTGTTAACTATCATAACGTTTAATATTTTCATTACTACTATTACTACTATTACTACTATTACCACTAATATATTACTGAAATGAAACAGTCAAACATTACTGTGGCCTTTTAATACTTAGTCCCTCTCCATGTTGGCCTAGTATAACCATCATGGATATTTGCTGATGTGCTGTTTCTGTTGTTCTGTTATTGTCGTTGCAATTGTTGTTGTTTCTGTTGTTGATGGGTGGAGTAGTCATTTAAGATTATTGTTACTTTACAAGAATTCTACTCATGAAAAATGAATGTGCACATACCAGTGATGGTATCAGTTGATATCAAAATCGAAAATTGAGAGTTGGACAATGTCGTCATACCGGTTATCGGCAATAAAGCCAAAATCGATCATCTGTAGTATTAGTATTTGGGCTGTAATGGTTATTCGGATAGTTAGAATACTCCATTTAAAAAAATAGTCAAGTCGTTTTTCTGCTTCGAGCAATCGAAGCGGATGAAAAAGGAAGCGGGAAGTAGGAAGATTGAAGAGGGTATTAAAAGCAGCAAAAACTGAAAAATGCTAACGAGGAATTTTAACACCATGACGTGTATCCGTTGTACCGCCTTTCACAATTGTTACTCATCGTATTTTAAGGTGCTATGTGGTGTAAGTTGTGTGGAAAGGTTTTTCTCATTTAATTTACTTTAGTTAACTTCTTAGTTCGTGGCTGAGTGACTAGCGGTGTCATTGGCTACAGTTTTTGTTCTGTTCCCTTTATTTCGGCTGTTTTTTCCCCAAATAGTTGTCTCTGTTTGTTGTTGTTTAACGGGCCCTGGCTGTTTGTCATATTTTATTCCACATACACCATTTCCAAAATATTTATATTATGGTAATGGTAATGGTTTTATTTCATTTGAACATGCGTCAGATTACAATTGAGTGCATCCCATAATCAGTTCACAGTTCCACATTAGACCATTTTATTTCAACATAATCTTTGTTCGCTTGCTTCATTCACAGCAGTTCGACTCCATCAGGAACTGTTTCTTCTGCGTGCAGTAAAATTGCTTATACAGTCATCGAATTAATCAAAAAATTTTTGACCAGCCCTTTTTCTTCAATTTCTTGTTAATATTAATGGCTGGTACCACTACAAGTATGTTACCTGAAGACTACAATGAACACAACAACATGGAATGCCTCAAAGCGCTGTTTCTTGCAGTACAATGCCATAGTCATTGACGTAAGATATTAAAGATGAGCGAGTACACTGCTACCTGTATCTGTTGGCAACAAGGTGGCAACACTGCCACAGCATAGAAGTGTTTCAAATGTACTTCTTCCCTGAGATCATATTTCTCCTCTCTTGTAGAGAAGTATTGGATGACATTTTTAGATAATTGGTTGTTTTTAGCCTTATGCATTATTTTAGCTGTTTGAAGATGAACTATATCAGCAAGTTTAAGTATTTGTGATTTTAGAAATAATTGGTTGAGAAATGTGCGAATGGCACAAGTTCTTGGAAGAAGTTCTACGGGAAAACGATTTGATGCTTGACTGGTCTGAATCAGAGGAAAAATGAAGGAGTGTATATAGGTACCAAAAAACTGGAGGAATAAAAACTACTACTAATAACTACCATTACTAATAATAATAATAAATAGAAATTTTTGTGGAGGGACCATCTGTCTTGATTGTAATACGAATTGGTTGAGAAATGTGGCAGAAGTTAGAAAAATGGCCCTATCGAAAATCTTTCATTTTTTCTGTGGAATTTTTGGAAAACCTGGGAACTTTTTCCCGGGAAGTCTGGGCTTCCCCACTGAGACTGCTTCCCCCATGACCTGGACCCGTATAAGCGGAGGAAAATGGATGGATGGATGGATGGATGGGAACTTTTTGAAAAACTGAAATGTTACCGTAGATGGTGCGAACGATCTGACCAATTTGATGCTTGAATGGTCTGAATTGGATTTAAAAAAATGAAGTAGAAAGGTACCAAAAAACTGGCGGAATAAGAATAAAACTAATAATAATAATATAAATAAAAAATGTTGTGGAGAAATCTGAGGAGTCCTTACCAAAACGAATGATCCATCATGTGTGTCCAGGTTCTTCCCCAGCTCATATGGGACATCACCGATAAGTTTCAAGGACCTGATTTCCTGTGCCGCACCGTCAAGTACTTGCAGATTGTGGGCATGTTTGCTTCCTCCTACATGATAGTTGCTATGACGGTGGACCGGCATCACGCCATCTGCTGCCCGCTGCAGGCCTACCGTGGCGGGGCAATGTCCCGTTGGAACACCCCAGTCATGGTAGCTTGGGGCCTGGCACTCGTACTCAGCCTTCCACAGGTAAGGACTCCCTTTCTGTCATAGACCCGTGTTGTCATAATAACAGTTCAGCTGAAGTGACAGTTATGTACCCAATGTCTCTTTGATCTGTCAGGTGTTCATCTTCTCTCGTTCAGAAGTAAGTCCTGGGGAGTTTGAGTGCTGGGGTCACTTTGCCGAGGCTTGGGGACTCAAAGCCTACATCACATGGATGACGGTGGCAGTCTTTCTTTTGCCCGCCCTCATCATCACCATCTGTCAGGTAAAACTGGTCTAAGATGGTCTTAAATCCTCAATCGGACGATTTAAGACTTATATAGGATTTAAGAATCTTAGTATATTAGTATATAGTATAAGTGTTACATGAATATAAGAATGTACAGAGGTGGTTTATTACTGAATACTACAGCAAAGACGTTGAAACCCTAAAGGCAGTAGCATCCATCATAGCCTTAAAACAAGCCACACTGCCCACTAGTGTGAAAGAAGTATGATACTTGGCCCACTAGTTTTCATGCAAGAGGAACCTCTGCAGTTTGTAGCTGGAGGCTGAATCCGAAAATGGCAGACTACTTTGTGTTGACACAATGCTGTTGGTTTAGCTGAATATTTAACAGTACTTAAATCAGCTTAATGTCACGGATAGTTGGCTGCCTTGAGGTCTTGACAGGGTTTAATGGAGGAGATTGATTTGCTGAAGGGAGAAGCCCAAAGAGAAAGAAGTTGGCAAATTTTCGAATGCACTGCAAGAGTTATATCTTGAACTCCCGCTTTAAGCATGTAAACACGTAACACATAGACATCATTAGTTATGTTTTTGTCAGCTAATGAAGAGCTGTCTTTGACAAAAAATGATCATAATCAAATCTTTCATCGTCAAATCTGATTTGTTACATTTTGTTAGTGGACGACTTGTCAATTTTTTTTTGGAGCACAGCCAATGGGGATCCCTTCCAATAAACAGATCTCATTTGCGACTGTTTCCACCTCAACCAATTAAAACAGTCAGATACACAAATAAACAACAAAAAGTACATGTATTTATTTGGGACAAACATGGTCACTGTCAGGTGGCATATCAAACATCAAAAAAGTACACAAAATAAGTACAACATGGCTTGACAACCATCAGTTTGCCAAATCTCAGTTAGCAACCTAATTTAGTGGATTAAAATTTAGTTGGTATCACAGCCTTACCAATTTTAAATGATACACTATGTTGGTTGTTGTCACGCAACACAAGTTGCTCTTTACTTCCTTGTGGTCGTCTATAACCTTTTCAAAGTACTTCCACATTTTAGTAGCCATAATGAGCCTATAGGTCCATCAATGTTACGGTTGGCCCAGCAGTCACCTTGGATTTTATTAAAAGGGATCTGCTATGCTCATTTTTTGGCCCTTTGTATTGAATTGTGGACTCCTATAGAGCAGCTACACACAATAACCTACACAGAAAGCTTCTGCACCTATTCTCGCTGTATTTTTTGGGATTTTGTGCTTCTCGTGGTCTGTTTTAATTTATTCCACCTCCGGACCTCCTCCAGGCACGCCCACCAACACTGTGGTTGGTCACACTCCCGAGTGCTTAAAAGTACCTCCGGTTTGTGCCGCTAGCAGCAAACTTTATAGGACTTGATAAACGGTATAGGAGTTGAAAATGAATGGAGGTTTATCTTTTTAAAATGATTTCAACATTTGCCGTATATGATCCGGAGGTAGCGACTGGACAGTCCGAAGTTTATCAAGAAAAGAGGTTACATCAAGACGTCTCTCAATAGTAAGTAGTTTTAGCATCTTACCATGAGGTTTTCTACAGGGACTACCAGTCTTTAAAAAACTCGAGTAGAGCCACAGATTGTGGTGGGAAGCAGCAGTTAGCAACCCTGCTCCCTGTATGCACACTCTATAGTGCTACACAAACAACTGTTTTTGTTCCATGACTTAAATACATTTATAGGACACTGATAAACTGTTACATCCTGCTGGCCCTTCTGACTTTTCCACACGACCAAGTAATGTTGGAAAGGCGTAGGGCTTCAGCAGCAGTTTGTGGGCTAGTCCAGCTGCATAGTGGCCCATGTTCACTAAACAGTCCATGATGAAAATACATTTCTTTGGCTGGTAGGGAATCAGGAACTCCAACCACTTGCGCCTGATGTTGGCGTCTTTAGGTGGCTTTCCCTTACATACAAAGAAACACTTTTTAAGAGATAAGATAAGATATGCCTTTATTCGTGACATTTTGCAGCCGGTCTTGTAATGCGACCTGCAAGGTGAGGCTAGCCAATGTTACTCAAAGGATGCACACATCAGCCTACAATGAAGTCATTGTGAATGAGTCACTTCAAAAATTTGGTAAAAAATTCCACCCATTTTCTATCCTGCTCGTCTTCATTTGTGTCAGGCAAGCTTGAGCCTATCCCAGCTGAATGCCGCATAGCTGCTCTATAGGAGTCCACAACTCAATACAAAGTGCCGAAAAATTGTCCCATTTAATAATGCTGGGCAGTGTTTCATATCAATTGCACATAAAAGAAGATTAATGATGCATAGCATCTTACACAAATATGACAATGTAGTAATGAAATTGGTGTTTTGAGTTTGTGGGGGGGACACGTGTGAGAGTTTGATAAGGAGGCTGCATTTGGTGTAATGTAGCAACCCCCCCAGCAGCCTGGCTTGTTGCCCATCTATTTAAAGAAAGATATTTCTAGGGTCTAGCTATTTCCCCCAATTGACACAACACTTGGAGGACCACTGCTGAGAAGACTGCCAGTCAAAGAACTTCCTGCCAAGGAGTGGAGTATACCTCATATCAGCCAAACATAGAATCTCTGACCTGTTTTCGTGATCCAAATCCATATTGAGAGGCCTCTTTGGGCACTTTTTCACAATTCATTCATTTTCTACCGCTTTTCCTCACGAGGGTCGCGGGCGGTGCTGGAGCCTATCCCAGCTGTCTTTGGGCAAGAAGTGGGGTACACCCTGGACTGGTGGCCAGCCAATCACAAGGCACATATAGACAAACAACCATTCACACTCACATTCATACCTATGGACAATTTGGAGTGGCCAATTAACCTAGCATGTTTTTGGAATGTGGGAGGAAACCGGAGTACCCGGAGAAAACCCACGCATGCACGGGGAGAACATGCAAACTCCACACAGAGGGATTAAACCCTTGTCTCCTAGATGTGAGGTCTGAGCGCTAACCACTCGTCCGCCGTGCAGCCACTTTTTCACAATGTTATGAGCCATTACTTTCACTACAATGAGTGAGAAATTGTTGTGTGGCAGTAAATGTTTATTGAGTTCATTCTACACCCAAATGAGAGAATAACTTTGAATTGAAAAGATAAAAAAAGAAAAAGATATTGATATTTATAAAATATTGATATCAATAAAAGATATTTAATGAAAAAGATGAAAATGTATGCAGCTGATTTACAGCTGACGGTGAAGTCCAACACACCCTTCGTTTCCTGTAACCCCCAAAGCAGAGATGCTAACAGCATCACTTGCTGCTAAATGTGGTGCATGTCTGTATTAACATTGAGAGCAGAATCCATTTCGATGAGCGAAGGTCGCTGTGATTGACTGTTTCAACTCATTATTATCACTTGCTGTTATATTATTTTGTCGTTGGGCTGGTTTAAACGATTATTTTTGAAATCGATTAATCTAGAAAATAGTTTTTCGATGCAGCCATTAATCTAACGATTCATTTTTAAATGTGATTTGAGTCAATTTCGATTCAATTATCACTTATCTCCCCATAATTTGATTTATATAGCATTCATTCATTCATTCATTCATTCATTTTATCCTCACGAGGGTCGCCGGGGAATCAGCCTCCCTGGGAAAGTCTATTCCAGGGTGCTGGAGAGAAGGGTACGACCTTTGGTCGAACATCTGCTACAAGAGCTTCAATGTGGTTTTCGTCCCAGTCGCAGAACACTAGACCAGCTCTACACCCTCATGAGGGTGCTAGAGCGTGCGTGGGAGTTTTCCCAACCGGTCTACATGTGCTTTGTGGACTTGGAAAAGGCATTTGATCGACTGAGACTGCTGCCTCTGAGACCCAGATAAGCGGAAGAGAATGGAATTGAATGATCCCACACAGTACTAATAATTCACATCTAGCATTACAAAACTAGTCTGCTCTAGTTGGTGGACACGTTCCTCTAGCAGGGAAAGCCTCTCATGGAGAAGGGTACAAGTAGTGCATGAAGCCATGCTTGCGTCTAGTTGGTCGGCTAGTTTTAGGAAACTCAAAAAAAAAACTCTGCTTGGAAGTCCAAGTCGACAGGGCGAGCTTGGTCTGGTTGGTTGTTTACTTTTTGAAAAACTAGAAGAAAAAAGGCTATCAGAAAAGGTCTGCTGAAGGTCCAAGTCAACAAGGCTAGCGAGCATTTAGATGAACAATACTATCTGCCCCAATGGCTGGAAAGAATATAAAAATAATAAAGTAAACTGTGGTATCCAGTATTCATGAAAATATTGACATTTTTTCAGATAAGAATCTTCCGGGAGATCCACAATAACATCTACCTGAAGTCAGAAAAGATGGTAATGACTGAGCTCAGGAGGAATGAAATCCTCTTCCGCTTCCACAGCTTTAAGAAGGAAGAAGAGCGGGCCAAAGAAAAGGGGCAGAGGACGTCTGGTAGATCAGGGCAGCACTTGAAGGCTGTGAATAACACAAATAATAAAAGCCAAGAGGGGGAGTCTTACGACTACGTTGGATCCACGGCATCAACAACATCACACATGGATACTCAACTGCAGCCAAACCGTGCTGATTGCCAGGAGTCCCACACGCCCTACGAGGTGGGCTCAGGATCGCCTCGCTGCTCCCTTGATTATGCCACCCCTCATTCTGGGACAGCTCCACCACCTAGCATCACCAAAGCCATGTCTAAAACAGTCCGAATGACGCTGGTCATTGTGCTGGTCTATACCGTCTGCTGGTCCCCTTTCTTCATTGTCCAGCTGTGGGCCGCCTGGGACCCCAACCCTCCCAATCAAGGTTAGTAATAAACACACGGCAAAAACAAAATCTCATCAGCACCATATTAAGTGCATAAGTAACAAATTGGCATACAGTGGTGTGAAAACATTTGGGCACTCCTGATTATTTTCAAGATTTTCCTTTATAAATCCCTGGTTGTTGGGATCATCCATTCCAAGTAAATATATCATATAGCAGACCAACACATAAATAGATGAGAAGGGAATTTTATAGGATTTACAGAAAGTCTACAATCATTATTTAAACTAAAGTAGGCAGGTGCCTAAATTTGGGCACCCCAACAAAAAATGACATCTATATTTAGTAGATCCTCCTTTATTAGAACTAAATGCTTCCAATGAGGGTCTGGATTCTGGTTGAAGGTATTTTGGACCATTCCTCTCTCCAAAACATCTCAGGTTGAGTGAGGTTTGATGGTTTCCAAGCAATAATAGATTTTCAGATTTTCAATCATATTTCGGTCTGGTGACTGAGACGGCCATTCCAGAACGTTGTACTTGTTCCTCTGCATGAATGCCTTAGTAGAATTGGAGCAGTGTTTAGGGTCATTGTCTTGGTGGAAGTATCCAGCCAACTTCAACTTTGTCACTGATTCTTGAAGACTGTTGGCAAAATTCTGCTGATACTGACTGGAATCCATGCCACCTTCAACTTGAAGAAGATTTCCAGTACCTGCACTGGCCACACAGCCCCACAGCATGATGGAACCACCACCACAGTAGTGGGTAGCAAGTGTTTGTCTTTGAATGCTGTGTTCTTCACCTGCCATGCATACCGCCCCGCGTTATGTCCAAATAACTCCATTTTAGCTCCAAATAACTCGGGACCTTAACTAGAACTGTGCCTGTGGTCTTCCATTTCCTCACTATGTTCTTCAGAGTGGAACCTGACAGCTGAAATCTCTGAGCTAGCTTTTGTATCCTTCCCCTAGACCATGATGTTGAACAATCTTTGCTCTCAGGTCATGTGACAGTTGTTTTGAGGCTACCATGGTGCTACTCTTCAGAGAAGATGCAACTTGCCATTGGCCATCTTAAATACCCTTTCTATGATTGGCTTCACTTGTGTATGCAGGTCAAGGGCCAATGAGCTTACCAAACTAATGTTGTGTACCAATAATTAGTGTTAAAGGTATTCTAACCATTAAAACAACAAGGGTGCCCAAATTTATGCACCTGCCTACTTTAGTTTAAATAGCGATTGCACATTACTTTAAATCCTATCAGTAAATCCTAGACCTGAGTTCGTCTGCTATATGATATATTTAACTGGAATTTCTGATCCTAATAACTTGTGTTTTATAAAGGAAAATGTTGACAATTATTAAGGGTGCCCAAACTTGGCAGACTGTACAGTGTCAGTCTGCCACTTTATTTGGTTCTGCACCAACACCTAATGAGTTTTCAACAAGCACACAAAGGGAAATGATTACATAAGGTATAATCCAAGAACTGCATCAAAAAGTATTGACTGACACTTAATTCAAAGCTGTTTGTTGTTCTTCTGTTTATAAAATAACAATAACATGTTACATTGTTACATGAAGACCTCTTTAACTGTGTCACTCAAAACTGATAATAAAGTGGACTGTCAGTCTAAATGATCTAAATGATCATTGATGATCTATAATAATGCCATTACAAGGACATAGTACCAATGGAAGAGTATTTTCATTGTTAAAAGATTGAAATGATCATAGAAATTCCCAGATGTTTTAGATCAATGAACATTGTAACTTTCTGGAAACACATGTTTCAAAATCAGATATTCAGTGTATCACAAAGTCCAAAACAATGTTTGTTTTGAAGAACATCCAGGGAGCTCCCTCGGACAAACTCTACATCGGCCCATTTTTAGGACACAAACAGCACGTGTTGATGCCAAGTGGCAAGTGTGTACAGCTTTTATATTGTTTATATAGTGTGATGGTGTCCTCTGATCTGAAGCTAAAGACAAACAGCAGACATCAGTAAATAACCTGTTTATGTTCCCCGCTGATTTGTAACCTGACCAGATGTCCACATTTCATAAACAATGATCCGCATCGGCAGCTTGCAGAAAGAAATTGCAGGCGGGCGGCCGTCGAAGGACAAGCCAATAGTATTCATACGCCAGCCTCAGTTATTTTGAAGTGACCTTTACCTTAAACTGAATCTTTTTAGCTTCTCATTTGTTGTACCAAAATGTGAACATAGAAACAAATATTCTCCAGACACTGGTGCTCTTGATTGGTCTGTATTCTAAAATCATTTTGCTCTCATTTGTTATCCACAGTCAGTGTGACATCATAATTTTTCTGTTCTGTAGAATATTTGTTATTGTAACAAAAGACACAGAAGTAATAGTAAAGATACTAAGTGTGATGATAATCATAGAATCTGACATCACCAACATTACTAATGAAATATCAAGGAGAAGGCGACAATACAACTAGCGCAACTAGGGATGAATTAAGTATGATCTGTAATTAATTGATCTAACTAATGTCTCTCCTCTCACCTAAAAATGGCTGATAAAAGCCCTCACTTTGATGTCTTTCCATTGGCATTCATTACATTATTGTGGCAGATCAAAAGGTTGCAGTAGAACAATAAAAGTGAATTTAAAAAGTCATTTCTTGTGTTTAACAGACTTGAAAAGATGCAGTCCTTGCCATTTACGTTCCCATTATCAGTATAGTGCATCAACGGTGACTTCTGGTCAGATTTCGGTGATGAGGAACGTAGTTCCAGTTAGTTAATGGGGTCACTTAAGTAAAGAGAAGGGATGAGCGAGTACACCACTATCTGCATCTTTATCTGGTCTGCTATCCAAATGATCTGTATCCATATCTGTACTTGGAAAGGGCGGGGCATACACCAGGCATGGGCGTGGTTTACCCAGAAATTATCAGTCTGAAATGGACATGTATTGATCAGAAGTTGCTATATTTGTTGTTCATTATTCATATTCTAGAATGTGCCATTCACTGGTCCATAAAATATGTGATCCCTGATTTACATATTTCACAGGGAGGAGGGGGAGAGTGTTCACAAATGAGTGTGGCCATGCTGTGTTTTCGTAGCACTATCACTAAACCCTCGCTATAGGCAAAGGCTGGATAAAGGCTTCCACAGTACTGCACACACACCGGGTTGAGGAGGTGCACTCCAGTGGCAAGCGCTTGTTGATTTCACAGTAAATGCATGACGGAAGAAACACGTCAATCGTGTTTTCTTTAATACGCACCAAGCGGGAATTTGGAGTGGAGTTACGATGCATACAAAAAAATATATTTTTAGTGTTTTTCCATTTTCATGTCTCCTTTCCTCAATTCATCGCTCCTTACCTTGCCCACCAACTACAACGGGACCCATCGGCTTATCGCTAAACAAGGCCAAACACAATGACAGCCAATCAATCTCCATTTCAGGGTATGACTGACTGTTGTTTTTCCACCCACAACTCAAACACAAGAAGCCCAATGCATAAAAAGCGCATATGAAAACTGTAGCGTTAGTGATTAAAAATTGGAATAAAGAGTTTCAAAATCCAACACACCAAATATGACTAATCAATTAATTAATGAATGCTTATTTTTGACCACTCTGTTCCTTCTCCAATACATATCTTTAAAGCATCTTCATAAGGTGAAGAGTTTCGCTTTATTGTCATGTTTATTTTAGTTTTATGACACAGTGGTTAGTTTATCTTTATATTTGTATGATCATTGGGTGAACTTGTTAATTCATGTTTTCTCATAGGAAATATTTGTTTTGCAATTAGACCAACAGAGTGTCAACCAGCATCACAGAAATGACGATGGCGGTGTGGTGACGGTTAACTGATGAACAATACGATGTTTGCAGGCGTGGCCTTCACTATCCTCATGCTGCTGGCCAGTCTAAACTCCTGCACCAACCCATGGATCTACACGGCTTTCTCCAGCAGTGTTTCCAGAGAGCTGCATAATCTGCTGCTTTGTGGGTCACGGCCTGGACGCCGTGGCTCGTTACCCGATGACTCCACCGCCACACACACCTCCACCACCAAGGACAGTCAGTACTGACAGATAAGATTCAGGAGACATGCAAGTGCTCTTTGAAAGGACGCAACTCTGCCATGTCAACGGAGGTTGTCTGTTTCTGCCGGATGTTCCCGACAACATATGACAGCGAGGCCGTCAACAGGAACTCCATCTGCAAAGGTGCTCTCCAGTCATACAGTGAATGAGTATGTGTCACTGGAAGCATCAGTGTATAATAGAATACACAAAGACGGTGTCAATCTAGGTGGCCTCTTTTGGGTAAATGGATTTTCACGCCAGCTTGAGTACCATGCGTACTCCCTGAGGAAAAGCCTTCAAATAGGGAACAGCAGGAATGCAAGGCGTTAAAGGCTTGTTGGCACTCCCAGTGTACACAGCTGAGACAAAGCTAAGGGCAAAGGAAAAGAAGAGAGGGCGAAGTGCATATATGTACGCAGTGAAGCAACAGCAAGGCTACTGCAAGACTGAGAACAGACAGTCGCAGTCGTGGATGGATGGATGGGAATTTAATAAACAAATTTAATGAACAAACTTTGTTCAATGAAAGAAAGTGAATCAGCAACGGTTGAATTTATATTCACGAAGGAGGAATCCAGTTTCTTGGAACAATAGTGAACTGTGAGCGAGCTGGTCACAGGCTCACTAAGGAGCCAGTGGCGTCAAGGCTGACACTGACAAACAAATAACAAACAAATGTGATTTCTATTACACATGAACACAGCCTACGAGGCCTCAAAGTATGAAATGAAGCATTGTGCTGGAACAAGAGGAGACATTAAACCTGCATTCCATGTAGAAGAATGAACAAGTTAAAATATACGTATTGAAGATGTATGGTGCACATTAGACAGGACTATTTTGTGTCCAAGATAAAGGTTGCTGGATGTGACTCAATTCTGCAAGATATTTATTGTATATTAGTAGTAGTACAAAGTTTTTTTTCAAACTTTCATATCATTGAGCTTCACCAGATAAAACATTTCAAATGTATCAAAGACAGAAATAAAGTGTACGTCGTTCAGGTGGCATGTCAGCTCCACAAAATGTTATTCATTCGCGACGAGGGTCGCGGGGGTGCTGGAGCCTATCCCAGCTGTCTTCGGGTGAGAGGCGGGGTACACCCTGGACTGGTGGCCAGCCAATCACAGGGCACATATAGACAAACAACCATTCACACTCACATTCATACCTATGGACAATTTGGAGTAGCCAATTAACCTAGCATGTTTTTGGAATGTGGGGGTCCCTGGAGAAAACCCATGCGTGCATGGGGAGAACATGCAAACTCCACACAGAGATGGCCAAGGGTGGGATTGAACTCGGGTCTCCTAGCTGTGAGGTCTGTGCGCTAACCACTCGACCCATAAACGTTATCTTGATTATTAAACTCGTCCCAGTCTGCAGCAAGTGACTGTGATGTCCGTGGACGTTTTTCGAGAGGCCCCTCACTCTGGCGAAATCTCACGCTGATGTCAGCTATGTTATTCTAGACGGCACTATCAGCAGAGGCAGGCTCTTATTTTGTAACACCCCAGCATACAGTCATTCTTCTTTGGGAGCTGAATGACAAACTAAAGGGGGATTGCACTTGTTTTGGAATTTTGCCCATCATTCCCAATCATTAGTATGTGAGCCTGAACATATACTTATTCCCCTTTTCTGTCCATTACAACATAAGAAAATGAGTTCATTTGAGCTAGCGTACGATGCTGTCATTGGGATACACCTATTTTGACAAAGAGGCCGTCTAAAATAAAAACCTCTACCAACGTTGCATGGTTTGATATCCATGCTGTGATCATGCATTAACACGTACACTGATGATAACATTGAATAGTTGCAGTATCTTACCGTATATGGATGATTTAAAAACCTACCCAAACTTCTTTCATTGGTGCATTGATACTAGCTAGCTAACACGACACCTCGCTAACCGCTCGCCTCAGCGTCATTCACAGACGGAAGAGTGGATACCGAGCTCTCAAATTCGTTACAAAGACTCAATAGGATGCTGATTAGCCGTCAGAATTTTTTACCTGAGGACTTGAGCACACGTCTTGTGCTGGAAGACACAGCCATCCCAAGGAAAGCGGACATCGGAAGTGTTAAGTGCAACTATTACATGTTATCATCAGTGTACGTGTTAATGCACGATCACTGCATGTATATCAATATGTGATCTCTGTAGCCGGGTTAGCGCCGTTAGCGCTTCCTTCACACGTTCCCCATGACGACAGACTGTAAACATGGTTGATGCCATCTTTATATAGCAATGTTTATAACATCTTTTTTGCTGTTCACTCCCGCTATGCAGCCTCTCCCCTCCATATATCTGCAGGGAAATCCGATCATTCAGCGTAGCAAAGGGATGCTCAAAGCTAACAGCTACTCCCGAGTGTAAACAATGGACCAAGCGGTAAGCTACAAACGTAACAAGATGAACATCCGTAGCTGCACACTTGCTTAAGGGGTTGGTATGGCATAAAACAATAAGGAAGTAGTAAATAAACACTAAAAACACAGCAGGAGACACCCGCACAAACCAATGAGCTTCAAACTTCTGCCCATAACTAGAATGGCACCCAGCAAAGCACAGGCTGAACTGCTAACGAAAGTGGAAAAGGCAGTTGCTGAGTGCCATTTTTGTATTTGTTTGTCGTGCATGCAAACTCAACCGGAGAATCTAACCCAGGTCTTCCCGACCTCCTGAATGTGTGGCCAATATGCTATCCACTCAATGACCGTGCAGCTGGAAAATATACAAAATGTATTACAATGTAACTTAAAATGACAAAAAGATAAAAATGAATTCCTTAAGCAAAAGTGCAGAACTATTGTGGGCCATTGTGTTTATTTATTTGTGTACATCTTAGAAAGCCCTGAGTGAGGATAAGCGGTATAGAAAATGGATGGAAGCCATTTGTTAATTCCTGAAGCATGATAACATTTTTTAAATTCTGGTCACGGTCAACAGTTCCATGATAACTCAAATGGTAAACAGAGAAAATACCAGGAAACCATAAGTGGAAGAAAACATGGAGTGCTGTATTTGTTTTTGTTTGTCGTTCTGTCTTTTAGATTGCGGACTATTTCATGGTTTCTGGAGTATGATATAGGAATAGACGGACAATTTGCCTTCTCACTCTTATTGCGGTTGTATTTTCTACTTGGGTACAAGTACACTGTACCATACTGAGAGTTGTTTCTCTTAATACTGTAAATAAAATGATATATGCAGTGTCCTTCTACAACATTGCAAATTACACCCAATGTATTAAACATTTTGTTAAATGAATACCTCTGTTACAGTGTCTAAGACTGATACTAACTAACTAACACGACGCCTCGCTGAGCGCTAGTCTCAGCGTCATTCACAGACAGAAAAGTGGCGCTACAAAGACTCAACAACATGCTGGTTTGCCGTCAGCATTTGTTACCTGAGGACTGGCGCACACTTGTGCTGGAAGACACAGCCATCCCAAGGAGAGCGGACATTGGAAGTGTTGCCGCTGCTGTTGTTGTTGAAAGAACTAGCATCAATGCGTCGAGAAAATAAGAGGCTTTTTTAGAGGGATTAATAGTGGAAATAGGTGTAACCCAATGACAACATTGTAAGCTAGCTGAAATTAACAAATTTTCTTGTGTTATAATGCACAGAAATATGTGTTCATTTTCCCGAAAAGCAATTGTGGCTGTCCCAAAAGTGGAGTTTTCCTTTACATCAGCACACACAGTAAAAATGTTTATCTTGAGTCACATTTTTCCTCGTGAAAAATTGACAGAACTTCTTCTGTTCTTCTTAATCACGTTTTCAGGGACAGTTCACTTCCTACATCCGCCAAAGAACTCATTGGAATGGGTTTGTTTGTTATTGTGAAACTTCCTGTCTCAAATTTGATATAGAATATCAGTCTGGATCTCTATGATGGGAAGACCTTCTTCTGAAAACGATCCCATAACAAAGTCTTCAGACTGAGGGCTTAGCTGCAGTATTGCATTTGAGAACACGCCCTGTATATATTATACAATATTATACGTTTTTTGTCATCTTATTTTTCAAAAAATACTTTTTTTCTCATAGTATTACAACTTTATTAAAAATGTTTTTTTTATATTTCCCCTTTATGCTATAAAAACTTAGGACACCACTGGTTTAGCGCTATAAACCACTTCAGACACCACTGGTTTAACGCTCTAAACCACTTAGGACACCACTTAACATTCTAAACCACTTAGGACACCACTGGTTTAGCGCTATAAACAACTTTGGACACCACTGGTTTAATGGTTTAACGCTATAAACCACTTAGGACACCACTGGTTTAACACTATAAACAACTTAGGACACCACTGGTTTAACGCTATAAACAACTTAGGACACCACTGGTTTAACGCTATAAACCACTTAGGACACCACTGGTTTAACGCTATAAACAACTTAGGACACCACTGGTTTAACGCTATAAACAACTTAGGACACCACTGGTTTAACGCTATAAACAACTTAGGACACCACTGGTTTAACGCTATAAACAACTTAGGACATCACTGGTTTAACGCTATAAACAACTTAGGACATCACTGGTTTAGCGCTATAAACCACTTAGGACACCACTGATTTAATGGTTTAACGCTATAAACCACTTAGGACATCACTTGTTTAGTGCTATAAACCACTTAGGACACCACTGATTTAATGGTTTAACGCTATAAACCACTTAGGACATCACTTGTTTAGTGCTATAAACCACTTAGGACACCACTGATTTAATGGTTTAACGCTATAAACCACTTAGGACATCACTTGTTTAGTGCTATAAACCACTTAGGACACCACTGGTTTAATGGTTTAACGCTATAAACCACTTAGGACACCACTGTTTTAATGGTTTAACGCTATAAACAACTTAGGACACCACTGGTTTAACGCTATAAACCACTTAGGACACCACTGGTTTAATGGTTTAATGCTATAAACCACTTTGGACACCACTGGTTTAACGTAAACGGTGTACAGCTTGGAAAGGGGTATAGATTTAGGGTGAATCCAAATACATATATGCCCTTGGAGCACCACTTCTCATTTCACCTCACCTTTCACCCCTCGCTGGCTGTGACATAGGAGATAATGAGATCATTAAATTGTTCATGAAAAATGTTTCCTACTCTAAAGTTAAAAAGAGTCCAAAGTGCATTCTGTTGCATTTTACTTTTCCATCCTGGGATTGCAGCCTTTGAATGGTCCTGGAGTTCTGTGTGGTGTAGCGGAGGGCTCACTGCACTTGGCTCAGCCTCATCTCCTGCAGGATACACGTATGCATGATTGATGGGCTACAGCGACTATCCATCCATCTCTTTTCTATAGCGCTTATCCTCATTAGGGTCGCAGGGGTACGCTGGGGCCTTTCCATGTTTTTTTTAGTTCACTTCCTTCCCAGACATACTGTATGCTGAATGTGTTAAACATATGTTACCATGAGAATAGTTGCTCTACTAGGGGGATACAATTCACAGCAAAACAGACTTCACGACGGTGTGCTGCGTTACGTGAGTGATTAGACAGCTAATATAAAAGGCAATCATCACGGTACAGTTCAGTAATGTAGATTCACCGCACTAGCGAGGGATTTCAAAATACAACTCACAAATAACAGGCTAATGTGGTTGCTATCTAATCATTGTCTAATTATTAATGAAACGCAGTACATTACTAGGAGCTTAGATATCTGTGTTAGCTAGTTACATCTAGCGACAACCAACAATTGAAAACATGCCCAATATTTAAGTGGAGTAAGAAATGATGAAATATTTCATAAAACATGAGTGACATTACCGTGAAAATCAATAATTATGTATAATTACGTCTGCATAGTGAACAAGTGGTTAGTGTGCATGTTACACAGTGAGGAGACCCGAGTTAGATTCCACCATTGGCCATCTCTGTGTGGAGTTTGCATGTTCTCCCCATGCATGTGTGATTTTTCTCTCTGGTTTCCTCCCACATTCCAAAAACATGCTCGGTTAATTGGCCACTCCATAGGTATGAATGTGGGTCCAGGGTGTACTCCGCCTCTCGCCCAAAAACAGCTGGGATAGACTCCAGCACCCCGCGACCCTCGTGAGGATAAGCGGTAGAAAATGAATGAATGAATGAATAATGACTTACATTTATTTGATTCTTTCAGCTTTGTTAGCATGTGTTGTAGCTCCGCCTACTTCTTCATGTTAAGTCTGGTCCCCCGCCACATTTGATTTCTGGGGCTGTACACCCCTTACTCCTCCATTTTAGGAGACTTCGAACATCACTTGATTCTTGGAAACGCGCAAAACCGAGGGGTAAAGGATTAAGGGATTAGACTTAGAGGTAGAGTTGGGATTCAGCCTTAATGTCTGCTAATGTCCGCTGATGCACAATAAAAGCAGTAAAAAAAAGAGTAAATAAATGGACATGGACCAAAAATGTAGCTAAAAAAATACAAGGTTTTCTTTGTGAAATGAATTCATTTTGCAAACGTTTCCACCTCAGGTGGTGTTGCCCTGTACTGTATGTGGCGGTCATGCATTCCAGGCTGATGTCACATGTCAAGGTCATTTTGTTATTACATGTTGTTTGCTGCCAAGACGTGGACTATAATGGGAATGAATGACTCTGCTTGGAGGCTGCCACAAGGTCAACAAAATAGGCGAACTTCTTGCATGAAATCAATTGAGGTTCAGCCGAGAAGGGCGCCCAGTGTGTAGAATGACGGGGCCTCCAGCCTTGACCAAAGTCAATATACCGTAAATCAGACCCTTGGACCTGGGGCTCCTGCGTTTCTTCACTTGAGACTTCTCTACAGATGTGAGCACATCTGCACACAGCCAATCCCTTTCGTCCTGTGCAGCAACACACTCGCAACTATGGGAAACAAGAAAACTGTTAGTATGCTGTTAGTTTGTCCATGCAGCTGGGAATGTATGTTTTTATAGTATAGTATATCTGCGGCAGGTTTTTTACCAAATATAGCCATACTTCTATTTTTATTGTTTGTTTGTAATTCTTCAGAAGTTCTCACCTCATTCTTTTACAGACGCCATTTATTTAAAAGGGCTTACATCAAGAGCCGCACAGATCCGGATTACCTTTTATCGTCTTCTCCCACCTTTTTTCCATTACACAGGGTCATCTGTGTTTCCACCGCAACTAGAACCTGTGTTTTTGTGTTCTTCTTTTAAGTCAACAGTCCAGTGAACAGCATTTGATAAAAGCCATTTTACAGGAGATCATCTAACATGCTTTCATTGGATTTATGGTTAATAAAACAGTTTGTAGTGCTGTGTCTGCTGCACTGTTTCATGGCTCACAGCCAGCTGGGAGCAATAAATAAAATATTACTCTCTCACAGTGGCTATTCTGTGAAATAGGCGCTCTAATATAATGGAAAAAAAGGACAGAAACACCAAATGAAAGGAGAATTGGAAGTAATGGGGTGGTTTCCCATATATGGTTGGTTTTTGACAAGCAACTGGCTGGACAGACAAAGTGGATTAGTGGATGCTTATGCGGGACAGGAAGAGGGAGAGGAAGGCACAGAGGCTTTGATGGGCTCACTGAGGGTTTATTCCCTCATCTAAAATGGTTACGTTAGCAGCTGATCTACTGTACGCACCTTAAATCACTCTGCATGACTGTACATCCCTGAAATAACCAAAACAATACTTTTACTCTAAAGTCATAATGAGTGAAGCTGGTGTGACTTCATGTGACAATCATTTGTGGGACGCCACTTTCCACATGGCTGAGTCCCACCAAGCTGGTTGGGTGTCTGCCCCAGAGATGTTTTACACACCTCTGTCAAAGCAGCTCTGCTTGGCCTCACACACACACGCAGTACACACACAGTACATACACACAGTACACACACAGTACACACACATTCCTCTATCTCATTCGAACTTTAAACTTGCTATTGTTGGACAAGCAAAAGAAAGCATGTTTGTATTGTTACATAAGTACCTGCACACATCATACTGACATATTGTAAATCACTTCACAGAGACATAAAGTATCTCTTGTCTTTTCTCCTGTAACTCCAGACCATAACCCATTATGACTTGTAATAAAACAATAACAACAGTAAAAGTTTCTATCCAACCACTTTCTATACCACCAGATTTCGGGTGAGATGCCGGATCTGGACTGGTACCCAAGTTAATAACGGGGCCATTGGGTGGGAATTGACCTCAAGAGAAAGAAGAGAAAGTCAGGAGAAAATCAGTGTTTTTCATGTCTCAAATCCTTCATCCTAAGTCTCAAGTCAAAGCAAGGCTGGTTTCATTCTTTACATATCATTGTTCAGTGTTTACCAAATAAAATGTCATTTTAACAAGGTAACAATCTGTTACATTTTACAAATACAGGTTTTTATTACATACAAGATGTAGTCATAGAAAAGGAGTGCTAACATAGCATTCAGAATTGAGTCAGTACAAACCAGGACAACAAATTAACTTCTGAAGCCGTTCAAGGTGTACGCATTTTCGTTAATGGGACCTATCATGCTCATTTTTTGGCCCTTTGTATTGAGTTGTGGACTCTTATAGAGCAGCTACACACAATAACCAGCACAGAAAGCTTTCTAGTTCTTCCAGAATCTGCACCTATTCAGTTGTATTTCCTTGGACTTTGTGGTTCCTGTGTCTGTTTTTATGTATTCCACCTATGGCCCGCCTCCAGGCACACCCACTCAGCTGTGGCTGGTCACACTGCGCAGTGCATAGAAACACTTGCCGCGAACTGTTGCTGATAATAAACGGCACTGCTGAGTGCATATAAGGACTTCCGATCCGGAAGTAGAGACCGGACAGTCTCAAGTTTCTCAAGATAAGAGGTTACTTCAAGACGTCTCTCAATGGTAAGTAGCTTTAGCATTTTAGCGTTAGGTTTTCTACAGCCTCGGTAACGTCTAATGTGTTTTGCGGGACTACCAGTGTGTAAGAAAACTGGATAGCTCCACTGATTGTGGTGGGAAAAGGCTATTAGCAACCCTGTTTCCTCTATGCTTATACTACCCAGACAAGCGCTTACTTGGGCAAAATAAACGTCGTTATTTCACTGATTAAATACAATTCTACCTGATGTTTGCCTCTTTAGGCAATTTCAAACTTGAACCAATATTTTCTGGAAGCCATTAGTGTTAGCTTCGGGCTGACATGGTGAAATCTTTGAGAAACGGCAGAGTGGGGGGAGGGCAGGTCCACAGCTGGTACCCGGAACGCCCATGGAAGGAAGAAAGCATTCAGAGCCATCCCCAACTTTCAGGGCTTACGTCTATGGGCAAACCTCATTATCTGAAACTTTGGCATGGTTTAACACCAGAATCCAACATTCTAACTACATTTATAGGTCAGAAAGGGGAACGCATCATAGGTCCCCTTTGATTAGTTGTTTGTTTTCTTGCTAGAAATTAAATGAATATTTTGAATGGGGACTGACGTCAAAGTCCAAGTCAACTTTAAATCTTTGATGATATTCCAAAGTCAACAAAATCTTACTTGAGTCTAATTAGAGTCCAAGTCATGTGACTCAAGAGAGTAGGGTTCTAATCCAAATTTTATCTTGTTAAAATTTGATCTTTGACCCCTGAAAGTCAAAGGCTACATTCCATACACCACGGGACCATATTTCATAGGTCGTAACTCATAAATCAATCACACGCCACTGAGCTTATAGGGACGGAAATCATGAACGGGCGTCTGGAAAACATGAGGTGACTTTGAGGTTAAAAGTCATATTTCATAGGTCATAGATGGTATTTAATAATTCATAAACCATGACCATGTGATTGTGTGATAATGACAGTTCCCTCGGCAAGTTCTCACCTGTAGTCATTCCAGACCTGTCCTTGCCGGCTGCACCGACCCACTGCCTCACACTGCCATTCCTCCCTCCACCCAACCTGGACCTTTCAGGACTATGCAACGTCTGGCATCCATTGCTTGGAGAGGGGACATCGACATGCGCCTGTGCCTCTTACTTTGGTATGCTGCACTTCCACTGGGTGTAAGATGCAGGCGCTTCACCCCAGTGGAATTGTGTGCAGCTGTTGGCAACCACATTAGGTAATCCACCTAAGCCTCTGTTGCTTTGTTGGCTCTGGCCACCCCTCCAGACAATGAATGGATGGATTAAAATGCATAAGAAAGTTTTATATGTTTTACGTTCAAATGTCAGTAAAAATAAAAAATAAACAAATTTTAAGTTAAGAAATGTCTTGGAGCCGATGCAGTCATGAAAAGAGCCACATCGGGCTCCCAAACCATAGGTTTCCTACCCCTGCTCGAGATACCTTTAAGAATGCCAGCAATGTTTTTAAAACATAAAACTGGACAAAGCGTTCTAGTTTCACTTAGGACTCAACTTCCTGCAGCTACAATTACTCCCAAACAATAACGCAAGTACAAATATTCTTTTTTTTTCCTCCCACAGTGATGTGTAATCATGCCTTGGAACTTCATCACACAACAAGAAAAAAAGAAAGAATGGAAGAGAAGCCTGCAGCCTTTTTGTGCAGTGTTTGTTCTAGCCACCCAATGATGCACCACTTCCCACAGTCTAGTAGGTTATTCCATCTGGGAGTGTCTGGATTCCTTCCAACTCATGTCTCCTTTTTATTATCAACACTGGGATGTCTCCATTGTCCTCTATTGCTGAGGTGACTGCAGACAAAAAAAGATTTACATGTGCTTGGACCATGAGAGTGTGTATGTGGACAAAGGCACGGAAAAACAGCCACACGAGAAAATTCTCGTACTTATTGTACTGTGTTTACAGGACTGGATCCTGTTACAGATGTAGAGTTTACATTTAGCCTCATGGGATTGGATGACGCTACAGTTGTGTTATGAGAGCCAAAACTTAACATATGATTTAAAAAAAGTAATATGTCCCTAATATACAGTAATTTTTTTGTCTGTGACAAACAGTGCATAATGATAATTTGATTTGCATGCATACTGGTATGCATTAAATATGTGGATCAGAGGTTATGCAATATGTCTCATTACATTAGAGGCATGTGAACTCCTGTTCAGGCAATAATAAGATAATAATAACTGACCTCATTAGCAGCCAAGACCACAGGACCTGAAAGAGCACAACACTGCCCCCCTCTGTGCACTTGTTGTAACTGCACTACAAGGGAACGGCTTGAAAAACCTAAATAAGACAAGTATAGAAACCCCCACTTGAACATCGTAGTTAACAAATGTGCCGAACAAAACAGCAGACATAAACACTTAAAATCACCAAGATTGATGAAATAAACAACAATCACCGCTGATGTCAAGCTAATATCATGGTCCAAATCAGTCTGGTGGGATTTCTACGTATCTTTTAATTTGCTTTGGGAAATAAATTTGTAAAAACATAAGTACAAAAATATATACGTATACGTTTTCGCATGTGATGCTAGTGTAACCCCCTTCCTTTTCTCTGCGTTGTGTTGTGGCGGTGGGTATAAAAGAAGGTCTTGATGGAAATATATAAGAACATTAATAAAAACTAAAATAAGCATGTGTAAAACTATAAAAACATTTGGTTAAGATCCAAAACAAAAGATATAGGGTATAAAATAACCATTAGATAAAAGTCAAGTTCAAAGGTTTAAAAAGAGTATACTAAGAGCAAGAGTTCAAAGCTAAATTAAATAAGTGGGTCTTGACCTTACTTTTAAAAATCTCAACATTCTCTACGGCCCTCAGGTCCTCCGGCAGGCTGTTCCACAAACGGGGGCCATAAAACTGGAAAGATGCCTCACCGTGTGTTCGTGTTTTAACTCTGGGAATACATAACAGGCCGGTGTCGGAAGACCTGAGGGTCCACGAGGGTTCGTAACTTAAAAGTAATTCAGAAACTCAAGCAACTCAGCAACTCAGAAAGAAGGCCCACAACCCCTAAGACATTTAAAAACTATTAAGAGAACCTTAAAATCGATCCTGAAACATACAGGGAGCCAATGCAGTGATTTAAGAACCGGTGTAATATGCGCCTGCCTTCTGGTCCTCGTCAGCACACGAGCAGCTGAGTTCTGTAAAATATGGCTATTTTGCTGTGAAATTTTTATTAGTCATTGAAGGCAGGTTGTGGGGAATAAACTGCACGGGTCTCGGCCGACGGCCTGTATACGCCTGGCTGACATTTGGTGGAAGAGTCGCATCGGACACGAAAGACCCAACGAGGAATAGATAACTGTGGCGCGGGTGTATCCAACATGGGTGATAGTACGGATGGAGGAGATGACACTATGACTCGGCAAGAAGTCAATAGGAAAAGGAAAGACAGAAGCATTACCACAAGCCTTCTTAAGATTCAAAAAAGATCCAAAAGTAAAGCAAACAGAAATAGTGAATACCACAATAGTTCAGAAGGCAGATGCTGGAGCTCCATCACTTCCTACACAAAGACACAGAGAAAGAAATCCGTGTCCGTGTCTAAATAAAAACAATGCTAGTTGAGATGGTGTAGGGGGCTCTGAACAGCGGTAAACACCTTGGTGCCTGGAATGCTGCTCCTTACCTAGTAGGGTGGATGGGCATCACAGGTCCTCATTCATCCCCTAAATGTCTCACGTGCTGGATCCAAGCACCACACCCTGGTACAGGATGGAAGGACGAAAGTTCAACAACCAAGTGTCCAGGGCCAAGGAGATCCACCAAGTTGCAGTCTGGAGAGGGATGGGCACGGCCAGGGTTCCTTGCCCAAGAAACATTACATAAAAATGAACAATAAAACAAGGTCTATACCGGCTCGGTCGTTGCCCGGGTTAACAAAGACCGTGCCTTCCGTCGAACACCAGGGAAGAAGATTTGTGGAAGGAACTACATCAGCATGGACATCAGCTCAGACAGGAAAACTGCAAGAACTAACCCATGAACTAGAAATATACACATGGCATGTTATTGGACTGTGTGAAACCAGATGGAAGAACTTTGGAGAGCATCTAATCCAGGAAGGATACATTCTATACAACAGTGGAGCGCTTGACACGCATGAAAAAAACAAACCTTTCAGAATATCACGGCAGAAATGGATAGAAGGGAAATTTGGTGTGGTGATTTGTATGCCCACAGTACACTTGGGGAGTGATTATACAGCCTTGACTGGAGAGGTGGTGGTAGAGGGAGAGGAAAGATCACGGGTATGTTTGAATGATGGTAGAGCTACGAGATTAGGCGTAAAGAATCGAGAATCATGTTTAGATTGGAGTGGAGCATCATGAATCACTTATCTATTTTATGTTCAGTCAACTTGGAAATACAGTGCATCCGGAACTGTATCCGAATCTGTCATGTTACAGCCTCATTCCAAACTGAATTAAATTAATCTCTTACCTCAAAATTCTACACAAAATACTCCATTATGATAATGTGAAAAAGGTTTTTTTTTTACATGTTTTGAATTTATTAAAAATAGAAAAAAAAATCACATTTACATAAGTATTCACAGCCTTTGCCATTAAGCTCAAAATTGAGCTCAGGTGCATCTTTTTTCCACTGATCATCCTTGAGATCTTTCTACAGCTTAATTGGAGTCCACCTGCAGTAAATTCACTTGATTGGACATGATTTGGAAAGGCACACACCTGTCTATATAAGGTCCCACAGTTGACTGTGCATGTCAGAGCACAAACACCAAGCATGAAGTCAAAAGAACTGTCTGTAGACCTGCGAGACAGGATTGTCTTGAGGCACAAATCTGGGGAAGGATACAGAAAAATTTCTGCTGCTTTGAAGGTCCCAATGAGCACAGTGGCCTCCATTATTCATAAATGGAAGACGTTTGGAACCACCAGGACTCTTCCTAGAGCTGGCCGGCCTTCTAAACTGAGCGATCGGGGAAGAAGGGCCTTAGTCAGGGAGGTGACCAAGGCCCCGATGGGCACTCTGTCAGAGCTCCAGCGTTCCTCTGTGGAGAGAGGAGAGCCTTCCAGAAGGACAACCATCTCTGCAGCAATCCACCAATCAGGCCTGTATGGTGGAGTGGCCAGACGAAAGCCACTCCTTAGTAAAAGGAACATGGCAGTCCGTCTGGAATTTGCCAAAAAGCACCTGAATGACTCTCAGACCATGAGAAACAAAATTCTCTGGTCTGATGAGACAAAGATTGAACTCTTTGGTGTGAATGCCAGGCGCCATGTGTGGAGGAAACCAGGCACTACTCATCACCAGGCCAATACCATCCCTACAGTGAAGCATGGTGGTGGCAGCATCATGCTGTGGGGATGTTTTTCAGCAGCAGGAACTGGCAGACTAGTCAGGATAGAAGGAAAATGAATGCAGCAATATATAGAGATATCCTGGATGAAAACCTGCTCCAGAGCGCTCTTGACCTCAGTAGACTGGTCATGTACCTTGACCATATAGACAGTAGACATTAGCACACAGCCAAGATCTCAAAAGATTGGCTTCAGAACCACTCCGTGAATGTCCTGGAGTGGCCCAGCCAGAGTCCAGACTTGAATCCGATCGAACATCTCTGGAGAGATCTGAAAATGGCTGTGCACAGACGTCTCCCATCCAACCTGATGGAGCTTGAGACTTATTGCAAAGAAGAATGGGCAAAACTGCCTAAAGATAGGTGTGCTAAACTTGTGGGATCATATTCAAAAAGACTTGAGGCTGTAATTGCTGCCAAAGGTGGATCAACAAAGTATTAAGCAAAGGCTGTGAATACTTATGTAAATATGATTTTTTTGTTTTCTATTTTTAATAAATTCAAAACATGTCAAAAAAAACTTTTTTCACATTGTCATAATGGAGTATTTTGTGTAGAATTTTGAGGTAAGAGATTAAATTAATACAATTTGGAATGAGGCTGTAACATGACAAAATGTAGAAAAAGTGAAGCGCTGTGAATACTTTCCGGATGCACTGTATATATAGAGAAAAACACCATAATAGAAAGATGGTCAGAATGGGGAAAGTTTCAAGGCCAGTCACTGCTGTGAAAAGCTGTTAATGAATGGGGATATAGAAAGATGCACAGAAGCACTGACAAACATTTTATTACATTTTGCGTCCATTCATGCCTATTAGAAATATGTACTTGCCGATTGTACTTGCCAACACACCCAAAGTAGGTGATATTTACAAAACCAACCGCTTGTTGCTCATACAACAATAAGACAATGTTAGAAAATGTTCTACTTCTAACAAACATCAATGTTAAACAAACCTTTGGACAGATACAGCTTTATCATGATTGGTCAACTTTCCCCTTCAATTTGTTATGAAATGAATGAGCACACTTAAACCATAGCCATCCTGAGTGGACAAAAAAGAGAAGCTCGAATTCGGTGTATCAAATCAATTCATAGGGAAGGATGCCAACATCAGAGTGGAATATAAGATATGTAGGATGATAATTTATCTATTTATCAGTGCTAATGTCAAAATTGATACTAATGTCACCATGAAAAATACACATTTTCACCCAGGATTACTATAAAATGAACGAACCAATACATTTTCTTCAATATTTCAAGTTAATTAACATAATATGGTTGGTGTTTTTTTTAAGTGTATAGGAAGGGGCCCTTGACTGTAAAAGGTTTGGGAACCACTGTTCCAGAGGATTGAATAAGAGGGTTTTTTCTAAACGGAGAAATACCAACCTCCAGAGCAAACACTTTTGTGTGTATTTTTTCGGCGGCGAAAAAAGTAATAAAAACAAAATCGATTATGTTGTAATTTGTCAAATTTCTATCTATTTTAATAACGTTTTTGGGAGTGTGTGTGTATATGTGTGGATCGACGACTGGCGTAGATTACGCATGTCAACATGTGACTACAAAAAAAAGGCCGCCCGGATGTAGACGCCTTCTGTCTGCACATGCGTAGAATCCAGTTAAACCGATTGTCTTCCGGGTACGTATTGCGTCGACGAACCTATATGTGATTCTTGTGTTGTCGGCGTCCACAGGACAAGGCCACGTCATGACATCGCATGCGCGGTGACATCACGGCAACTCGCTGATGTGTACTTCCTTTGCCTTCCTTGCAGCCCTTTAGCCAGGAGCAGGACTTCTTGTGAGCTACACTTGAACAAACAACAAAGTCAAAAGACAAGATGATTCGGATAGCTGCCTTCCTCGCCCTGCTGGTGGTGGCCTGCTCGGGTAAGCGTGAATGATATAGTCATTGTAGAAGCTCTACTTGAATAGCTCTATATAGTACATGCTATTAAGCTAGTGATTTACTCCATGCTAATCAGGTCTACACATGCATCCACATTGGACGTCTTGGGTATTTAAATGGTGTTAATGTAACGTGTAAAAGCTGTTTTGCCGTATTTATGTAGCAATGTTTTGAAACATTTTGAAATTTGCCGTTTACGGCAAAAATCTGTACACATGCACTGTGGATAAAGGCTAAGCACGTTAAAAAGCTGTGTTCACACACCGACAACACGCATTTAGACACACATTGGGTATTCACAAGGGGTAGTAGTTTTCCTGTCTGTGGATGAACTTATATTATTCAGCGTGTGTGTGTGAGAGAGAGCGAGCGAGAGAGAGAAATACATTCAGTGCGCCCGGAAGCTCAGGTCTGGGTAACCGGAAGGCACCTGACGCTGCAGCTGCAATGACTTCTCGTCTTCAGTTTCAGAATAAAATGCTCTCCAAAATGCTAAAACTCCAATTTACCCACAATGTGAGGTGGTTTGTTCTTACAGTTTGTAAATTTACGCAAAATAATAAACAATGAGTCCTTGTCTGTATGAAGTATGAAGTTTTTTTAGCATAGCCTATAAACATTTATAATGTAGACAAAATTATTCTGAAGCGGCAAAATCGGAAGTAGCTGAAACGTTGGCAGGCTTCCTGGAATCAATCATTTTTAGGTGCCTGTCTGTTACACTGATCTGAGCTTCTGGGCGCACTGAATTTATTTTTACACACAAACACACACGCTGAATAATATAAGTTTACACAGAAAAGAAAACTACTGCCCCGTGTGAAAGGTGGTCCAAGTGAATATTCAATGTATGTTCCTGTTTTTGATGAGTGAATTGTGTTTGTTTGTAAAAAAAAAGAAATTGTTTTGCTGCATATGTGCCAAAAAATCAACATCAATCAACATTTTGTAACTAATGCTAAGTAATGCTACTTATGCTATAACCGTGGTGACAGGAGAGACCTGTACCGAACCGACCATCACCCCTTCGGCCTACACCACCTCGGATGCTGTCATCTCTGCAGAGTCAGTGTTCATTGTGGAGCTCAGCTTGGTCTGTGCCAACGGCGCTCAGGTACCTAGCCACAAGTGGACCACGTAGTTAATAATAATCATAATAATAATAATAGTTATTGTTGTTAATCACTGTTCTCGTCTGCAGAGTGTGACTCTTTATGCTGATGTCAATGGAAGACAGTTTCCTGTGACCAGAGGCCAGGATGTTGGCAAATATCAGGTAATGTATGCCTAACCAGACTGACTGTGGATTAGGGTTGGTGATTGTGCACGAATGATATGACTATGGCGCTTAAGGAATGGAAAACATGCAAAATTTGTCCAAAAATAATGCCTTTGTATTTTTACAAAATTGTGTGACCATGTTGAACATAATGACCTGCTTGTATTGTAATGTTGATGTTCAGACATCCGGTGTTCATGAATGCACCTTGCAGGCTGTGAATGTGATTAGTGGATAATGAGGATGGCTGGATTTTGTTTATGATGTTATAAAAACAGGGAACTTTAAAAGCCACCTTTTGAGTGCCTCTTCTCTTGAAAGTGAAACAAACAAGTGAGAGCGATAATTGATAAATTTTTCTCCCATTTGGTGGGAAACCTCTTGGGACCCATGAGCTGTTATAACAGTAATAATAAGATGCTTTTGCATAATATGGAACCATTAGAATAAGCCCCTTTCCTTGAAAACATGTCTTCCCTGATATTAATTGACTTAAGTCTTTGACCTTTCGGTGCTACATGCACATTAAATGGACATTTCGGTATGGGGAAATTAGCGTTGCACTCAGCCATAAGGTCTTTTTCACAATCTAAAAAAAAACAACACATCGGTGACATCACGCCATGCTTACTTAACGTGTTGCCGCACGCTGTTGTGATCATGTGGGTCATGTGTATCCGGCGGCTACAGCATAGCCAGGCAAGGGTGGTTAATGGAATTGACTGCTTGTGTTGGAGTGCCAATATCTTGAAGTTTTAGATGCGGATATGGAGAGGAATGAAGATTAGCCACAGCAACACAGAGTATACAGTATGTCACAAAAGTGAGTACACCCTTCACATTTTTGCAAATATTTTATTATATCTTTTCATGGGACACCACTGAAGAAATGAAACTTTGCTACAATGTAAAGTAGTCAGTGTACAGCTTGTATAACAGTGTAAATTTACTGTTCCCTTCAAAATAACTCAACACACAGACCTTAATGTCTAAACCGCAGGCAACAAAAGTGAATACACCCCTAAGTGAAAATGTCCAAATTGGGCCAAAAGTGTCAATATTTTGTGTGGCCACCATTATTTTCCAGCACTGCCTTAACCCTCTTGGGCATGGAGTTCACCAGAGCTTCACAGGTTGCCACTGGAATCCTCTTCCACTCCTCCATGACGACATCACGGAGCTGGTGGATGTTAGAGACCTTGTGCTCCTTCACCTTCAGTTTGAGGATGCCCCACAGATGCTCAATAGGATTTAGGTCCAGAGACATGCTTGGCCAGTCCATCACATTCACCCTTAACTTCTTTAGCAAAGCAGTGGTTGTCTTGGAGGTGTGTTTGGGGTCGTTGTCATGTTGGAATACTGCCCTGCGGCCCAGTTTCCGAAGGGAGGGGATCATGCTCTGCTTCAGGATGTCACAGTACATGTTGGCATTCATGGTTCCCTCAATGAACTGTAGCTCCCCAGTGCCGGCAGCACTCATGCAGCTCCAGACCATGACACTCCCACCACCATGTTTGACTGTAGGTAAAACACACTCGTCTTTGTACTCCTCACCTGGTTTCCGCCACACACGCTTGACACCATCTGAACCAAATAAGCTTATCTTGGTCTCATCAGACCACAGGACATGGTTCCAGTAATCCATGTCTTTAGTCTGCTTATCTTCAGCAAACTGTTTGCGGGCTTTCTTATGCATCATCTTTAGAAGAGGCTTCTTTCTGGGATGACAGCCATGCAGACCAATTTGATGCAGAGTGCGACGTATGGTCTGAGCACTGACAGGTTGACCACCCATCCCTTCAACCTCTGCAGCAATGCTGGCAGCACTCAGGCGTCTATTTTCCAAAGACAACCTCTGGATATGACGCTGGGCACGTGCACTCAACTTCTTTGGTCGACCATGGCGAGGCCTGTTCTGAGTGGAACCTGTGATGTTAAACCGCTGTATGGTCTTGGCCACCGTGCTGCTGCTCAGTTTCAGAGTGTTGGCAATCTTCTTATAGCCTAAGCCATCTTCGTGTAGCGCAGCAATTCTTTTTTTCAGATCCTCAGAGAGTTCTTTGCCATGAGGTGCCATGTTAAACTTCCAGTGACCAGTATGAGAGAGTGTGAGAGTGATAAAACCAAATTTAACACACATGCTCCCCATTTACACCTGAGACCTTGTAACACTAATGGGTCACATGGCACTGGGGAAAGAAAATGGCTAATTGGGCCCAATTTGGACATTTTCACTTAGGGGTGCATTCACTTTTGTTGCCTGCAGTTTAGACATTAAGGTCTGTGTATTGAGTTATTTTGAGGGGACAGTAAATTTACACTGTTATACAAGCTGTACACTGACTACTTTACATTGTAGCAAAGTTTTCATTTCTTCAGTGGTGTCCCATGAAAAATATTTGCAGAAATGTGGGGGGTGTACTCACTTTTGTGACATACTGTATGTGCGTGAATGAGAGGGACCCAAGTGGAAGAGTGAGGTTACAGGGAGAAGAGATACAGAAGGTGGAGAATTTGAAGTACTTGGGGTCAACAGTCCAGAACAATGGAGATTGTGAAAAGGAGGTGAAGAAGCGTGTGCAGGCAGGATGGAACGGGTGGAGAAAAGTGTCAGGCGTGATGTTTGATAGAAGAGTTTCAGTTAAAATGAAAGGAAAGGTATGCAAAACTGTGGTGAGACCAGCCATGTTGTTTGGTCTAGAGGCAGTGGCACTGAGGAAAAGACAGGAAGCAGAATTGGAGGTAGCAGAGATGGGGATGCTGAGGTTCTCATTGGGAGTGACCAGGATGGATAGGATCGGGAAGGAGTACTTCAGAGGGACATTACATGTTAGAGGCCTTGGAGATAAAGTCAGAGAGGCCAGACTGAGATGGTTGGAACATGTCCAGAGGAGAGATAGGTGTCAGAGAGACAGAAGTAGAAGACGGGGTTGGATGGAGGAGACTGTGGCGACCCCTGAAGGGAAAAGCCCAAAGAGAAAGAAGATGTAATCATAAACTTTGCTGATATCGTCCCGATAGCCAATACCGTTATCACATCGGAACACCCCCATTAAAAACCCAATTCATTTACGTTTTCCCTTAGGTGTCCTGGAGTCTTCCTCACAAACAGGCCAGCTCTGGCACTTATCAGGTGAAGTTCTTCGATGAGGAGTCCTACAGCGCCCTACGCAAGGTCAGTTGGCATCTTTTGCCATGCAGCTGCTTTGCAACAACAGCTTTTAAAAGTAATTGTGTGTCTAGGCTCAGAGAAACAATGAAGACGTGAACGCCATTCAGCCTCTATTCTCCGTCAGCGTTGACCACAGGGTGAGTCTCCTCTCATGCTGCCATGACCCCACGACCACACCTACTTGTCTTTTTCTCTCATTCCCGTATGATGTCCTGTTTATTTCCCTTCAGGGTGCGTGGAACGGTCCATGGGTGTCCACTGAGGTGGTAGCGGCTCTCATCGGCATCCTGGTCTACTACCTGGCCTTCAGCGCCAAGAGCACAATCCAAGCATAAAGAGATCCACAGACGTTTTTTGGGATCATGGGATCATCAACAACATGTTTCTTCCTGCTTTGGGATGAGCACTATTTGACAGTCTTTGGATGATTCTTTTTTTATTATTATTATTATTGGGACGGTGTCTGTATGTGCTCACATGGACATTGCATCAGGTTGCCCTCATCAGCAACGATGGACATTTTGTAATCGTTTTTGTAAAGCTGGACCCGTTCATAAGTAATGATGCATGTGTTTGGTATGACCTCATAAAGGCCCAGGCCACAATATGCTTTCATGAACCACAGGCCACAAACCTAACACATGCACCATAATAATGTGATTCCAGTGCTCAAAACCAATAAAAGAGGTTTTCTTTTCAGTTTTTCATGTCGAGTCCATTAACACCATCGACAATAATGTTAGTTTACAAAACAAACTGCAGGGTTTATTCATCTCAGCGAGTTCTTATGGCCAAACTCAAACTTTGGACACTTTTATGGTTATTTGTATCACCACAAGGTGACTGAAAAGAGCTGCAAATTTGAGCATACCAGTACCGTAGCCATGCCCTGCTGGCTGGGTTTCCACGTCCACTGCACCAACAGGGTCTCAATCACAGTGTGTAAATGTCACAATCATTCTATTTCAAACATGGTTGTTGACATAACAGCCACGAGTTGCCCACTGCCCATTGTGGCTTGCAAAAAAAGCGTCGTCTTTGATGCAGCGTTACCCATTTGATGGTAATGGTTTTATTTCATTTGAACATGCATCAGATTCCAATTGAGTGCATCCCATAATCAGTTCACAGTTCCACATGTCCAAAAGGAGTAGGAAGAAGCAAAGCTTATTAAATCCCACCCCTCCATCTGGTACTTTTACAATCAGTAACTGTTACATTTGTTCACTTCCTGCTTTCCATAATACAGTTTAAGGTTGTTTTTTTTTAATAATGTACCTCGTACCGAAGTAGGAGGTGATATGAGCATCCAATGACATAATGGGTACCATAGTAAGTGTCAATATAGTGATATATATAGCACATCATGACTGGTTCAAGACTCTTCATCCTTGTATTTAGCAAACATCAACTGCTTGTATTGTTTCTTGAATTGGCTCATTGTTGTGCATTGTTTGAGGTCCTTACTCAATCCATTCCATAGTTTGATTCCACATACTGAAATGCTATGGCTTTTTAACGTAGTCCTAGCATAGAAGTGTTTCAAATTTACTTCTTCCCTGAGATGTTAGCTAATTGGTTGTTTTTAGCCTTATGCATTATTTTAGCTGTTTGAAGATGAACTATATCAGCAAGTTGAAGTATTTGTGATTTTAGAAATAAGGAGTTAGTATGTTCTCTGTAGGCGGCATTATGAATTATCCTTACTGACCTTTTTTTGCAGTACATTTAGCAAGTGAAGATTGCTTTTATGGTTATTAGCCCACATTTCCACACAATAAGTAAGATATGGTAGAACCAGAGAGCAATAAAGAGTGTGGAGTGATTTCTGATTGAGAACAAATTTTGCTTTGTTCAATACTGAAATATTTCTGGCCACCTTATGTTGTATATTTGTAATATGAGGTTTCCAGCTCATATTTTCATCTATTGTGATCCCCAGAAATGTATTTTCGTTCACCCTTTCAGTGTCCACACCGTCTATTTGTATTTGCTAGTACGTGTCCTTTCTGCTGTTACCAAACAGCATGATTTTAGCTTTTATTTGTCTTCAATGAGGTGAAAGTACACAAAGTTGAACAATGTCTCAACTTCAAGTCGGCAAACCTGTTCTTGACTCTACAAACCTTGGGGCAGACTACGGAATAGATTGCGAGTTATTAGATCTATTTAAATTAGTGTCCTTGGACTACACGTCATCAGATTGAAACATGAGGTTTATGTTAATAATAAAATAATCGTTCAAATTCTGAGAGCAGAAAGGCAGTGGCTTTGCAGTATATTGTGTACATGTTACTTCAGCTTGATTGTCACTTGGCCACTAGATGGCAGCATAACGCCTTTTAATTCAGTTACGTTAACTCCTTTTGAAGAATACTACTTTGCTGTATTATATTACAAATTGAATCACATTTCCTGTTTTATTATCATATGACATCTGTATAGTTATATTATTATGTCCAGGCTACCATCCAGACATCTGTTGTCAGTGACGTGCAGTTAAAGGGCACGTCCATCCATCCCTTTCCTATAGCGCTTATCCTCACTAGGGTCGCAGGGCATGCTGGAGCCTACCCCAGCTGGAGAGGCGGGTTACACCCAGGACTGGTCACCAGCCAACCAAGACATTCATACCTGTGGACAACTTGTGGCAGAATAACCATTTATTCGGTTTCCCAAAATATATACAAATCAGTAAGTCAAAGAATTTGTACAAATACTCCAATTATATACACATTTCTTACAATCCATTTTCTATGCCGCTTATCAATAAGATCACAGGGTATCCTGGAGCCTATCCCAGCTGGAGAGGTGGGGTACACCCTGGACTGGTGGCCAGCCAATCACAGGGCACATATAGACAAACAACCATTCCCACCCACATTCATACCTATGGACAATTTGGAGTGGCCAATTAACCTAGCATGTTTTTGGAATGGGGGAGGAAACCGGAGTACCCGGAGAAAACCCACGCATCCACGGGGAGAACATGCAAGCTCCACACAGAGATGGCCGACTTAGGTTCAAGAACAGTTTGAATCCTTGTGACTTATTTGATGAAGGCAACATATCATGAATTGTCTGAAACCATAAAGTTTATGCTAACAGCTATACAGATGTTGATATTGAAATAATAAAGTTTATGCTTACATCTATACAGATGTCGATATTCCAATGTCAATCATCCCACAGCTTTAATGTTCCACAAGCAGAAAGCAACCCGTCTTCCCCAAATGTACAGTCACGTGTTTAAAGCAGCTTTAATCACTGTACGGTAGTTCAATGCCCCACGTCTCAGTCCTGTGGGAGATCTCCTTGGAGCTGCCCTGTTCCTCTCCCCTTGCGCCCCCCCCTCTTTTGAGCTGCCTGGCCAGAGGTCTCTTGCAGTGTGTGCTTTGAGATGAGCTCCTTGAAGACCGAGTCCATCTGGCGACAGACCTCCTGGGGTATGAAATCAAACATGATGAGAAGCTGCAACACTCCAGTGCGTATACATTATGGTTGTCTACATGAGACTTAAATTTCAACAGTGCAAACCTTGTCGACTTGAACTGCATCTTCAGGGGAGGCTTGTAACTGTCTGTCAAGAGGACAAAAAAGCTGCAGAAGAAGCTCCGCCCACAAACGGTGGAATTGTGAGTGTGGCTGCACTCACTCTCTGCGTGCAAAACCAGGCGAGTGGATCCTTCGGGGCCTGCCCTGGGGCCCCGTGGGAATCTGGAGGACGATCTTTGCCCCGGAAGGGATGCCGACTCCTGCTGCTGGTCCTGATGCTGACCTACGGTGTTCTGCGAGGCCACCCTTGTTGGATTTAGAACCCTCTGCTCTTTTCTGCGGGGGTCCTGTGGCCGAGCTGCTGTGATTTACCAAGTGCCCCACTTCCGCTTCTGTTGCACATCCAGTATCTGGCGGTTATTCATTGGGATAAGAAACAGCAAACACCTAGAATACGTATAAACTCACCTGGTTTAGCATGAGAGAACTCTGCCTCCCCGTCCCCTTCCTCAACGAGGGCTTCACTGTGAAGGAAAACGCCACCAGATTGTGTAACAGCACGTTTTTGTGAAAAAGCTTTTGTCCTACCAGTCATCGTGTTCCTGCGTCATGCACTTCTCGTACACGGGACCTCTGACCTCGCTCTGACCGGGGAAGATGCTCTCGTGCTGGAGGATGAAGCTCTTCACCAGAGCGTTGATCTGAGGCTGCAGGGTGACCACGTCGTCGTCGTCGGCCCCCCGGACCAGGCTGGGGCCAAAACAGACGGCAAGGTTGTATGGCTGCATCATGTTCTCGTCGCTGTATTGAGACACGCTGGACACAAAAATACATATGCTCAAATGATTCCGAATTATTATTCACCAGGGGTGTCCAACATGTATTCTTTCTTTTGCTAATTTGGTTGAATTTAATTTCACGTGCTGTGGTAGTTATTGTTTGAACCACAACTTCCTACAACTCAACAGCTCCAAAACCGAAGCCATGCTGGTCGGTATTCCGCATCAAGTAGATCATCCCCCACAACCGAAATCACCTTTGCTGGTCAGGTCATTCCACTCTCCACGGCAGTCACCAACCTGGGTGTGAGAATGGACTCCCACATGACATGTGACACCCACATAAAGCATCTGTGTAAGAACTCCTACCACCTTAGGAACATTGCCAAGCTCCGCCCCACACTTTCTCTGCCCGATGCTGAAAAACTGGTACACGCCTTTGTCTCCTCCAGGCTGGATTATTGTAATGCGCTTCTCATCGGGATCCCTAGCAAGAGCATTCACAAGCTCTACTACATCCAGAACAGCGCTGCTAGGATCCTGATGAGGGCGCGGAAATACGATCATATCATCCCCATCCTGGAATCACTGCACTGGCTCCCTGTGGAACTGAGGATTCAATCTAAGATTGCCCTCCTCACCCACCAGTGTGTACACGGTGACGCTCCAGCCTACCTAAAGGAACTCCTCCTCCCCCAGATCTCTTCACGCACCCTCCGCTCAAGCACAGCAACCTCCTCAGGGTCCCCAGAACCAAGCTGCACAGCATGGGCGATCGAGCCTTCTGCTCGGCTGCTCCCAGTCTGTGGAATGCTCTTCCCGACCATCTGAGAGCGCCACAGACTGTGGATTCCTTTAAACGGAGCCTAATGACTTACCTTTTTACAAAGGACTTTTTTTTTCAAAAATATACATACATACATACATACATACATACATACATACACACCTTTTGTTGTTTTATTGCTTCACTGTAGGTTATAAGCTTTCTTTGTAGCACTTTGAGATTTCTGTATTGTAAAGTGCAATATAAATAAAATGTATTATTATTATTATTAGGCTGCATGGCGGTCGAGTGGTTAGGGCGCAGACCTCACAGCTAGGAGACCTGGGTTCAATTCCACCCTCTGCCATCTCTGTGTGTAGTTTGCATGTTCTCCACGTGCATGCGTGGGTTTTCTCCAGGTACTCCGGTTTCCTCCCACATTCCAAAAACATGCTAGGTTAATTGGCCACTCTAAATTTTTTTTTTTAGATGTGTTAGCATACATGGTCAATAATACTTCATATGTGTAATATATTGGCGAGTTATTTTATTTGGGACCCTTATTAAAAGGTTTAACTAGTATGCACATGTTGCTAGGGTCTTTATTCACCAAGACCCATCCAAGTAATAACTTATTCATCTCCAGTTGAGTCAGGTTGGATAGTTTCCAAGCATGGACAGCCAGCTTTAAATCACACCACAGATTTTCAATCATATTTCGGTCTGGTGACTGAGATGGCCATTCCAGAACGTTGTACTTGTTCCTCTGCATGAATGCCTTAGTAGAATTGGAGCAGTGTTTAGGGTCATTGTCTTGGTGGAAGTATCCAGCCAACTTCAACTTTGTCACTGATTCTTGAAGACTGTTGGCAACAATCTGCTGATACTGACTGGAATCCATGCCACCTTCAACTTGAAGATTTCCAGTACCTGCACTGGTCACACAGCCCCACAGCATGATGGAACCACCACCAAATGTTACTGTGGGTAGCAAGTGTTTGTCTTGGAATGCTGTGTTCTTCATCCACCATGGATACCGCCCCGCGTTATGTCCAAATAACTCCATTTGACTTTCATCAGTCCACAGCATCTTATTCCAAAATGAAGCTGGCTTGTCCAAAAGTGCTTTAGCATACCTCAAGCCACTCCGTTTGTGGCATGTGATCAGAAACTCTCCCAGAATAGCTGAATAGTTGAAGGATGCACTGTGACACCATCTGCACCAAGATCATGTTGGAGGTCTTTGGAGCTGGTCTTGGCCTGCCACTCCGGGCCTTAACTAGAACTGTTCCTGTGGTCTTCCATGTCCTCACTATGTTGCTCAGAGTGGAAGCTGACAGCTGAAATCTCTGAGGTAGCTTTTGTATCCTTCCCCTAGACGATGTTGATGTTGAACAATCTTTGCTCTCAGGTCATGTGACAGTTGTTTTGAGGCTACCATGGTGCTACTCTTCAGAGAAGATGCAACTTGCCATTGGCCATCTTAAATACCCTTTCTATGATTGGCTTCACTTGTGTATGCAGGTCAAGGGTCAATGAGCTTACCCAACTAATAACCCAATTAGTGTTAGCTTTAGCACTGATGATTGATTGATTGGGAGTGCAGCTCCCGATTGGGAGTGCAGCTCCCGATTGGGAGTGCAGCTCCCGATTGGGAGTGCAGCTCCCGATTGGGAGTGCAGCTCCCGATTGGGAGTGCAGCTCCCGATTGGGAGTGCAGCTCCCGATTGGGAGTACAGCTCCCGAGTGTCCCTTCACAGAAGCTGCTTTCACTTTGTTGGTCGAGTGTTCTTGGTATCCCATGCTTGCGTTTTTTTTCTCGAGCTCAACAAGGTTGAGGTTAGCTTTGTTGACACGGGAGGATGATATACGGCCATCCTCACCACAGTTGAAACACAAACCACGGTCTCGGCTTAGCTGCGGACTGAGGTGGCAAGTGGCTGGCCTTCTTGTGTTGTGGCGCTTGCTTGGAAGCTGGTGGGGCGTTTGTGGACAGAAGGGTACACATTTGGCAATGAAACTGTTGGATTTGCTTCCTTAGTTCTTCCAGCTCATAGTGGAACCACAGGAACAGGCGCTCCGAGATTGAATGTTGACTCCATGTCTGGAAGAGCCAAGGTGTTTCTTCATTAAGGATTAATTGTCTGCCCTCTTCTTTTCCAACATTTCAGAAAATGGCGGTGGGTTGTGTCTCTGCTGTTCCAGTTCTAGCTTCGTTATCACAGAGTTGTCCCAGAAACCGCAACAGAATTGCTTCAGGAGATGGCCGTCCCTTTCAACAGCTGGAAATCCAACAGTGCCGATTGTGAGCTTAGCCTTTGGAGGCAAGAAGAAGGTTGCTCTCCAGGGTGCTGGGATATCTAAATATTGCACATACAGTTCTTCACCATCCTGTACTGTGGCAAAGGACTGTTGGCCATGGGGGGGTGGCTCCTTTAATGAGGTCAGCTGCAGGCCCTCCATGATACTCTGGTGACGTTTGCGACAGGCTGGGGTCACATGCAATGATTCAGTTTGGGACAGCCAAGCTTTGTAGTCCATTATTTGTTATTTGGTTTGGGCTCCTCCCTGAAGTTCACAGTTCCACATGTCCAAAAGGAGTAGGAAGAAGCAAAGCTTATTAAATCCTACTCCATCTGGTGCTTTTACAATCAGTAACTGTTACATTTGTTCACTTCCTGCTTTCCATAAAACAGTTTAAGGTTGTTGGTTTTTTTTTATAATGTACCTCGTACCAAAGTAGGAGGTGATATGACCATCCAATGACATAATGGGTACCATAGTAAGTGTCAATATAGTGATATATATAGCACATCATGACTGGTTCAAGACTCTTCATCCTTGTATTTAGCAAACATCAACTGCTTGTATTGTTTCTTGAATTGGCTCATCGTTGTGCATTGTTTGAGGTCCTTACTCAATCCATTCCATAGTTTGATTCCACATACTGAAATGCTATGGCTTTTTAACGTAGTCCTAGCATAGAAGTGTTTCAAATGTACTTCTTCCCTGAGATCATATTTCTCCTCTCTTGTAGAGAAGTATTGGATGACATTTTTAGCTAATTGGTTATTTTTAGCCTTATGCATTATTTTAGCTGTTTGAAGATGAACTATATCAGTAAGTTGAAGTATTTGTGATTTTAGAAATAAGGAGTTAGTATGTTCTCTCTGTAGGCGGCATTATGAATTATCCTTACTGACCTTTTTTGCAGTACATTTAGCGAGTGAAGATTGCTTTTATAGTTATTATCCCATATTTCCACACAATAAGTAAGATATGGTAGAACCAGAGAGCAATAAAGAGTGTGGAGTGATTTCTGATTGAGAACAAATTTTGCTTTGTTCAATACTGAAATATTTCTGGCCACCTTATGTTGTATATTTGTAATATGAGGTTTCTAGCTCATATTTTCATCTATTGTGATCCCCAGAAATGTATTTTCGTTCACCCTTCCAATGTCCACACCGTCTATTTGTATTCGCTGGTGCGTGTCCATTCTGCTGTTACCAAACAGCATGATTTTAGTTTTAGTTAGGTTCAAGGACAATCTATTATCATCAAACCATCTTTTTAGTTTGACCATTTCTTCTCTGACCTTTCTAAAATGAAAGTAGACTTACTGGTGAAGAAAAGCAAAGAGGTATCTCATGACGATGATAACCGACTCGGGGTAGGAAGAGATGACCGTTTTCAGCTGCTCGGCTCGTTCTGCCTCGTTTTTTATCTCTGAGAGACAAAAAGGAGAGGATGAGTGACTAGCAGCGAGAATTCATTTGACTATGCTAAATCTGACCAAGAACACTCACGTGCGTACTCCAGCAGCCGACTGATGCTGTCCACTGGGAAAAGGGGGTTCTTCAAATTTCTAAAATACAGCTTGAGCACTCCAGCAACCGAGTCCAGGTCGTACTTTTGCTCAGCCAGGGGGTCCTCCCCTGCAGACCAAAGAAACAACAACAACTTCCAATGCTATGATGAGACATCCACGTTCCTATACCAACGCTACAAAGGCCGACCTCGCTCAAATGAGTCTCTCAAGTTGTTGACCTCCATCTGAGAGCCTGACACCCGAAATATGCCCTCATGGTGGAGACCTGAAAACATAATGGCGACTAAATTCTCATGAAAGTGACAGTAAACACATTCTATCGTGTGGCGTGGGGGCTCACCATTGAGGTTAATAAAGCGAACGCAACTTTCAACAACAACTGGAATCTGCTGACCTGATGCCTGCAGGACATGAAAAACAGTCCAACGAGATGCAAGCTGCCAAGTATATTCAATACAGCTAATACATCGAATAATAAAAGTGTCATTACCTGAGTAAAAGACAGCATATCGCCGTTGAACAGCTTTTGGTTGTGCAACAAATTCACACTGGAGGGATTTTTGCGAACACGCGTAGACTTTGCATTTTGTCTGTTGAGACAAATCGTTAACTAAATTCATCATTCATCAATCTAAATCATTCTCTTTAGTGTACGTTACCTTGTTTGCTGCCAATCGGAAGCCTCCCCTAGAATACGGGTGAATAAAAGATATAGATATAGTGCTCAAACAATGCACAACGATGAGCCAATTCAAGAAACAATACAAGCAGTTGATGTTTGCTAAATACAAGGATGAAGAGTCTTGAACCAGTCATGATGTGCTATATATATCACTATATTGACACTTACTATGGTACCCATTATGTCATTGGATGGTCATATCACCTCGCACTTTGGTACAAGGTACATTATTAAAAAAACAAAAACAAACTTAAACTGTATTATGGAAAGTAGGAAGTGAACAAATGTAACAGTTACTGATTGTAAAAGTACCAGATGGAGGGGTAGGATTTCATAAGCTCTGCTTCTTCCTACTCCTTTTGGACATGTGGAACTGAACTAATCTGATGCATGTTCATATGAAATAAAACCATTACCATTTAAACACTCCATCATGTCACGTGAAAGCAAAGGTCTTGTTTACGTCAGAAGAAAATACAGAAGCAATACCTTTCTCTATGGCGACTTTAAGCAAGTCATGCTTGGCTTGCAGCTTGGACACCAGAGAGCTGCCAACAAGGAACTCTTTAACTCTCTGTAAGACGAAGAAGCAGTCATATGTTCTCAGTGGTTGCTGCAGTTTTGGCCATCATGGCCGACAACCACAATGTTGTCTACAGGGGGCCACCAATGGGCCATCATGGCCACACGTACAGGATGCCAGTGTGGTTTCAACTCACAGTGAAGTAGAGGTTTTCTATTTCCTGCTGGTTGGCCCTGCGGCGAGCCACACTGGGACGAACCGACTGGTTTTCAGTGTTCTCCTCATGGGATGAGCCGCTACTGCTGCTGTTGTACTCAAAATCCATGTCATTGATGGTCTCCAGCAGGGAGGACTGGGACGCAGTCATGCGCTTATTGACCTGTGGCAGAGGACAAATGCATTTTATTAAGTCCGGCAGAACGGCAAGCCAGTTCCACAGACGTTGTTAGCCTCGAACACGATGGACAGACAAAGTGGGTGATGCTTCACCTCCTGTGTTTCCTCCGTGACGGCTCTCAGCCTGGTTTGGATCTGTTTGAATCTGGTCTCCAGTTCGCATCTCATCTCATTATCCGCACTAATCTCGGAAACCTACAAGACCAAACACAAAGTACCGTAATCACGAAATATCCACAGAAAGACAAACCTCTCCGATGCTGAAGACCCACACCTGGTCCCCATCATGCGGCTGGTAGGGGAAGCGAAGGGGCATACAGAAGGTGTGGTGGTGGTCCTGGAGGAGAGTGTCTCTGTCCTGGCACTGGTCCAGTCTCGACACGGAGCCCTGGAGCTGCTGCAGGCTTGAGTTCAGGTTCAGCTGGAACTGGCGGCGATTGGACAGATAGGCTTGCATCACCCGGCCCAGAGATAGGTGGTACCCGACATCGGCACACTGGGAACAAAGCCGGGTTTTTAACACCCAAGATGGCTGATTTAGGGGACTGACAATGACCTGTCTCTCATGTTGCAGTAGTATTGCATCACATGTTCACAGGTACCAAAGAGGAGAATACATGCATGGACAGATTTCCAAGGGAATGCCCACATTTTGGGGTTTCTCCACCCAGAGTTTGAAGCAGAGTCCGGGCCCTGCCCCCAATGTGAGGATAGAGCACAGACCACTAAGGCTGAAATGTTAACAACATTGAACCGTTGGGATTCTTGGAAGGGGTTGGACCATCGCGCTTCAAATTATAATAATAAATTCATGCATTATTCTCTTTATCCAGACCTTCACCAAAAATTTATCAAGTCATTCCTGGTCCATGAGCCACCCCACTACAAAGTTTGGTGGAAATCACTTTGGAATTTTAAGTGGAAAACTGCCATTTGTGTCCGTCTTTCTATTTACTGCATCTTATTTCCTCCAAAATCGAATCTATACACACACACACACACATATATATATATATTAGGGATCGACCAATATGTTTTTTTTGCGGCTGATGCCAATACTGATTTTTTTCCATCACCCTTAGCCGATGGCCGATTTTGCTTGGGCCGATATTTGTGGCCGATACTGCTTTTGATCCTTCAATTTACATGAAAAAAATGAGCATGATAACAAATATTACAGGTCTCATGTTTAAACAAATATTTATTGAAATGTAAACACTGAACACAGTAGGATTCAGCTTTCTTAAACACACATTTAAACGGCATTATCAACTTTAAAAGGAATAAATATTCAACCATGTGCAAAACATTTCTGTCGTAGTTTAAATGTATCTAGCATTGATGTGATGACTGCTCCTCCGCAGCGTGACACGCACCCCCCCCCCCCCCCCCCGCCTCCACACACACACACACACACAATTTAGTACGATATATAAAACATTTCTCTCATCATTAAAGTTCGTGTTGTGCACGATAAAGACCTCTGATAGCAGACACGGCTGCTCCAATTCCTTCTGTGTGTGTGTATAACACGACACGCATTTAAAGTTGCATAGCTGTTCATTCTTGTTCTGCTCAACAAGTGAGAGTGCTTTTATTCGTCTGTTGCGTTGGTATGTGATGTTTTTGGGCTTTCTTGTTGTCACACCATGACTTAAACTGTTATGCCGAGGAACACCCAGTGAAATGTGATGGGCTTAACAAAGTGTTTAAAAGCAAGCTAACTCTAATACTGAAAACGCGCCCTTGATGTGATTCAACAGTGGGGGCGGGGTACCGCGACTATGTGTGTTGCGGGGTCCTCTGCAGCCGGGGCAACACAAAGCTGCCTCGGCGGATGCCTGACTGTAAATCATGCGGCGGAAAATACATCGGCAATCCCACGCGCGTATCGGCCGATACCGATACAAGGGAAAAAACCGCAAATATCGGCCCGATATATCGGCCGATCCTTCATATACATATATACATATATATAAAATATGGAATACGCCTACTGTGTAAGGCAGAGCGTGAGTACTGCCACCAGAGGTCTACAAATGAATTTATTTCACTCATGTGAATGTTCCTGTTCAAACCATCAGATTTGAACTCTGTGACAGTGGCATCGGGACCAAACCTCAATAACTCGCACTGAGGCCATATTGGACTAGGACTGGGGAGGAGATCCCTCCCATGGGACCATTCAGTGCATTCACGGATAAGGAGGCCATACACCCTCCTAAATTAACTGCATCATGACTTTTTCATATAGTTTTGTCATCAAGGAAGATATTCAATTCCAACAAATCTGGGATGTGTACTTTAAACTTTTTCAGAGTACGTATCCTACTTGAGTGGTGGATTTGTGTCCCTCAGGCCCCTGCAGACTCACGTCAATGAGTGTGGAGATGTCTTGGAGGTAGTACTTGTTCATGGAAGTGTTGGCTGCAGCCAAGTTGAGCAGATAATCATTTCTGGCCTTGCTGCACTTCAGGTAAATATCCTGGACTTTTCCTTGCCTCTACAAGCACATGAAACCAACAGGACTTTCACGTCTGGTGAACCTTGCTGAAAGTACATCCGTAAACACTTGGGAGGGCGTTTACCTTCTCAATCAGCCTCTCCAGTTTTTTGGCGCTTTGTCGCTGCTTTTCCTCCTGTTTCTCAGCCTCCTTCAACTTTCCCTCCGCGCACACATAGTCAGCCTGGTACTGGTGATAAGTCCGCCACGCCTGCCCAGGTAGAGGAACATGCACTCATTTATTCAGTCAGCAAACTGGTTCTGTGTTTGGTTTGTCACTTACAGTCTGCAGCTCTGTGGTCACCTTGAGCAGTCCGTCTTGAAGCTGCATGCAGATGTCTTTACTCTGGATCGGTCAAGTGGAGTCCCAGGCAGAACATAGAACGTATAGGATATGATGTTGATGTCAGGAGGTGAACATGAGATAGAAATGGCTTAAGGTGGCCTGCAGGTGCAGACACGTCAACGCTTCATGGGCCAAAGCTTCACTACCTTCTTGGCAAGTCGCTGTGTGTACTCCAGGCAATGCGTGAGGGGTTGGACAAGAAGGCTGCTGCAGCTCTCACTGAGCCCATTGTGGTCTTTGCTCTCTTGGCGGGTGTGGGACAGGAGAGCCAACCAGACCTGGGCCACAGACTGAGTGCTGGGCTCCTTCCTAAGATGATAAAACTCATCCGTGAGACGCCGACGGGAGTTCACGGGCACAAGATTCTAAAATGACCTTTTGATCCTGTTAGTGAACCTCTCGGCCAGTTTCTCCAAGGAGCGAGAGTACTCGCTTTCGATCTCGCCCCGTCGCCGCAGGTAGTCCGCTAGATCCTGCAGTTGTTGACTCTTATGCTCCAGCTGCAAGTCCAGAACTTTCAGTTGGTCCAGAAGCTGGCACCGCACCTCTGAAACGTGGAAGTAAAGACAATCATTCAAGGTAAAGCATAAAAACACGAGATTTGTGTGTGTTTACCCTTAATTTGAGTGTCATAGTCCACCACGCTAACCTTGTCCTTCCTGAGCTTCACGTGGGAAGCCATGGTTGCCCCCACGGGTGGGATTCTGTTTAACAAAGTCATTGTTTAATGCGTGTAGAACATTGTAACCGGAAGTGCAGAAGTTAATGCATCGTGCAATGCAGTTGGCCTGCCTTCTGTTGAACGGCACAGAACTACAGTAGAATTTGGCATAGGCAGCCGCCCCCACCGGTCATGATGCAGACTGGAGCCAAAATAGCTCTGGCAGCACCGCAGATGGCCTAAAATAGGGTCAACCACATGGGCTAAACCTCAGTGGGGATGTATTGGACAGAAAGTCGTGATACACATTCAGTTAGAAATGCACCATGAGGTCATGTAACTGCACCAAAGCAGACCTCGGACCATGGGCTGCATGTGTGCTGCTGACATTGGAGTACTGCGGTTCGTTGAGGGTAACGAATTTCAACATGTACGTCCCTCCTTTATTGTGGTTCATTGGTTCTAGACCAAACTAAGTGGATTTCTGTGAAGTCTGATTCAATATTAATAAAATTAATAGTTAGAGTATAGAAAAGCCTGTTTAGGACTTTCTAAATACAGTTTTTAGAGCCCTGTAGACATGAAATAACACCCCTATGGTCACATTTACACTCATATTATTCTTTGTTTACACCACACTGCAAAGCACTAACGCTACAGTTGTGGCGCAGCAAAATATACTGTATAATATTGAGTATATTTTCACCAGTATTGGTTCATCTGTCATAAATCATAATTGGCAAAATATATCAGGCTCTGGTAAATACACATTCTCCACACATGGAACACACCTCCATGACCGTCCTTCAAAATAAGAGCACTGTTTGCCCCATGTCTGCGTAAACAAAACATGTCATAAAAATATCTTCCATATGCAGTTGGAATGGCATGGGTGACTCCATCTTCCTTCATGACAAGCACAGCCATTACAGTTGGTTGGAGATTTAGTAGAAAGTGTGCAGAGGCTGACATCCATTAGTACAGTTAGCCAGATTGTTACCAATAAATACATGTGCTTTACCATTTCAGACAAGTCTATTTCATTAGCTTAAAGGGGTGTTTTATTGGAATTTGGCCCATCATTTACAATCCTTGTGTGAACCATGAACACATATTCCTTTCACTTTTATGTGCATTATAATGCCAGAAAATTAGTTAATATGAGCTAGCTAGCAGGAGTTTGCATGTTCTCCCCGTGCATGTGTGGGTTTTCTCCGGGTATTCCGGTTTTCTCCCACATTCCAAAAACATGCTAGCTTCATTGGCTTCTCCAAATTGTCCATAGGCCCAAGGCCACCAGTCCAGGGTGTACCCCGCCTCTCACCCGAAGACAGCTGGGATAGGCTCCAGCACCCTCGCGACCCTCGTGAATATAAGCGGTAGAAAATGGATGGATAGTCATATTGTGATACATCCCAAACACTAGACATTACCATCACAAATTTGGGTCAATAAGGTAGCTTTTAGCATTTTGAAGCACGACTATGGGAATATTTGATCATTGATCAAAAAGAACATTTGTGAGGTCAGAAGTCACCAATGTTGGACCTGAGACTCACCATTCTTGTTCAGATTAATCCCAAAAAGGTGTTGATTGGTTGTTCTTCCACTTAAACTCATCCAAGCATGCCTCTACAGGCAAATGTGCTGTGTGCATATTCATGTTGGAAAGGGCCTTCCATACATAAATATTCCCACAGCATTGCAAGCCTACAATAATACAAGGAAATACAGCTGGAATAGGCGCAGATTCTGGAAGATCTAGAAAGCTTTCTGTGCTGGTTATTGTGTGTAGCTGCTATAGGAGTCAACAACTCAATACTAAAGGCTGAAAAAGGAGCATAACATACGAAATGTATCTTGTTTTGTTTGAGGTAATGTAACAAAATTGTTCAGGCTTACCAACATTTCACTTTCACTGAAACAACTACTTTGCCAAATACACCATAACTAATATTCATAGTTTGGCCACTCGGGGCGGTGCAGCTATTCTCCCTCAGTAAAAGTACTGACTCAACTTCCTCACTGCGCTGAGGAAGGCTTGATGGAGAAAACGTGGCTTGCACGTCTTATGTATTGATTCCTGATTTAACAGTTGAGTACCCATTTACAGTATCATAACATACAAGAAAGAAGTATTAATATACTTAGAAATAACTAAGGTCCGTTTCTGTGATGTTTGGGGAATATACAAGTGGTTTTGTGGGTACATTCGAAGAGTCCGATATTCCCGCTAGTCATTTTTTGTGTAAACCTGCCATTTCATACATGTCTTAACTCAGTGCCATTAGCAGCCATTGTCTGTTTGATATATTTGCTTATTAATGCAAAATTGTCTCATTTTAGTAAGAAAAGTGTGAGTTTATGTTTGAAGAATTTGACGTGATACATAAGAACAACTTTTATGTTCGTGTTTATCGGTGCAATGTAAGTGAATTTATAGATTTATAAATGTTACTGTAAATAAACGCTGAGGAAGGCTTGATGGAGAAGACATTGCTTGCACGCCTCATCATTGATTCCTGTTTTAACAGGCCATTACGTCATCCACAAACATACTGAGACCTGTAACATGCACTCCTATGGAGCAGCTACACACAATAGCCAGCACAGAAAGCTTTCTAAATCTTCCGGAATCTGCACCTACATCAGCTGTATTTCCTTGAATTACCAAAACGCTCAGTTTTAATTTATTACACCTACAGTTCACCTTATGTGATTGTGGCATGCCCATATAAGGAAGTCACCGGCACAAGGTTCACTGTGAGGTCACAGTGAACCAGTGTTAGAAAACTCTCTGAAAGAGAACGTTTTGAGCCATCCCAAACTTCTTTCAGGACTCATTTCCAAATGAGCAAACTTTGTTATCTGAAACTTTATTGTTTAACACCAGATTGACGTTCTAACTTTTAGGTCAGGAAAGTAGGTCCCCTTTAAAAGGGGAAGAGTGGGGTTTGCTTGCTGCCCCCCCCCCCCCCCCACACACTCTCCTCTGTCTACTTCCTCATTTTCACAAGACACTCTTAGCATTCTCTATTTAAACACAGATGTCACTCCTCCATTGCTAATGTGAACAAACCGCCAGAACACAAACGACAAGCATTTCTCATCTTCCATATGTCACCCCCCAGACTGAATGGAACACGTTTGGCCTGAAGGCTGGACGTGACGCCAAGAGGAACATTACAGGGATAAAGGAACGTTCACAAACACGAGAGAGCTTAAGATTGTTAACAAGTGCTTTTCAAAAAGAGGGTGTGAGAGTCTTACCTGGGGAGGAGCAGGCTTGACTACTCTCTGTGAGCGCAAGTCAATAATGCCAGTCAACACACGGCACAGCACCACCAGCACTAAACTGCCTCACCTCCCCCTCACGTTGGACAGGGTGGATGTGGGTGGAGTGGAACTCATCTCAATTTCTCACTCTCATTCGTTGACTCCCCCCAACCCTCCTCCTCCTATGCTTTCTCTTTCCGATTTACACTTGGATGCCCTCAGGAGGCGTCCGACCTGGTGCCAATGTGGAGCTTTATGGGGTCAAACTTCCTGTGGCCTTCACGGTCCTCCTGGAAGAACCTGCGTACGCCCGCTAAAGTCCAATCACACACGCAGCTGCTCCACCAATTAGGAGGCCAAAGCAGCTGTTGCAGTTAGCATGCTAACAGCTTGAACAGCCTCTTGGCACAAGGCCGAGGCCACGATGCATTGTGAGATCATACTTTATGATGACTTGTTCACCATGACAACAACACCCCTTGAGCCTGTAGTGGCGTCTCATGATGCAGCTTCAAATAAAACAAAGTCTTGCTTTGAACACAGCGGTGTTGTTGGCCTCTCACACAAACACTCAACTGTTTCCTGGGAAATTAACATGTGTTTCATTTCTGACAGCCAATGTCTCGGAAAAGGTCAGCGGCGTGCATGACTTTGCTCTTTTTTTTCTGAGTCGGGCACTTCTCACTGACACACTTCCTTCCTCTAAATGAGAAACATGTTTATGTTGCAAAATCGGAATCGGAAAGAATAAACGTATCATGGCGGCTTTAGCTTTAGCTTTGGGTGGAGATAAGACTCAAGCTCTTTAATATTTGTTTTCCATCATCATATGACTTATGGTGAAGACTACTGCAGCCTGGAACCTCTTCTAAGTGACCTGGGAAATGTCCTCTGAGTGTCTATTTAGATATTGCCACTAGAGGGCGCCAGAGTTAACCTTGACACATTTTCCCCATCCCAAATGTTACACCGGTACGAAATCACCAAATACAACATGCCATTTGACTGATAATAAGAATTGTACTGCAAGTATACTACTGTAAGTATACTTAGATAAGGTACTTTGACTGTGCCTATAAAATGAAAAACATCAACCGGAGTAAATGCTAAAATAAAAAACTCCTAACTGAAATATATAAATGAACTAATCCAAGTCTCAAATACTCATCAAAAGAAAGTAACTTCCACACCTCCGTCACCTACAAAAAACTGAAAGCGGGCCTCGCAAATACGCCCCCTACTGTTAGTACCGGCGTGGTAATACTACTAATTCTACTAATATTAACCAAAACTATTCATATTGCTATCTATTAAAATAGACTGACATTTCAAACTTTACATTCAAGTTTAGTTTGTTGGAAATGACATTTTCCTCACCCTACCAAGGCCAAAAGGGCCATTTTAGTAACTTTAAGCCAATTAGTTGAATTTCCACTTTTTGCGTGTTCCTAACTCTCCTGTTGTGAGAAGAAAAAAGGACTCAGAAACTTCTTGATTTACAAAATCTATTAAAAATACATGAAACCGAATAGAATTGGATGGACAATGAATCAGGGCTGCACGGTGGCCTTATAGCTAGGAGACCCAAGTTCGATTCCACCCTCGGCCATCTCTGTGTGGAGTTTGTATGTTCTCCCCGTGCATGCGTGGGTTTTCTCCGGGTACTCCGGTTTCCTCCCCCATTCTAAAAACATGCTAGGTTAATTGGCCACTCCAAATTGTCCATAGGTATGAATGTGGGTGGGAATGGTTGTTTGTCTATATGTGCCCTGTGATTGGCTGGCCACCAGTCCAGATGGGATAGGTTCCAGCACCCCTGTGACCCTTATGAGGATAAGCGGTAAAAAATGAATGACAATGAATCAGGACAGTTTGTCGTCCCCAGAGCTCAGACTGGCCAAATATCTCTCCTTGTCCTCCTCAGCTCCCAACAAACTCCATCCATCCATTTTCTATGCTGCTTATCCTCACAAGGGTTGCAGCATCATTCCTTGACGAAGCTTGTATGACACAAACAATGTGATGAAGTGGTATCTCTGCTGATGAGATGCATACAGTACGGTACAAACAGTACTTCATCCCAAGGCTGTCCTGCTTGTCTTTGCTAATATGAGCTTACCATATTGTTGCATGACCTTTGACTCACTTAATCAGTTGATCCTTTTAGTCCATGGCTGGTTAATACCACATCATTTTTATTTCTTCTGGGCTACTTGGAATTACTCGCTAGATAGATTACGCTGCAAAATAGTTCGTAGTCAATAACCATACTTTATTTATTTTGAGGCACTTGGACTGATTCACACACTCTTAAAAATGCTGGGTTAAAAACAACCCAATCTGGGTTGTTTCCCAACCCAACGCTGGTTAAATATAGGACCAACCTCGCGTTGGGTTATTTTAACCCAACAAGTTGGGTTGGTTCTCTTAACCCAACAATTGGGTTGTACATTGGGTTGTTCATATGACCCAACGCTGGGTTCATATTTACTACACGGCTGGGTTATTTCAACCCAACAAGTTGGGTTGCCAATATACCATATATATATATATATATATATATATAATTTATTTATTTTTATTGTATGCTAATATTATTAATAATATATTACAATGACACCAATGTAACAATAAAATATTTATTTATTATATATAATATATTTATATTACATTTCCAGAACATACAAATATAACAACTCACAACATTTCCTTCACATATGAACAAATTATGTCCAAAAAAATTACATTTTAAGAACGGGTGAGGGGGACAGCTATGAGATAGTGATATATACATAGAACAAGAGGCTCTGTGAGCAGCAGCACAAATGGGTAGGCGATTGTGCCTGCTGCAAGTATTCCACCATGTTAGCTCCGACCTATGATGAGAAAAGAAAAAAAGGTAAGTATTTTGTAAGTATTTCTAGCAGTGCAGAGCAATTGTCATCAGCTCTCTACTGAAGCTATTTCAATATACGTATATTCTACGGGGAGAAGTGTGACACCTGTAAAGTCAATGGCGTGTTCAACAATTTATTCAGGGGGTTTGGCCAGTCTAATGTTTGGTCTGTGGTTTATACGTCACACATCACTATGGAGTAACAACTTACACCAAGTTACAACTTGTAAGAATAGTGCTTCATGAAATGAGAAACAGCCAAATGTTACGCTGTCACACATTCCACGAAATACAATCTTTTCAAGTCGCTCCTCATAAAAAGAGTCCTGCTTTAAAACTGTGTAAAAGAACAACTGGAGTCATGTCACAATTCATTTACATTTTAATTTCTGTTGAAAGGTAAATTACTTACCAGCTTAACATCGATGAAGGCTCTCTTCACCTCCTGAATACTCGCCCGGGCCAATTTCCTGCCCTTTTTAAACACAGGCGGAGGGAGCAGGATGGGCAGCAGCGTCATGGGCAACTTCTCCCCTGGCATCTGTAGGACAATTATGGGTGTCATTACCAGATTGTTGAGAACATGAGTTTTAAATATTATAATATATTACAATTTTAGATAAAACTGTTTTCAATATGTTCCACTACTGTGCAGTGTTGTCGTATTGCAATCAACCCTAAAATAATATTGAGAAAATGTCTCGATTATGTTTACTTGGTCTATATTAAAACACAAAAACACACCCCAAACATTTTTTTTTACCAATTGGGATCATAATGTGTACCATAGAGGGTTTGTCATCATTGTCTCAAGCAGTGGTGAGCAAACTTTGACTCGCAGGCTGATATAACAGCAATATATATTGGAATCACAAGATGGCTCACCCTGTTAAAAATGTGGGTATTGGTACAAGCAACAGTGACTGACCCACCGCAATTTCTTATGTCTATAACATATAGCAGGCACAGTAGCTACTGTAAAACAATACCCATAAAATGAAGGCATGAAGATGACTTACCTTTCAATCAGCCCCGGTAGCTGCCACTCAGTCAATTTGGAACTGACAAACTCATCCATAGATACTTTTCAGCGAACTGAAACATCACAAAGAGGGTGCATAAGAACAAACATACCATGAAATGAAATAAGATTCAGTAGTCCAAACATTTATATGCAACTTACAAAACTGTCGTCGAATTCGCGCCCAAACTGATTAGTATACAGTGGACTATCGGTGGCTAACGGAAGCCCGCTAGCATGCAGCAGTCTAGCTTAAAAAAACACCGGTTCATCAGCACGCTCGTATTAATTCACGAGATTCTTTAACTTGATATCACATAAAATGGCAAATTGACGAGATAACTGACGTTGTCCTCATAACTATCACACATGTCTCTTGTAATTTCAACAACATAGTTTGGTTCCTACATAGCTCGCCAGCGAATGTGTTCGCTTGCCACTTTTGGAGGGAATGGAAGTTTGCTAAGGTTACCGATCGATTCCTCAAGCTAGTACTCAACAGTGCTTCACGAACTTACATTTTAACACGTTTATGAAGCGTTATATAATAATATAAAGTCATTTATACGGTAAAACAATAGTGGGAATGTAACAAACCTTGCTCCGTGCTGAAATTGGTCTCCTCAGATGAAATGTGGGGTCCGAACGAAGTAAGTTTGTGGGCGGGGCTTTGTTGCGCGTGTCCAAAATTCTACCCAACGCTCTGGGTTGTCCAAAATAACCCAGCACAATATAATGGAAATCACAACCCAGCAGCAAATAACTCAGCACCCAACAGAGTTAACCCAGCGAATTGGGTTCTCAGAATACCCAACTCAATAAAAATAACCCAATTAAATGACCCAACAGGCTCAACCCAGCGATTGGGTCAAAAAAATAACCCAGCATTTTTAAGAGTGCATAGATAATTACTGAATCACTGAAAGGGCTGCACGGCGGTCGAGTGGTACTCAAGTGGAAACCGGGTACTCTGGTTTCCTCCCACATTCCAAAAACATGCTAGGTTAATTGGTGACTCCAAATAGTCCATAGGTAAGAATGTGAGTGTGAATGGTTGTTTGTCTATATGTGCCCTGTGATTGGTGACCAGTCCAGGGTGGACCCCGCCTCTCGCCCGAAGACAGGTGGGATAGGCTCCAGCACCCCCCGCGACCCTCATGAGGAAAAAGCGGTAGAAAATGAATGAATGAATGGGCTGCACGGTGGTCGAGTGGTACTCAAGTGGAAACCGGGTACTCTGGTTTCCTCCCACATTCCAAAAACATGCTAGGTTAATTGGTGACTCCAAATAGTCCATAGGTATGAATGTGAGTGTGAATGGTTGTTTGTCCATATGTGCCCTGTGATTGGCGACCAGTCCAGGGTGTACCCCGCCTCTCGCCCAAAGACAGGTGGGATAGGCTCCAGCACCCCCATGAGGATAAGCGGTAGAAAATGAATGAATGAATCACTGAACACTTGTGTAATGCAATGATGTCAACACTATTAACACAAACACTATTACATCACATACTAATTATGTTGAAATACTCTTCTTAAAGGGGACTAATTATGCAATTTTTTTGGCCCTTTGTATTGAGTTGTGGACTCCTACAGAGCAGCTACACACAATAACCCGCACAGAAAGGCACGCTCAGTCTGCTGTGGTTGGTCACACCACCGAGTGCATATAAAGACTTATGGTTTGTGCCGCAAACTTCTTAGGATAATTTTTGTTTAATAAATTGATAAACACGGATTTATCTTTTACAGCTGGGGAAATAAATCCTCCAGTTAATACAGAGACAACGATTCCTATTATGTGGCATCTAAGGTGTTTGCGCCACAATATTTCAACACACTTACCTTCAAGTTTCAACGGGTTTCCTCGTGCTTTGCCTTTTTTTTGTCTTGCTCACCGGATTGGTGATGCACGCCATGTTGAAATCTGACCCACGGTAGCTCTGCAAGGGCCTGCCTGCACGCTCACCCGGGTTTGGTCAGATGTTGAGTGATGTCAATCATTGCACGGGCAGATTGCGGAGACTGTTTTCTCTCCTTCGCCTCACGATAGCGCAAGTGCATCCATTGCGCATAACTCGCTACCCTTCACGCAAAAGCAACCAAACACTGCTCACCGCTACCTGCCAGCCAGGCATTGCTGAAACGTTTTATTTTTGCACTGTATTATATTCTCCAACACAAGAAACATCCATGCAACTTGAACTTGAAGAATATGTTTTAAATCTTTTCTATTTGATGTGGGGTGATAATTCTGTAAGCTTAGTTTATTTAAGAGAAAATTTTTAACTGAATAATAGTTTAAAAGTAAATCACATGCCATAAAGATAAAGGGGGAAAAAGTTTTGTATCGGCGATACTGTCGCTGTCTTTACTTGGTACGGGGTCGATACCAACCCCAGCATGTGACTTTCAGACTTGTAGGCAACGTATTTCTGTCCCAGCAGGGGGCAGCAGTTATGTTTTCCTTCCATTGGTAGCGACAGCTTGGATATGAAGAAGACGGAAGTTGCTTAAGTTCCAGAGACAAAAATACTGGCAGCTTACGCTGGCACTGCGTTTGCCTGGCGATGGATCTGTCACGATCACGAATGTTAGGGGTGACATTGGTGACGCCATTGTTGTTGGTCGATATTCTAGAAATATTTGTGCACACACATGCGTCTAGTTTACACGCACATATCTGTAAATACTTCAAACACATGCAAACATCTGTAAATAGATTACTATTTTCTGTTTTCTAAATTTGTGAATAAATCTAGTTATTTTGACCCCCCCCACACGTTTCATACAAGTAAACTGTTCAGATGTTTGAGGTCCCGTTAAAACAAAAAATCAGTCACCGCTCTGCTTGAATTTGCGTCTCTGCAGAAAAAGCTTATTTTCTCTCTTTTGTTTGATGAAAATCGGGTGTTTTGGGCCAAACCCACCCCATGTTCTACTGCCCATTTATCAAGACCCAAAAAGGCTAGAAACAGACTTTTTCTGATGAAAGAAGAGCGTGTTTCCTGACATAGTTTCAATGTTGATGCCCTTGTATGAATCTGTTACAAGTTTAGGCCAAAATGAAATTGCTTACAGTTGATGTCATTGTCAAAGATCAATAAAAAGAGGAGATGCGGCTCCATTGTTTTCATTTGTACAGTAAAAAGTTGAATGACCGTCATTGAGAATCAGATGAAGAATCTTTGACGTCTGTGCTCTCTGTAGCCTCGCTCACTTCACTCAGCTCTTTGCTTTCTCCCCCACTGTCTCTCTCGCTCTCCCTTTCCTGGTCGCCGGAACCGGGTGGGGCTTCCTGACCTGGAATGCGCACGCCTGGTTTTCTCAACTGCAGGACAAACACAATTGTGCCAATCAAGATTGTGCGTTCTGTTAGCTGACCGTTGAGGCCTCACGTGGAGATCTTACCAAGTGATGGCCACTGTGTGTTGAAGACAATCATGTACCTCATCTGCCATGTGGGCCAGGTCTCTCTTCATAGCGTAGGCATCTTCCCCATCTGCATAGTATTTTGGTTCTACTTCACTGATCCTGTACATGAAAGACAAACTCTCAAATGTAGTCAAGGTCATTTTTTATGTACCTTTTACTATATAGCAGCCGAGGAACAAAAAAGTGCATTTCAGTACTGCATCCAATTGGTGTACTGTTGGCACTAGGTATGAAGGCGCCTACTCCAGTAGGCTTTGAGCAAAAGCCACCTTTTGAACAAATGTTCTGTCATTGTTAAGGATGTAGTGGTGTATGGAATATTTTATTAACAGTACCATTTAAAGTAGTTTGGTCCAGCTGGACTTGATTCTTGGACCTCCGCATTACAAACTAAGCACTTTAGTAGCTGAGATAGACAGCTTCGAGAGAGCTATGTGTGTCATGTGTGTTGTTCTACATCGTCGTGGTGCAGTTTTGGCTGAATTTCTGTTTTTTTTTTTATTAGATATTTTTAGGGACGCTCCAATCATGGTTTCATGTTGCCAATTCCCATCATTGGCCAATCATATGGATGGGGGGGTACGTTAGGATAATTCTAAGGTCTCCTGAATGCCGTATGAAAATAACGTTTTATGAAGAGAGTACAGTACTTTCATTTAGTTATTGTTTTTTCCAACTTTTTGGTGACATGGGCACTTGAAGGTTTTAACAGTACAACAATGCTGAGAAAACAGACTTACTGGAACTTCAATGTGTTTGAATACAGATGCAGGGCTGCCCGATTGCTGCAGTGAGGAGAAGGACATGGTTAGAAGACAAGATGAAACAAGATGATGAAACAAGTCACATTAATTGATTAGTGTACCTTTTGCGAACATGAAGCGAGACATATTTGGCATTAAAGTTTTCTATCATGGCACGGCTAGCCTGGTCCATTAGCTTCTGAGCCAGGCCCAGACGTCTATGGGAGCGCTTCACTGCCTGTAAGACAGTGAAGCAGAACAGTATAAAGACAGTGTACGTGGTTATTGTGTGCCAGTAGCATGTTCTGAATGTTGCATATTAAAGAAATGTAAATATTAGTACTCACAACACAATGCAGTTTTAAATGAAAAGTACAAACCTACATGGCCCTGTGTGAAAAATGATCAACTGTGATTGCCCCCAAAACTAATACGTGGTTGGGCCACCCTTGGCAGCAACTGCAATCAAGTGTTTGTGATAACTTGCAATGAGTCTGTTACAGCACTGTGGAGAAATATTGGCCCACTCATCTTGGTAAAATTGTTGGGATTCAGACACTTTGGAGGGTTTTCAAGCATGAACCACTAAGGTCATGTATGGAAGTCCGTTTCTGCCACTGGAAAAAAAATTATCCCTATGGTAAGTCGAAATAATGAGGTAAAAAGTCGAAATTATGAGACAGAAAGTCATAATAACAGCTTTGTAGAAAAGTCACAGCAGCAGCTCTTCTCTCCTGTTCCGACATGGATTGCGAGTACTTTAAGTGTCGATTTACAAGTGATGAAATACTTAATTTGCTGGGGACTTCACGTGGAACTGTACTAAGCAAAGGCACATAGGAAAGACTTTTGAGGCACTGAAATAATAAAAGGCTGTTCACAACTGTCTGGCCATTTTGCCAAGTGACAAAGACGACTGTGAAAAAAGACGGCTCCTGCGGCACATCCGTAGTTGGTATCTCAAAATTTCGACTTTCTTATCTCGAAATTGCCACTTTCCATTGGGATAATTTTTTTTCCCAGTGGCAGAAACGGGCTTCCCTAGTCGTGACAGCATCTCAAGAGGATCACTTTTTCCACACAGGGACATGCAGTTTTTTCCCCCTCCCTTAGTAATAAAATGTTTCATTATTATTTTTTTATTAATACATCACAAATTGGGTAAGCACCTTTTCACACCACTGTGCATACATCACGTGACCAGCACATTTTGTTGCTTTGTTTACCTGCAAAATCAGCTTTGGTATGTAGATTTTAATCAGACTTACCAAGGAAGTGATGTGTCCATGGGGGACATCATCTGGGTCCTCCTCCCTAAAAGGTATTTACAAAGGCTTTATGGTTAATTAGCTTGGTGGTGAAGTAAGGAACACTGCTTACAAGACTGCTTACATCTTTGCCAGAACGTAACCAACTATTTTTCCATTTTCATCCTCTGCAATGTACGAGAGCTGGAACGAAGAACATACGTGTCAACAATACATGCAAACTGTAGCGTTAGGACGTAGCAACATGACGAACCTGGGGCCAGGACAATCCATGATAGAAGTAGTATTTCATTTGGTAGTTTTCTGGCAGACACAGGAGGTTACAGTGCTGCATATTCATAAGGTCCTCCGGCTGCAATGAAGGAAATACATGTTGATCATGAAGGAGAATAACGATGCCCATTCAGGTAGTAGCTACATTTGGACATCCTTAACGTGATGTAGCTAGCGAAGCTAACCTTCCATGCAGACAGCATGGTTGCCAGTAGAATATGAACTTGCTTACCCTGGCGTTTCGAATATTCATTTTGTTGAACTTTTTCGTGTGTGGTCTACGAAGATGGCTGATTTTAAAATACAATGCTCAAACACTTCATAATAATAGCACTGGGACAAGAAGGAGCCGGTGTGCTAACTAGCTTAGTCGCTTTGCTAGCAAAAAGGTGGGAGGAGGGAAAGATATAGAGTTCCGCAATGACATGTCACTTCCGGTCATAGTGTGAGTTGGCCCTTCACCATAAAAGTTGTGACGGCAGACGCAAGATGCAGATACATTCATATCATGGGTTGTAGTTTCAAAAGCAACTATAAAGTGACATCTGGAAAATGTCGTAAAATCCCGCTATTGTCGTAACCCTTAATACGAATAAAAATAATCATGTATCAACAATCAATAACAATACTAATGAACTGGAATGAGCACAATGTATACTACTAGTAGTAGTACTATTACAGATATTACTATTATTAATAATAATGTAATCCATTACCATATATTATATCATTCTATTGCCCGACCTTCATTCAATGTTTGTAACAGCCTGATCCATTCTTTTACCAAATAATAAACAAAACACTCCATGTTATGAGATAATATATTAGATAACCGAAAGCCATCCACTTAGCCCGGTGTACTTTTTGAGGGGTGGGGCCTTTTTAAAAAAAATAAAAGAAAGAAAAACACCTGTGTTTGGGGCGGTGTCTTCAGCATTTCGTGAATTAATCGCGTCTCCATTTTCATCCGGAGGCAGATGATAGGTTTGAGATAAGGCTGCCGGGGTGCTGGATAGTGGCTGGGTGAGTAGGGCATTCCTAATGATTTGAGTTGATAAGTAAGTTGCGTTTGAGGACCGTCGGAGAGCAACCGCCGAATAGTGTGCTCTGTCGTCCAGATGGAGCCGGTGTTGACGCTGGAGTCAAGCTTGTGGGTTGGAAATAAACGATACCGAGGCGTGCTGACTGGCTGGAAATTCAACTGGACCGAGGTAGATAAGAAGAATCGCGATAAGAAAACAAGTATGTCACCCTTTCACTCCCTGAAATAACTCAGAATACTATATAAAATGCCGCAAAACATGTGCAGTGACAACCACGTTTTCCCATTAAAAGTAGCTGTAAGATAACTTGACTTTGGTAAAGACTGAATGACAGGGACAGGTTGCAGTAATTAAACTTAAAATAATAACTGACGACAGAAAACATGCAGAACAAGTTGAACAGCATGAAAGTGAAGCAGTCTGTGTGTGCTGTGTCAATAAGCTGCATTTCATAAGGGTTATCTCAATTATCTCCATTCCACCCTGTCATCATAATTTATTGACAGTAAATGTGTGTATGTTCCTTTTGGGATGCTGAACGGAGGTTTTAATGACTTTGGTTTGAAAGAAAGGAGACTTTGTGACACATGTTTAACACCTTGGATGTAAAAAAGATAGATAAAGGGGTAGTTGGGATTTTTTGGACAGGAAGTTGTATGACACCCCCATAACCAGTGAAGTCCGTCAACAGCGACTCTCTCTCCCCTTGGTGTCATGAGCCCAGTTCTGGTGGGATTTGGGTGCAGAGGAAAGTAGTTCCAGCTAGTTGCTGGGGACAGTTAAGTTAAGAGTTTGGCTTCTCTAAACAATATGCCTATCCCTTTAACACAGCAGTTTGACCAATACTTTTTGCAAGTGTTTTTTGTTTGTTCTGTATGTGTCAGTTTCAGTGTTTGTGGCGGACATCGTTGGTGTGGAGGATGGACGGGTTTACATCCTGCCCCACAAGTCTGCAGTGGACACAGATAAAATCTTCACCGGTGGGTTCAAGACTGTTTATTTGTCACTTGCATAACTGCTGTAATATGGCATTCGATCTTCCGCTTCCATTCATTACAGGCGTAATGACCCGCATAGCTGCTGATTTTTTTTAAATTTTGCTCATCATTCCCAATTCTTATGTGAAACATAAACACATATTTCTTTGCCTTTTCTGTGCAAGACTGAATTTGATCTTTTCCTGTTTAAATTGACAAATTCAAATAATAAAGTCTCAAGATCACACATACACATATAGCTGAATAATAAACAATACTTATCACATACTACAGTGTTAATTGGCCCTGTACCCTAGAAACCGCCCATGAATGATACGGGAAAATGCCGAAATGATACTGTGTCAAAGCCCAGGACAGTGATACTGATAAAATATAGAGTTTAACCATGTCCGTTATCAGCCCCCGTAGCTGTCCACTCAGAGCGCGCTGCTCTGGTATCGTGCCCGTGAAACAACCAATCAGAGAACAGCACACAAGTGCTTAGTGCCTAGTGCTTCTCCAGTCACCAAAAAACCCAAACTTGATTAATGGAACTTTAATTGTCAGACATTGATAAGATAAGACTGTTGATAAAATATTATTGTTGAAATATTTTTGCAATTGTTGTGTTTACACTGTTTAGATATAATACATGTAATAAACTGAACATTTTCTGGAAACAAAATGGTCTTTTGATTAAATAGTACGTGATAATAAGCTCATGATTAAATAGTATGTGATAATAAGATCATCACATGGTTTGTCTGGTATCAGGCCCAGTATCATACCATGTGATAACCTATAAATATATATATATATATATATGGAAAAACGAAAGATATAATACATGTAGATATAATAGATATAAGAGTGTCAACCGCTGACATGTTGACAGAGCACAGACGGAGCAAAACAAACGCTGTGTGTTCATGCGCTGTTCTCTGATTGGTTGTTTCACGGGCATGATACCAGTGCAGCACGCTCTGAGTGGACAGCTACAGGGGCTGATACTGGACATGGTTAAACTATATATTTTATCAGTATCACTGCCCTGGGCTTCGACACAGTATCATTTCGGCCTTTTCCCGTATCATTCATGGGCAGTTTCTAGGGTACAGGGCCAATTAATACTGTAGTATGTGATAAGTTTTGAGATAAAAGGATGGCCGTTCCCCTTGTTCCCCGTGTTTAGAGTGCTCGGAAAATTGCAAATCCGCCTTTAACCGTTAAAGATGCGTGAATACCTTTTTCATTATGACAATATTGTTCAAACCCTTACATTCCAGCTCTGAATATTAGCCTGTCTAGCCATCACCATCCACAAAAAGATAATGTTGAGAGGGTAAAGATAACCATAAACACGTGCTTACATTAAAAATAACAGATCCCCCACCCATCCCTGTACACACAAACGGTATAGCACCAGCTGATGTTGAGGAGCTCACCATAGAACATTTGCTTCACCTGTTTGTAGGTTTGTGAGAGTTCTATTCAAACATCACGCCTCCTTTATTTCATCACCAATGAGCGTACTGATTGCAGATGTACTTTGTCAATAAAGTAAATTTTTTTTGTCTAAGTAGATTGAATAGTTCACAAGGAGTTCTCTTATTTTGTTAAAATAATTTCCCGTCTTGTGAATGTGCTTCCTCACTGTAACATTACACATTAAGCAAGGACAGCCTGGTTTTAATATCCATCTTTAATTCCCCTGCAGTTTTCTATGTGAAGCGTATCAGACGTAGGGGGGCTAATGGTGTGCTATGGAGACTGAGCCGGACCCAGTTTAGCTGTCCTAGCCGTGCCCTCAGAGACCAGTGGACCAAACATCTAAGAGCTGCTCTCAAAACTCACAGTAAGGATGCCAATTTAGCCACCAGGCTGATTTAGGTCACAGTCACAAAAGTGAGTATACCACTCAGATGTATGCAAATATTTTATATCTCTTTATATGAGACAACACGAAATGTGAAGTCAGTGAGTGTACAGCTTGGATAGATAGTTGTAATTTTTCAAATTTTTAATCCTCTGAAAATTCCACACACAGTCATGAATGTCTTAATTGCTAGCAAGAACAGTGAGTACATCTGTATGTAAAATTGTACTGACTGTGCCCAATCGGTACACGGTTATCCAAGCTGTAGACTGTTGACGATGTTTGAAAGTGTTATTTCCTTAGTGGTGTCCAATGAAAATAGATAATAAAATATTTGCAGGTATGTTTAGGATGTACTCATATTTGGCATGTACTGTATATACTGTATTGTATTTGAATCCTTCTCCTTCATAGGTCCTTTGCGTCCCAGCAGTTTATTGGTGTTTATTAACCCATTTGGAGGGAAGAAGAGAGGAAGAGACATATATCACTCTCTAGTGGCTCCTATCTTTGAGCTGGCTGGCATCAGCTGCCATGTTATAGGTAGGAAATATACTATTTCATGTTTCGTAATCGTTCTACCAGGTTTGTGTCATGCTTATGCTTCCTTTTATGCCTCGTTAGTAACTGAGCGGGCAAACCAGGCGAGAGACCACTTGCTGAAGAAAGACTTGACAGGCTTTGATGGGAAAGTGTGCTCATTTTTTAACCGTACCCGAGCAATGTCTGCAAGCACAACCTCTGTGTTTGTGTTTTTACAACAGTGTGGTGTGTGTGGGTGGGGATGGCATGTTCAGTGAAGTACTCCATGGTGTGATTGGACGAACACAACAAGAGGCTGGCCTCTGCGAGAATGATCCTGCTGTGGCATTACAACCTTGTCCGCTTCACATCGGCATCATCCCTGCAGGTGGTAACTAACGCTGGAAGTCTTTGCCAAAGCATTCAAGTCGAACTGACAGCAGTGTGTTGTCCCCGTAGGATCCACAGACTGTGTGTGTTACGCTACTGTGGGGGTGATCGACCCCGTCACTTCAGCTTTGCATATCATCATTGGTAGGTACGGAACAAAGAAGAAATAGGGACACCTGTTTCTATAAATAAATACCGGTGGTTGTGGGTCCACAAAGTTGTTGTTAAGCCACGGCAAAAAGAAAAGTCAAATATTTTAAGTTAAAATTTTTATCTAAACAGTCTATCTCGTGTCATTTTCACTTTAAGTCAAAATTGGGCATTGAGTATGACTCATATACGGCCTTAAGGGCATACTTTGTATATGTTTGTGTGACCACTGGAGTCTTAAACCTGACAATGTTTCTGCAGGGGACTCTCAACCTTTGGACGTCTGCTCAGTGCATCATGGCAACACTCTGGTGCGCTACTCTGTGTCCCTGTTGGGCTATGGCTTCTATGGTGACGTGCTGGTAGAGAGTGAAAAACATCGCTGGATGGGGCCTCTCAGATATGACTATGCCGGTATGGACTTTGGGGACATACAGTATATGTTTTTTAGTTGTTTTTTTAAATAACTAAAAAAACTTATACTGTGTGGGCTGGGAAGAATGGGAGTTCTAAAATAGAGTTGCTCGTCTGCACCATATTTATTTCTTTTTACCTCATGTACAGTAAGTGTAATGGCTACATGTAACAGCACATTTGTTTGTATAGTGTGTCGTCCTAGCCCTTTGATAATACATTGGTTACAACTTTTTGGCCTTGGAGTTTTGCACATAAGCTAATTGCTGGTCCCTTTCTGTCCAGGCACGATGGTATATCTGAACAACAGGAGCTATGCAGGCATAGTTCGGTTTCTGCCAGCTGACCCACTGCTTTCCAGCCCCAGGGACAAAACACGCTGTCTCTCAGGGTAATAATGCACATATCAAAGAAACAATTGTAGCAGCTGGGATTCGTTTTCGTTCTGTCCCTTCAGTTGACCTCATCTGTTTAATATGAGCAAATGTAAAGAGAAACCGAAGGATCGTTATTATTCAATGTGTTACAGTAACTGTTGTCCCTGAGCAACAGGGGCTCAGGTGTTGCATGCAGGTGATTTCAAGGAAAGGCGAACCGTTACAGCACTGCTGTACCTGGTTGTCATGCTCTGTCTTATGAATGGATGTCAAGGTTGAGTCCATCATTGTCTCATATTTCCATCCTGTGTGTGTGTGTGTGTGTGTGTACGCCTGTGTACATTCAGGTGCAATGTATGTTCCAGGAGCACAGAAAGACTTTTCCCACACACCCCAGATGCTAGCTCGCTCTACAGCTCCCACCTCAGCCAGATCAGTGGAGACTCAGATGGTAAACACACACAATATCAAACACATCGTAATTATGGTTCACGTCTGTTGAAATCTGTTGACTTTAAACTACTTCAACCTGAAATATAAACCTAAACGGCCCTGTGTGGAAAAGTGACTGCCCCCTAAACCTAATAACTGGTTGGGCCACCCTTCACACCTGCAATCAAGTGTCTCTTACAGCGCTGTGCAGGACTTGTGGCCCACTACTGGTGTGTTTTTCTGCAGCAGAATTCTAGTTTCTTTCAGCTTGAGGTCACCAACAGATGGCAGAACATTCTCCTTCAGGATTTTTTGATACACTACAGAATCCATGCTTCTATTTGTCAGAGAGCAGCAAAATAGCCCCAGACCATTGCACTACCACCACCACATTTTACTGTTGCTATGATGTTCTTTTTCTGAAATGCAGCGTTACTTTTACACCAGATGTAATGGGACACACATCTGGTCAAAAAGTTCAACTTTTGTCTCATCAGACAACAGGTATTTTCCCAAAGGTCTTCGGGATCATCAGAATGTTTTCCGGGTAAAATTGAGATAAGTCAAAGGCTGTGTTCGAAACCGCATACTAATTACTACTCATACTAACTCTTTGAGTATGCAGTGTGTCTACACTGTTGAGCATGTATCGTCAGCTTACTACTCATACCCAAACTACCCAGGATGCAACGCGACGTGACGTCACCGGGATGAGATCAGTCCAAACAGCGGTGTCAAGCAGGATATATTGCAAGTTGGTTCGCTTCTTGTTTTCAAAGTAAAAGCAGTGATTTATCACTGAGAAAAGTAAGGCGGTGTTTTATTTTGTGAAAATAACCTGAAGTGCGTTGCTCACTAGCTAGCTCGCTTAAATTTTGCTGAATTCGTCCGAATGAAATTGTAAACGGTTGGTGTTTGGACAAATAAATGGCACACTCGGGATCTAAACGGCCACTTTCTCGCCTGATTTTTAAAAAAACTCTCAATAATAATCTCAATTTACTGCAATGCCACATTTTGTTTACTGTATAGGTTATTGTTTTTGATGTACATATATTTACATTTATTCTGAACAGCACCTGCCACTTTTTATATTTATATTCTTATTCCTTATTTTATTTTTATTTGCATATTTTTTATTTTTACTTTCTACAAAATGCACCATGGAGTTGCACTCAAATTTCATTGTATGCAATACATTGTCAATAAAGGCGAGGAATTAAGTGATGTAATGGTAATGGTAATGGTAATGGTAATGGTAATGGTAATGGTAATGGTAATGGTTTTATTTCATTTGAACATGCATCAGATTCCAATTGAGTGCATCCCATAATCAGTTCACAGTTCCACATGTCAAAAAGGAGTAGGAAGAAGCAAAGCTTATTAAATCCTACCCCTCCATCTGGTACTTTTACAATCAGTAACTGTTACATTTGTTCACTTCCTGCTTTCCATAATACAGTTTAAGTTTCTTTTTTTTTTTTTTAATTTTTAATAATTTACCTCAAAATGACAATGACATAATGGGTACCATAGTAACCATAGTAACCATAGTAACCATAGTAACATGTATAAAGAGTTTAGAGCGAAAGTGAAATCAGCTTCAGCCTGTCGATTTCGGCTCGGGTAGGAGCGCAATGCATTGTGGGTTATCATGTAGTACGCTGTAGTGTAAACGCTTTGCATACTGTCTGTTGGATTGGGTATGCAGTATGGAGTGTGGATAGTATGGGCATGGACGTATGTAGTAGTACGATATCGTATGCGGTTTCGAACACAACCTTAATGTTCTTTTTGTTCAGGAGTGTTTTTCATCTTAGAACTCTGCCATGCAGGCAGTTTTTTGCCCAGTGTCTTCCTTATGGTGGAGTCATGAGCACTGACCTTAACTGAGGCAAGTGAGGCCTGCAGGTCTTTGGATGCTGTTGTGGGGTCTTTTGTGACTTCTTGGATGAGTCGTCACCGCGATTACCCAAATGGGGTAATTTTGGCTGGCCAGCCACTCCTGGAAGGTTCACCGCTGTTCCATGTTTTTGACATTTATTAAAAATGTCTCTCAATGTGTTTCGATGGAGTCCCAAAGCCTTAGATACCAGATTCTCAATCACTCATTGTTCCTCAATTTCTTTAGATACGTGCACACACACATGCACATACAAAATGCGTACAGTGTCTGTGTGTATGTATATATATTATATTATTATGTATATATATTAGGGATGTGGGTCATTTGGAAGTGAGCCATAATAAAAGTTTGGCATGGCTCAAAATGCTCAGTTTCAAAAGGTGTGGTAAAACCGTTTCTTTGTGACATCACACAGGGACAGACTTCCTTAGATATAAACTATCTGTGTTTTTCTTTAATGTACCTTTGCTTTGCTTCAAAATGTTTGTGCTAATCAGCCGTACACTTGCTGTACCCTGAACTCATCAGCCGTATAAACGCATATAAAATTCCAATATTGCTTCTGTTGCTGATGTGTTGTGTGATATACCGTGACAATGTAGTCTGAGAGCAATGTTTGCCTTTCCACTTTATCATGTACTCCAAATCAATACTGGAGGCAAGTTACTTTTAAATGTAGGAATTTTTAACCTGCTTCTAATCCTGTCCCCATCCTTTACTGTTTACGCTACAATGTGTCTTTGTGTCTGTTAGGTGACTGGGTGAGCGTGGAGGGCAAGTTCAGGTGTGTGTCTCTCACTTGTATGTCCTGCTCGTGTCCCAGAAGTCCTCTCGGCCTCTCTCCATCCGCTCACCTGGCAGACGGAACAGGGGATCTCATCCTGGTGTGGGACACTCACCCACTGGCGTTCCTCCAGTACCTCTACAGGCATACAAGCACACAGGACCGGGTAAGGTTGTATATTGTGTCATGACAATGAATATGGTTATGAACAGTCTTTTCCTGTTGTTTTTTTTTAGTTTGATCTGCCGTTTGTGGAAGTCCACCGAGTGAGGGCTGTTCGCTTCTCTGTCTTGTCTCATGAAGAAGAGGACGCATACAAGGAGGTAGGAGAGCCAACTGAAGTAGAAGCAATAGCAGCAGAAGAAGAGGATGGAGGGTATGTGGAGGACATACGCAGGAGTGGATCTCAGCAGCACTTCACAGAGAAACTTGGGGGACCTCCAAAGGCAACATGCGCCCCCCTCTGTGGTCTGTGCTGCAGGAAAGCCCCCACTTCGTCTGCGTGGAACTGTGATGGAGAGATTCTACCGTTTACTGATATCCTCTGCAGGTTAGCTAATACCATAACATCCTTATGCACCGTTCCTTCTGCTGTCTGCTCATGAAGTGTTGTTTGTCAGGATTCACGGACAGTTGGTACGACTCTACGCCAGAGGCATAGAAGATGCAGCGGCTCTGCACGGTTGCAACGAGGAACTGGTGAAAAGTGAAAGACGATGACAAATAGGGTCATGGCCAGGGGAAAAGGGGACGGGACAGAATGAGCATGGACTGAAGAGAGGTAACTGTAATGTTTTTTTTAAGGATTTAAATAATATACTATGTTCACATGTGTGAATTTGCTGTCACAATAAGATACTCCGAGGTTGCTTTGCTGTTAGTTTTGAGTTTATGTTTGTATTTATATGTTTCCTTGGTGTAAAAGTCAATAAAAGATAACTATTTACCATTCTCGTATACTCATGCAGTTTAATATGATCCAATACAATATGCTCGGTTTTTGATTGACACCATCAAAAAGGTATTTATGTGTTAATCGAATACACCATAATCCAAACAAAAGTAGTTGAAAGAAGTCAGTGTACAGCTTGTACGGCAGTTTTTATGTACTATCTCCCGAAAATGAGTCAACACGCATTCATTCATTCATTTTCTACCGCTTATCCTCACGAGCGTCGCGGCTGTGCTGGAGCCTATCCCAGCTGTCTTCTGGCGAGAGGCGGGGTACACCCATTCCCACCCACATTCATACCTAGTGGAGTGGCCAATTAACCTAGCATGTTTTTGGAATGTGGAAGGAAACCACAGTACCTGGAGAAAACCCACGCATGCACAGGGAGAACATGCAAACTCCACACAGAGATGGCAGAGGGTGGAATTGAACTCCGGTCCCCTAGCTGTGAGGCCTGGGTGCTAATCACTCGCCTGCTGTGCATCCAACACGCAGCCATTATTGTCGAAATAATTTTGGTCTTGCCTCCGGTCAAGCATGGCTATGGTAGAATCTGGTGATCTGGTATAGGCAAATGCTAAGCACATTGTGGCCTCAGGGGAGCGCCAAAGAATTGGAAAAATTAATTTGGCTGCAGCAATTGAAAATGTTGGTAATTGAGTATTCTACTGAAATTTTTGTTGATTAACTGAGTCGGAAAAAACATATTTTTGCTTGTTTAAAGAGCAATAATACATTTACAAGAAAAAAAATCACAAAATAATGAATGACCAACTGGTTTAAAACCCAATGAATTAATAAAGAGGAGGGGATTCCTATTGTGGTATTGCAGTGCCACGTTGCAACGGATACGCATCACGTTGTTTAGCCACATTTTCTGTCTTTTTGAACCTTTTTTTTTCTCTTTTGTTGCTTTCTCTAGCCTCTTCAATCTCCCTGCATCTTCATTAGACAGCCAAACTGACGTGCACCAATCATGACCGTGCTCAGAAGTGGTTGCAGACGTCATCCGTAGCCTGACGCAGCACCACACACAGCAAAAGTTCCTCCTGCGCTAAAAGAGCTGCATAGTGTCTGTATGCTCCCAAATCCGCACTGAGGATCCGTACTCATCCCCAAATTTTGCCCACACTTGCAAGTAAATCGACCCCGGTGAGACATTTTTTGTGGCAGCTTTTGTACTGTGCAAAACGTCTATCACAAAGACGGGAAGTCCCACACACTGCAGACATGCTTGTTCTGAACGTTGTATCGGACCATATCGGTACTGTGCTTTTCACTGATAATGGCCGATACCAATCGGTTGCCGATCAATCAGAGCACCTCTAGTTTCCCCAATACTGTTTCTCTAGAAAAGGATCAATTAAAAGGGACCTATTATAATTCTTCCACTTTCCCGACCTATAAATGTCATGTAAATGTTGTAGCGGAGTGGAGGTACCTAGAGGACAGTCTGAAGTGGAATAAAAGTGGAAGTCCATTGAAATACTGGAAGATCTAGTGAGCTCTCTGTGCGAGTCTCCATCTCAATACGAAACACAGAAAATGAGCACAATAGGTCCCTTTAAAAATTGCTGGTTTGTTACGCCGGTGTGTGCAATGCTTCGTGGGTAATGCAGTGTGAAGCAAGTCGAGTAGTGTAGCACCACCCGCTGGTGAAATGTGGGCAGTGACGATAACATGCTGTTGCAGCAGGAGCGCAAATACTATATCGCTCGTCAGGTAATAACTGCACCTAAAAATTGATGCTGAGTCGCACATAATCTGAACGAGTTCTATATTTACAAATAAGTTGCATTCAGTTCAACGTTCTCTGAAAAATACATGTGTTCAATGAACATGTTTTTTGTCCCTTGTTTACACTTGGAATAGCTGTTAGCTTTGAGCCTCACCTTTTCACTACCACAAGTGTCCGGACCTGCCATCAGAGACCACAATGCACGTAATTCCCGACGTACGCCACCTTACATTAAACACAGCAGCAGGCTAATCCAGGCATCTAACCCCATCAGCATTTCGGCTCTACATGGCCAAATAGGAGAACATTTGATGGTCTATTTGCGGGATCTCAGCCTCCTTGAGAAAAAATGAACAGTCAGAAAATACAGCCAGATTTTAACTTTATATTAATCATTGTTATTAGTTGTTGTTAATTATTAGTTGTCTAATGAGTCACTTTCTCTGTTTGGTTGGAAACGCCAATAAAGATGAGATGAATGAGATAGTTGAAAAGTTCAACTACCACTTTGTAAATATTGGTCCAAAGCTGAAAGAAGGAAATCCAAAATTCAGGACAAAGGAGCAAAGGAATGAAACAATAGAAATGAATCCTAATTCATTGTTTCTCAATGATGTGACAAAAAAGGAAATTATTGATATTGTCAATAACAGTAAAGCAAAACATCAACTGATTGTAATGGATTCCAAATGGAAACTATAAAAAGGGTAATCAATGAGATCTGGCTAGACCAGATGAAACTATCAAAACAATTAATCAACTAAACTTTAGTTACATTTGGAGAAACCGAGTTCACTATATCAAAAAATCTGAAACTATGAAAGAATATAAAGAAGGCGGCCTACAAGCAATTGATTTCCAATGTTTAAATGCTGTCTTAAAAATAAAATGGTTGAAATCTTTTGTGATGGATAGAAATAGTATTTGGTTTTGTCTCCCCAGAGGATTATTTGAAAGAAATGTCCTTAAATACGACTACTATATGAAAAACGACCCATAAAGTTGTCATCCTTTCACAAACAGGTTCTATTATGCAAAAAAATGATGTATAACCATAATTTTATGCCACACCAAACACCCATCTAGAATAATAGATGTGTAATATAGAAAATCTCTCTTTTCACAACACTGGATGGATAAAGGTATTTGGTCAATATCGCATCTTATGGATAATCATGGATAATCACGGCAACTGGTTTTCATATGAAAACTTCTGTCCAGCTCATGGTATTAATTGTAGAACATCTGAATTTAATAAAGTATTCAAAGCGATTCGTACACCAGTCAAACAACTTATTTGGAAAGTCTGCCTCCTCCTAATTTACCACTACTCTATATAAATGAACAAGACTTTCTAAACAAAGAGATAGCAAACAAAATCATTTGAATAACACTCTATATCCAATACGTTCAAATAGAAACTCCATTATACACAAGTTCTCTGATGTAGAGGTAAAAAATGAAGGACCCGATATCTAACATTCCCCGCAACATTCACCAAAGTTGACACAAGCACATTTTAAGATCTTTTCTTTTGTGTGTGTTTACCTTGTGCCTTGAATGTGTTTGCCTATAGATTAGCACATTTGTATGCCTTTGTTTTCTATATTCGTTCCTAATTAAAAAAACAAAAAAAAACGAATATACTTCCTGTTTGTGGTGCTGGGTCGGTCTGTAGCCGCTTCTGATTGGTTGCTTTTGCCTTTAGCATTGCATGCTGGGTAATGCAGTTACTTACCTGTCATTACTCATGGATTTCTATGTGCGGTGTTACTACATAAAACTACAGTACACGACAATACTTTACTGGTTGTGATATTTGATATGCTTACCTGGGCTACATATGTTGTTGTTTATGGATGTATATTAAATAACTATATCTACATGTTTAAGTGAATATGTATATGTATTTGTATACCTTATACAATATTTACAATGTTTTCAATATTCTTGTTACAATAGCCTTTATATTTTCAGGTTCACAACCTGTTATTTGTGGAGATAAAAAAAATCTGTTGAAAAAAAAAAAATCTACAGCGAGTTATAACAACGTGTCCTATCCTAGCGACCCCTTTCTGTGGGAAGAAAAGAAAAAACGAACACAGCCTGTATGGATATATGGCACAAGGTGGGATGAAAAGTCAACTGAAATCCCAACTTTCCTCAACACACAACCTTTGTGTTAATGCTGCCACCTAGCATTGCAAAAGAAGCCTTCCTCCCTATGTGGTCTATTGAGAATGTTGCTTAACAGTCAAACGTACGTTCTGACAGAGCAGGTATAACAGCGTCGTCACTTCACCTTTCAGGTTCTTCAGAAACATTTGACACAATGGTCAGGAATGTTTGTCGCCCTCAGCACAATGGTTGATTACATTAGAGAGGCTCAGATCAAGTCTTTTGCTTTGGTTACAGTGGAGACTTTGTAACAAGTCATCTCCAAACAATGGATGTGGTGCAGGGCGGTGGAGCGTGGCTCGCCCCACGCAGTGGTAATTTGGTCGACTGGGCAGCACCAACATGGGTGTGACGGCACACCAGGGGAGGTGTCCACATTTTCAGCTTGGCACAGTGAGAATTTCGCAACAAAACAAATGGTGCCCTGAAAGATCACCAGCTCTGACCTGGTATATTGTTGGTGCACGCAAAGCGCACCCTGCGCTGTGGTAAATTGGCTGACAGTTGCACATTACACACGTCAGCAAAACCTCACAGGCAGGTTTTTCAATGCAATAAACATTCACAGCAACCCCAATTTAATGTAATCATCTGAACTGGCATGTACATGCCATGGATGAATTGTCCATCACATCTGATGTCAGATCAAAGACGTCACCCATAATGGGAACTCAACCTGACGGCAGCTGAAAGTATGATGCCAACTATCCATCCATCCATTTTCTATGCCGCTTATCCTGTTGTATTCTAGTGCTAAACGATGCCAAAGATTCAGATAATGAGGTTTGTGCATTTGGAAGGTAGTCCTAAAAGAAGTTTGGGACGGCTCAAAATGCTCGGTTTCAGAGGGCATGGTAAAACTGCTCCTTTGTGATGTCACAGAACTTCCATATATGGGCGTATCTGTAAGCCTGATAAGCACTCTGCTCTCCCCCAAGCTTGCTACTTGCTAGCAATTCCTAAAGACACCACAATCAGACACAAGTGGTTGGAGTTCCTGATTCCCTACCAGCAAAAGAAATGCATTTTAATCTGTCAAAGCCATTTCACACTGGACTGTTTAGTGAACATGGGCCACTATGCAGCTGGACAGGCCGATGCCTTTCCAACAGTACTTGGTCATGTGGACCGAGCAAGCAGTAAATAACAATTTAACAGTGTCCGAAACGTTTCCCACGACAATTAGTGGCCACATTTGTTACAGATGCTCCACCCCAATACTGGCAGTAGGTCTCAAAGAGCAAAGTATAAAAATAATTTAAAACCAGACACCTCATATCTTTCCCAAGGTCAATTGCTGTCTTTCACCATCTTGAAGCCATCCAAATGGCTTGGCTCTTCTATTATAAAACCATTGTGTATCCCTGAGTCAGTCATGGCGGGGTCCTGCAATGTCATGGAGCCACCCATTGCAACCAAATGCTCCTCGCTCCGTACAAAGTCAAGTATTCAGCAGAACGTTTCAGCAGAAAAGGAGGTCAAGTGAAGCTCCACTGCTGGTAGTGGTCAGCGGCATTACATTTGTCCATCTGAATAGTGCTTCCTTTCAGCTGTAAACATTCCCCGCTGCTGGGATTCTTCAGAAGGTTCTCCTGAAAAGGCCAAATTGTACAGATATCGATTGGCTGTGTCACAGTCGAAGAAATTTTGAAGAATGAAAAATAAAATGAAAATGAATTGAAGAATGAAAACAAGGATTGAAACAGCCAACCTTTGTGAAGATCCACTCTTGTTGTGGCGATAAACTAGTCCCCTTCCCGTGCAGCTGACATTTCTCCATCTTCACGGGCGCCGGATGAGGCACCGCATGAAGACACAGCTCCTTTCCGATATTATGACGCAGTTCCTTATTGGAAGTATACTCAAAGTACTGTAGAGGACATAAACAGATTGCTCAGCTAATCATCTCCAATTCTGATGTCTGCAATTAGATTTCTGTGTGTACCTGGTTGCCTCCCATGTTGTGACAACTGTACATGATAAGGGGTTTTCCTCCAGTGCTCTTTTCACCGGTATCCAGGCAGGTTCTAGATCCCGCGTTCCGTATCTGAAGCGACAGGCACAATACATGACATGTAGAGCAGTGGTTCACAAAATTGTACAGTGATACAGTACCCATTCAGACATTTGAAGTGAAGCTATGTACCCCATCTGTCACGGTTCTGCTCCTGTTTCCAGGTTGCTAGTCCCTGCCTTCTCCTGGTTTGTGTTTTCCGTGTTTTCCAGATGTCCTTGAGTGGGCTGGAGGCGGGAGGACTGGGCACACCTGAAGTCCATCAATTCTACTGCCCACTTAAGGCCACTGCTTGTTGCAGATACCTGCTAGCCCTCTGGTGCTTAGGTCAGCCCAGCTCTCCCAAGCCATCCAGCCAGCCTCCTGCAGTACGCTGGTTGTTTTTGCATAGCAGTGCCCAGTTGGGAGATTTTGTTGTTAGTTTCCTTTTTGCCTCGCCACTGCCTTGTTTTGGGTCGGCAACCTCTTGGAGGTTGCCTTAGATTTTTCAGATTAAAAGACTGTAAGACTGCACCTCTTGTTGCCTTCATCTGCATCTGGGGCCCAACCCTCGACACACCGTGACACCATCACTTACAAAACATTAACCTTTATATCTTAATGAACTTGAAATATTGAATATTTACTAACTCATTTGCTCCCAAAGATGTATTTATACTGTTTTTTCACCCCGACAACTGTCCCACTTTTACCTTTTTTGCACTAGAGGCAAAAAGAGGTGATGATGCAACTCCATAATAAAAAGAGTTTTAAGCTGGAAAGATGGCTACAAAGTGGAGAACTGCCTTTGACAACAACTTAAGAAGTTGGCCTGCAACTTTCCGATAGAAATACTGTACGTTAATAAATACTTGCTGCACAGCAACCAGGAAGTGAAAAGCCACAGAGTCTTGGGGCTTTGAAGAGATTATGCAGAGGGAACATTTGAAGGCATTCACACGCGTGCACACACAGTTCAGTTGCTGGAGCCTATCCCAACTGTCTTGGAGCGATAGAAGGGGTACAATCTGGACTGGTGGCCAGCCAATCACAGGGCACATACAGACAAACAACCATTTACACTAACATTCATACCTATGGACAATTTGGAGTGGCCAATTAACCTAGCATGTTTTTGGAATGTGGGAGGAAACCGGAGTACCCGGAGAAAACCCACACATGCACGGGGAGAACATGCAAACTCCACACAGAGATGGCCGAGGGTGGAATCGTACTCGGGTTTCCAAGCTGTGTGGCCTGCGCACTAACCACTCACCCTCCATGTAGCCTTTTCAAGACACTGAATACACAAAATAATTATAAATAATTTGTCAATGAACCACTTCATGCTCTTTCTCCTTTCTGCTCTGTTTTCCTTGCATCGTGAGGAATTTGGCGCAGTTGTAATTGTGAGTGTTATGGGTTTTTTTAGGCTATAGAAAACACCACTTACTGCTCCATACTTGACAGGGATTTTATCTGGAATGAAAGCTTCTGGGTAGACATTGTTTAGGTACCAAGAGAAGTTCTTGCACTGCAAGTTCTCTCTCAGTTTTAGACGATCTGAGATGTCTCCATAGGTGTGCTACAACAAAAACAGAAAACATTGTTATTTGTAAAATATGTATGACCCTGTGACTCCCCACACTGACCTCTCTGGCCATATCAGCAGCCATCTTGTTCCGACGATAGAAGATCTGCTTGTAGTCGTCCATCCACACTTCGGCCAGGCGCACTTGGTTGCGAGTGATCTCTGTGCCCTTAGGGAAGGTGTGCGGGCTCTTGGTCCGGAAGACGTGGCCCACAACAGAACAAGAAATGATCTCCAGCTGACCGCCACACTGCCACACCTGTCACACACAAAAGCAAGACAAATGTTTTTATGTTTATGTAAATTCATGCAAAACTAAAAGCAAACTAAAAGCATGTTGTGCTTCGACAGTGTTTCACTGATTTTACAAATATCAGAATGAAAGATCAGGAAAGTGGAAAATATCTTTGAGTGAAAAATATATTTGAGAGAGTCATTGCTGCTGAAAATGTTTTGCAGACTGCTCATGCTGCTTGTTCAGAAATCAATGGAATGTGCTTTGATGGATCGCTAACTTGGGCATACTGAAGCCTATCCCAGCTATCTTCGGGCGAGAGGTGGGGTACATTCAAACAACCATTCAAACAACCATTCAAAAACATGTTAGGTTAATTGGGTTAATTAACATAATGAATCCAATCAACCTAACATGTTTTTGGAATGTGGGAGGAAACCGGAGTACCCAGAGAAAACCCACACATGCAGAACATGCAAACTTCACACAGGGATGCCCGAGCAAAGAATCGAACCTGTGTCTCCTGGCCGTGTGGCCTACACGCAAACCGCTTGATTTAGTATTTTCAAAAATGCCGCTGTACAAGTGAGCGGTTGGTTTGTCAGGTAACAGTCGCCATAACAATCGCTCATCTTCATAATTCCCTCCCATACCTGCTTCCATTGCTCTTATTTCTAGTGAATTTGTCACATATTTGTTGTTTAATGTGTAAGGCGGGATAAAATGACTGACCCGGAAGGACATCTCCACATTCTCACCGCCCCAAATCTCCATTTGGTCATCATATGTTCCGATGTGTTCAAAGAAGCTCTTTGAGATGGAAAATAAACCGCCGGCAAAAGTGGGTGTTCTGAAATGTTCACAAGTAAAAAAAAAAGATTAATGGCTCCAATGAGACCAGGGTGGAATCAGTCTAAGATTATCTTCGTACTTGACAGGATAGGTTTCATCCTTGCGCAGATCACGGGCATCTGCAGGGATGGGCTCCCAGCCAAACCCTAAGCTCCAGTCAAAGTTTCCTCGGTTGTAAGCACGCTCAGTCGCAGTGGGCTTTCTGAACGCGAACGTGTTGAGGTCAATGGAGGCGATGTGAGGACTGACCACAGCGGTTGGCACTTCAACGATACGGCGAAGCAGCGGCTCTAACCAACCATGGAAACACTCACCTGAAACCGCACAATGTCGTACTTATAAGAATGTGTCACATGGAACCATCAGCCACCAAGGGTGCTAATGCTGCTGCTCGTTCATGTGGTTATTTGTGTGAACTTGCTCACAGTGTGCATCGAGGAAGGTGAGAACTTGGCCCTGTGCGACACTAGCACCCAGCAGCCTGGCTGTGATCAGGCCCTTCCTCTCCGGCTGCCTCAGCACACTGACAATCTTGAGTTCGCGCACAAACTCCTCCAGGTGGCTCTTCAGGTACTCTGCGGGAATACAGCATCAAAAAGTTGGCCTGGAGGACGCTCATTGTTGACGCCTATTGTCTATCATCTACTGTTGCCTGCCCTTTGAGGCTCTTTTGTGATTAAGGGCTATATAAATAAACCTGACTTGACTATTAAAAGTAACAACGGCAGTGGGACAGATGACGCATGCCATCAACCAGGGAGTGGTCACATAGTGAGCAGAACATTCACACACCTCTTTGGAACAAATATTTAACCAACGAACTGAGTAGTTTTTAGTAACTTTTCCTCAACCTATAGTCATGGTTTTATTTTATATGAGTTTATTAAGTTGCACTTAAATACACCACAGTTCCACATGTCCAAAAGGAACAGGAAGAAACTAAGCTTATTTACTTGACACTCACTATATGCGCTACATTAACGCTCAATTTGGACTCTTAGGAAAACCAGTCAGACTGCACTTCCGGAATAGAAATACAAATTTCCCCACTGAGGGACGAATAAAGGCATATCTTAATAACAAACAAAAAACAGACCGTGTACATATATTTATATTGTTTATTTTGTATATTATATATTTTCATTCTTTTTTTTATAGATGTGTCTGCACCTACTTCACCAAAACAAAATTCCTAGTATGTGTTTGATCATACCTGGCAATAAACCATTTCTGATTCTGATTCTGATTTAATCTGACCCCACATCCATTTCACATCTGTTGCAGTACATTTATGACTTCCTGTATTCCATTTTTTTATTCCATTTTTTTTACTACATAGAACAGTGGTAAGGTAACATAACAGTGTAGTAATGTAAGATGTTTTTTCACTATCATAATAAGCAGAAATACAGTGGTATAAAAAGGTTTGAGCACCCCAGATCATTTTCAGGATGTTCCTTTGTAAATGACTGGTTGTTGGGATCATCCATTCCAGGTAAATATATCATATAGCAGACCAACACAGGGATAGATGAGAAGGGAAATGAACTTTATAGGATTTACAGAAAGTCTACAATCATTATTTAAACTAAAGTAGGCAGGTGGATACATTTGGGCACCCTTGTTGTTTTATTGGTTAGAATACCTTTAACACTAATTATTGGAACACAACATTAGTTTGGTAAGCTCATTGACCCTTGACCTGCATACACAAGTGAAGCCATTCATAGAAAGGATATTTAAGATGGCACCATGGTAGCCTCAAAACAACTGTCACATGACCTGAGAGCAAAGATTGTTCAACATCCTGGTCTAGGGGAAGGATACAAAAGCTAGCTCAGAGATTGCAGCTGTCAGGTTCCACTCTGAGGAACATAGTGAGGACATGGAAGACCACAGGAACAGTTCTAGTCTGGAGTGGCAGGCCAAGTGGCAGGCCAATAACTATTGAGCTATTCTGGTAGAGTCATGAGGAAGAAGCCTTATCTGATCACATGCCACAAACGGAGTGGCTTGAGGTATGCTAAAGCACATTTGGACAAGCCAGCTTCATTTTGGAATAAGGTGCTGTGGACTGATGAAAGTCAAATGGAGTTATTTGGACATTTGGAGTTATTTGGGCTGTGTGGCCAGTGCAGGTACTGGAAATCTTCAAGTTGAAGGTGGCATGGATTCCAGTCAGTATCAGCAGATTGTTGCCAACAGTCTTCAAGAATCAGTGACAAAGTTGAAGTTGGCTGGATACTTCCACCAAGACAATGACCCTAAACACTGCTCCAATTCTACTAAGGCATTCATGCAGAGGAACAAGTACAACGTTCTGGAATGGCCATCTCAGTCCCCAGACCAAAATATTATTGAAAATCAGAATATCTATTATTGCTTGGAAACCATCAAACCTGACTCAACTGGAGATGTTTTAGAAAGAGGAATGGTCCAAAATACCTTCAGCCAGAATCCAGACCCTCATTGGAAGCTATAGGAAGCATTTAGTTTTGCAAATATTGATGTATTTTTTCTGATGGGGTGCACCTGCCTACTTTAGTTTAAATAAAGTTCATTTCCCTTCTCATCTATCCCTGTGTTGGTCTGCTATATGATATATTTACCTGGAATGGATGATCTCAACAACCAGTCATTTATAAAGGAAAATATTGAAAATGACCAGGGGTGCCCAAACCTTTTTATACCACTGTATATACTGTATAGTAATCAGTGTAATAATGTATAAATACAAATAAGGTGAGACAGATACACATGTACCACATGAACTGATTGTATTGTTTCTTGAATTCGTTCATCTTGGTACATTGTTTAAGTTCCTTACTTAATCTGTTCTACAATGTTATTCCACATCCTGAAATACTGTGGGTTTTTAACGTTGTTCTCACATAGAAGTGTTTAGTTCATGCCTGAAGTCGTATTTGTCTTCTCCTGTAGAAAATGACTGTATGACATTTTGGTTAATTAGTTATTGTTAGCGTGCATCATTTTAGCTGTTTGAAATGTTGATGTTGTTTACAACATCAGTGAGTTTTAGAAATAAATAATTTGTACGATCTCTTTTATGGATTATCCTCATTGAACTTTTTTGCAGTACATTTAGTACGTGAACCTAATTTTTCTAAAATGACAACTTTGTTTTGCTTTGTTTGTTTCTCATAATATGATGACTGAAAACTACTAAAAATGATGTAATTTTTCCTCGTAATGTTACAAATTTATTTTCTTTTGTCTTGTTAGAGTACGAGTTCCTTCTCTTAATATTTTGACGTTATTCTCATAAAATGATTATGATGATTATGATTATAATGAAAATGATTATTCTCATAAAATGATTATGCCTGTAATTTTTTTGTCGTTGTTTTTATTCCCATAATATTTTGACTTTATTCTTGTAACATTGTTTCTCCCCAAACGAATTAAAAAAAAAAAAAAAACCTGTATTATTTAGTTTGTCAGCCTACAAGTTTAAGAAAAGAAGCCACAGGCCCCACTTTGGACACCCCTTACTGCGTCTTCATACCTTCAGTGCTGGAGTCATCCACCAAGATGATCTCCTTGAGCAGGATGGCGGGGGATGTGTGCAGGACACTGTACACCGTCCTGAGTAGGGTGGACCACGCCTCGTTGTGGAACACTATAATAACACTGGTGGTGGGTAGGGGAGGACAGCGGGGAAACTTCTGCCCTACACACCTGGGGGGGGGTGGATTAGAGAGAGAAAAGAGAAAATGCGAAAAGTCAAATGATTTGTCGTTCCTGTGTTGAGAGATTTAACAGAGCCTTAAGTAAGCAGAACACTATCTAAAGTATATTACAGATAATTCTTTAAGGAGAGGCTAACTGTTCCACACTTTGACCCCTGAACTAGAGGGCCCATTTCCGTGATACAGATGAGCTGTCAATCATTTACCACCGTGAGAGTAGTCCAGGTCCGGTATCAATGGAGCTGGGCTGTGTCAGCACTGCTACTCTGCTAAGTGTAACGCTGATAAAACCAAACGAACAAAGCTCCTCTTACTCTGGAGGCCGCGTATCCGCGCCAAGGCTCCGGCTGAGAGAGATGCGGTCACTGGCAAACTGGTTGAAACAGTGCTTGGCCATGCCCGTCTGCTTCTCCTTCTCCTCTTCTGGTGACAAAACATCCTTTTGAAATCCCTTCCCATCAGCCCCTGGGGCGTTGGGGTCCTGCGGTGGTCTATCCAGGTAAGGCTTGAGCTCCTCCTTGCTGTAGAAGCCAGAAGGGCAAACAATGTTTTGGGTGGGCTCCACCAGGTCTGGTAAAGGAGGAGGTGGCGGAGCACCAATCTGGAAGTTGCCAATGTTGTTGACAGCCTCACGAACCATGCCGATCATCATGTCCTTCTTGTCCACTAGTTCCTGGAACCAGGGGTCACCAGAGGGTGAGGGGCCAGCATCCCTCTGCAAAACCACCAAGGCTACCATGAAGACAGCCCCCCCGATGAGAGCCCACTTCACAGGGGACATACGCCGTCGTGGTAGAAGACGCATGATTCAACTCCTTCAAGGCTGCAGAAGAAAACTGATTTGAGGAAGTAGCAATCGGCGGTTAGCAACCGCTGACAGATGAGTTCAACCGCTCACGCTCTGCCTTCAGGTGTCATGGCAGCAGCTCCTCGTCCACCTGCCTTGCCTCCCTGTGGGACAAAGAGTGGAAGGTGGAGAAGAGGCAGGAGCACACCTCTCTTCAAGCAACACCTGCCCATATTGAGGCCACGTGGCTGCATGTTGACGCCCACATGGTGTGACTCAAGATGGATGACTTTTGAAACGTGACGTCACAACTACTTAGTCCACAGAGGCTTTGGCAACCGTCTCCTGTTTCCTGGATGGTCCAAACAGGATATCAACGCAATACAGGATATGTGCTTGTTTTGAAACAGAGTATTGTCTGTCTCTTGACTCTCTCTTCGCTTGGCCATCATTTATTTATCCCCGTACTCATGAGTCATTCAAGAGGGGCCCCTTCATGTTAGAAGCTTTCTATAAAGCACACTGATAGCATAAATTGTTGTACATTCACAGCAAGTACTGTAACATAACAGTATCATTAACGAAATCAGTTAACAGTTATTCAATTTAGAAAGTTGACTCACTCTGTAACTCATCTCACCTCCGCTTCCGCAGCTTCCCATTTAGCTGTTCGGCGATTTAATTTGGAAAAAAAACATTTAATGATTGTGAAAATGTGATGTTTAATTAGTTGACCAACCTGGCCACCGACCTCCTCCGATTGATTTTGGTGAGGCTGTTAACAAAATAGCGCCTCTTGCTGGCTGAAAAGTGAACTGTCACAACACAAAACAATAAATGAAAATCCGAGAGTCTGGCCCCTCATGGCAATTTACTACATTTTGAAATTTGTAAAATCAGGTCTGGTAAAGGAAGTATTGAAGGAACTTTAATTTGATGCCTCGTTCACTTGTTTACCCCAAATATTAAAGAAGTGAGAGCAGCTTTGGTCCTCATTGCTTTAACGTTGAGGCAAGACAAGCTGTTGTGGACCCACAGACCTTGCACTGTATTTAGGCGAATACTTCAAATGTATGTATTCTGATTACATATATAATTTCTATGTATTTGGATTACTTCATTTTAGTTGATACCAGGTCATAAAATTCATGTGATGCATATTTGTCAGTGCAACATAAATAAAACAATTGATTTAATAATATTAATAAACTCAATGTGTTTTAATTACATAAAATTTATATATATACTGTATATATATTTGTAATCGATAAATCAAATGGATTTCACTTTGAGCTACAGTGATATAGCCAGGCGTATGGACTGTTCCCAACCCACCATCAGAAACCTGCTTGAACGCCACAACATGTCAGGCTCTGGTAACAGTAGTGAGATGGTGGTGAGTGACAACTCACGGTGTTGCAACACCTGTGGGACTGGTTTCGCTGTGGCAGTCTACAGCACAGGAAACACCCAGCAGGAACAACACCCGGATCTACAGCACAGGAAACACCCAGCAGGAACAACACCCGGATCTACAGCACAGGAAACACCCAGCAGGAACAACACCCGGATCTACAGCACAGGAAACACCCAGCAGGAACAACACCCGGATCTACAGCACAGGAAACACCCAACAGGAACCACACCCGGATCAGCAGCCTGGTATTGACTTTGCGTTTGGCAGCTGCCATTTTCTTTTGTTAAGTTTTTGTGTTTTGAAACTATTTTTGTTTCTGCCAATGTCCTAAACAAATGATTCATATTAGGGATGAGCCAGTACACCATTATCTGTATTTGTATTTGTACCTGTACCTGTACCTGTACCTGTACCTGTACCTGTACCTGTACCTGTACCTGTATCTGTTCACCCTACTAAATGAGCTGTATCCTTATCCGTAATCGGGGTGGGCGGGAGTGAGTGTGACTTAACCGGAAATGGGTGGGGCTTAAATCAGTACATCGCTTTAAATCTGAAACTGACATGGATTGATCAGAAGTTGCTATATGTATTGTTTATTATTCAGCTACATGTGTACTGTGAATGTGTGTAAGTGATCATTGGGACTATTCTATAGTTATTTTTAATGAGCTGTGTGAAGTTGGTGATTCACGCAAACATCTGTCAGCCTTGCTGTATTTTCCCAAAAGCATCGAGTTCAGTACTTCAAGCAGTTTTCCAAATGACTTTATATCAGCAGCCAAACCACCGTCAGCAGAGAGAGAGAAAAAAACACCCTCAGTGACTGATGCACGATCGTGCCCGCTGTCTTGAAAATAATGTACCGTTTACATTATGAAACAAGTTGAAGATTGCAAGGTGCATACTGCTATGTACTGAGAGGAGTGTAATATTTTAGCTCGCTTATGTCAGGAATACATGCAGCATGCTTGATGCCGCCCTTGTAATACTGTGCAAGTGTACCTAATGTTGTGGCCAGTCAATACAGGTTACCGTTACCACTGTCTGTGTACTGCTAACTGAAAATTAACAAAATTATTGTATTGTAGCTAACACGCCTGAAAAAGACAAAAAGAAAAAAGGCGCTCATGCTATCCCTGATGCATAAGTGACTGATGTCACACAAGCCTGCAGACAAGCCCGCGTACGTTCCGAAACAAGCTTACCTTTAGACACAAGTAACTTTAGATACAAACCAAACTGGAGGAGAGCTGAAGAAAACTAATAAAGTGAAGGCAGTGTGACCAACGCAACACTTGCCGATTGAACCGCGTACGTGAACGAGACACTCTTTCCTCCTCGGGAGAGGCGGTCGCTGTGTGCAACTGACCAATCACAGAGCGTGAAGAGTGAATACATAATGAGCATTTTCTTTAAACACGAATACAGATAATGATGAAATGTACTGGTTTCATACTCATATCCGGCAAAAATGTATTATCCGTAAAAGATACTATCCGTCTCAACCCGACAAATGATGGCCTTCGATGACCTGCTGCTGCCTACAAACTACCTCACGATTCATCATCCGTGCAATCGTGAATGCACGGATGGTAGGGTGGTCTTTTTACCACCCTTGTGGACCTTGCGGTATTACACCCAAACACCAACAACGGAGATTTGGATTATTTTAGACACAAACATATTTAAAAAATAGTGGGCTTTTTTTTTTTTTTACAACTGAATTATTTACATCAAACATTAATTATTACTACTTTTAACTTTAACTTATTTATTATTATTTTAAACAGTTTTTAATCATGTTATGTAACTTATTGTATCCTTTTTATGTACCTCACACTAACTGCATTCATCTGCAATCTCCACAAATGCAATGTTAATGCTCACAAAGGGAAAATTATTGTTCGAACGGTTTATTGTATTGAACAATTCGATTGTTGCACCCCAAAGATATGTTTGTGTTCTACTGAATGAATGAATCTGACTGCCAAGATGGAAGATGGCAACTCTAAAAAATCCTCCAAAATAGACTTTTCGACAAAGCAGAAGATGAATTTTAGAAAAAAAAGGAACACAGCTTTTCCTGGAGGATAGGGCACATGACAAATGGGTTGAGTTTTAAGGAAATTAGGACATGGTCGTATCCATGGTCTGACAATATATTGGATGAATATTCACTCATATGAGAAGATCAGTTAATGGACCTGTTGCAGACGTGTCACTGTCATGAACCCTCAACCACCACACCTCCAAAGTGTTTTAAATGCTGTTTTACTAAGAACCTGCATACAAATGTGGTGGAACACAGGCTGTTCTTGTGAAAAACGCACCCAAATGTGACCTGTAGTTAAAAAATTCCCTAAAACCAAAATTTTCTTTAATTTAAAATCCCTCCTCATAGCTGCAGGTCACATTAGATGTAAGATAGGACAACTTGTTTTTACTGCTGTCATGTGAAAATGGTCCCCAACGGTGTGTATGGCCTAATGCACAGCAAACAAACCATTGAATGTCACATGAAATAAACATTGTGGGTGATACAAAAACACTTCCCATATTCTGTGCCAATTCTCCAGTGTGATCTAGTCAATGAGAATTAGCAGGAATTCCTGTCACTTGATGTTTATCATAAAGTGCTGTTTGACCATTGCCATTTGCTGGACAGAAATTCATTATTCATGCACGAGCAATTACAAATTCGGAACTGCTTTGCCTCTTGGAACTGGAGACTGATTTATTTTGGAAAAGGAGAAGCAACAGAAGAAGTGGGTGTCTCAAGTTACTCTCACAGGGAGGCAGCTTGATTGCAGGCTTCTGATTGGCGTGACATTCAAATTAGAACCACATGCATTCTTTGTAAGGGTCTATTTTGCTTTTATTAAAGGGGACGTATTGTGCTTTTTCCACTTTTCTGACCTATAAATGCAGTTAGAATGTTACATTCTGGTGTTTAACCATGCCAAAGTTTCAGATAATGAGGTTTGCGTATTTGGAAGTGAGCCCTGAAAGAAGTTTGGGATGGCTCAAAACGCTCGGTTTTAGAAGGCGTGGTAAAACTGCCCCTTTGTGATGTCACAGAGGGTTGGATGTCCTTATATGGTTCATAAGTAGGAAGCACTTTTGGCGTGTGACCAATCACAGCAGAGTGGGCTCGGGGGCGGGCCGTGGGTAGAATAAATTAAAACAGACCGTTTTGGCGGGAAGCACAAATCCAAAGAAATACAGCTGGAATAGGTGCAGATTCTGGAAAATATAAAAATGTTTTCTGTGTGGGTTATCTGTGTAGCTGCTCTATAGGAGTCCACAACTCAATACAAAGGGTGGAAGAATTAGCATAATAGGTCCCCTTTAATGTTTTGTAAAACACAGTCATACTGTAGAAGTGGATCAACAGAAAACAGGAGATCATAAATCTATGTAAGGGAAAATGAAAAAAAAAAAGATAATTTCTTTGACCTTTTATTTCATGTCGCAGAGAGCAATATAAAGGCTTGTCACCTCTTAAGGCAAAAATATTGTGGACTTCTACAGAAAAAGTGAGCTCATAATCACTTTAAAATTGGGCTGTCATTTGCAACAAACCAGAAGTTCAACCAATTTGATTGCTTATGACGGCAGTCACATCTCAGTAGCACAGTGGTTGTTCCATTGTTTATTATTCTATACATTCATCTCTTCGACTCTTCTGGGCGTGTGGGCACCTTCCGATGAAAAAAGCAAGTCTTGGTCCATAAAAATAAGGGCCTTGCAACCACATAACATCAAGGCAATTTATGTGAGCAGGCAAAGAGATGCTGCATATGCTGTCTAAAAGTCGGTGCGGTCCAAAAATATCGTTTCATGGGCTTTTAAACGTTTTGCTTGGAATGACATGAACGTCCAGTAAAAAGACAGGATTCTCCTTGAATCACGAGAAGTCAGGATTGGGCACTCAACTCTGAGGATGGATATAAAACATGCTTTGCAGCAAACAGAAAACCATGTTGTGTCAGATAATACAAATACAGTGAAAAGTTACAGTATGTCTCGTTGAGAGGAACGGTTCAGCATCGTGTCACCCATTCATAAACACGAAACTCACATACGCTGGTACAAAATGTCCCAAAAAACACTTGAGAACTTTCATCCGTGATACAAATGTGACTGCTTCTCCTTTGCTTTACGTCGTCTTGCTCTGACGTGAACCAAATCAACGGAACATCTTGGTGACCCACCAGCAGCCTCACGTGTCGGCTGTGGAGAATCACAGGCTCGAGGAAACAAAGGCGGCGCTGTGAAGGCACACACGCATGTTGTTGTTCGTTGCCTGTGTGTACATGTGTGTAGTGCTCTCTTTTGTTTGTCCCTATCGGTGACAGTGACTTTACTACCGCGGCTTCTGCAAAGATAATTCAATGAGTATACTTGGGACAGTTGTTCTTTGGTCATGTTCATCCTCCATTTGTGTCCTTGCATGTGTGTCCTTGCATGAACTCCACTTCCTTTATATAGCTTATCCATCTGCACAAAAATAAATAATGACCTCGAGAGGAAACACTTGTACTATTGCTCATAAACACAAGCATACTCCCATCCTAAGGCAACCTAGGATCCTAAGGCTTTGTGGTCGCTTGTGCAAAAACAGCCTTCAAACACCTTTATGTGTGGCAAATGTCCTCAGTGTCCACAGTTTGCACTGTGCGTCGGTACGGAGTGGGTCAAGCCCGCGGGGGTGCAGTGGTTCCACCTGGTTGGTTAACTACTGTGGGGGCCACTGGTGAGGAAGTAAGTGGTCATTTCACCCTTCCCCTTCACCTTGACCAATCCTCTACAGTCCATCTGGTAGCCATTGTTAGCCAGCACGTGGTACAGGTCTGTGGTCACCTAAGAAAGGATATGGACATCAGATACCCGCACGACAGAAGGTTTCTCAGTGAGCAAACATTGGGATGTCTCTGAAGTGTCTGCTCAACCCTCAATTTCGAAATTATACAGTTCAGATTAAGTACAGTTTAAGTAAAATAAGTATTTGCGGCTTGTTTCTCTCAGCAAGCCGTTCAGGTTTGGGCTGAATTGGGATGTAGCAATTTACATAAGACAGCCCTCAGACTATTATGACTAAACGAGTATCAATTACGGATAATGCATTTTTGCCACATACGAGTATGAAATGAGTACATTTCATTATGATCCGTATTCAGAGCATGTGTGAGCCATACACAATATGTTGCAGTATGCACCTTGCACTCTTAAATGTTTCATAACTACACGGTGCATTTGTTTAAGACAGCGGGCACAATCGTGCATCAGTCAGTGACTGTGTTTTTTTGTCTGCTTGTTTTGGGTGATTTGGCTGCTCAGTCAGTTAGCAAACTGCTTGTAATACCAAACACAATGCTTTTGACAAAAATACAGTCAGCAAAGCTGACACTAGGGATGCTAGCCGGATACTCATTATGGATAATATATTTTTGTCGAATACGAGTATGAAACAAGTACATTTCGTCATTATCCGTATTCATGTTTAAAGAAAATGCTCATTATGGATTCAGTTCGGGCCGCATGGTGGAAAGTGGTTAGCCACACAACTAGGAGACCTGGGTTTGATTCTCCACTCTGGCATCTGTGTAAAGTTTGCATGTTCTTTTTTCCGGGTACTCTGCTTTCCTCCCACATTCCAAAAACATGCTAGGTTAATTGGCCACTCCAAATTGTCCATAGGTATGAATGTGAGTGTGAATGGTTGTTTGTCTATATGTGCCCTGTGATTGGCTGGCCACCAGTCCAGGGTGTACCCCGCCTCTCGCCCAAAGGCAGCTGGGATAGGCTCCTGCCCCCCCGCAACCCTCGTGAATATTCATTCATTCATTTTCTACTGCTTTTCCTCACGAGGGTCGCAATCACAGGGCACATATAGACAAGCAACCATTCACACTCACATACAGGTACACTCACACTCACACCCAAAAGTGCAGTTATCTTTTAAAGGTTGTCTGCTATCACCCAATGATTTGTAGGAACACAAATCGTACATCAGGTGGCAGTATTGGTCTAAATGTAAGCCGCAAATTCAAAGAATTGGCTTAGCCTTCCTTGTGGCAGGGGAATTCAAATTTAGACTTGTGCCTCTCCAGAGAAACATGAAATAACCCTTTCAGCAAAAGAACATCACATCCTGTGCTAACAGGGATTCTTCCTCCAGGGAAAGTCAGAGGAGCAGATGTGTGAATCTCGAACCTTCCATTTTAGGGACTATCTTGTCTCTCCATGTACCACTTGGTCATGGTTTCATTTGATTTGAACATGAATTAGGTTACAATGGAATACATCACATAAATTAATTCACAGTTCCGAATGTCCAAAAGGAGTCGGAAAAAGCAAATCTTATTGAATCCTACCCCCCATCTGTTACTGTTATATTTGTTCATTTCCTGTCTTCTTGGTATGTTTTTTATTTTAACACATACAAAAGTGTAAGGTAATGTAAACAAATATGAACAAATAGCTGTCTCCTTATAGTGACTCCTAAAATCACGAATACTTCAACTTGCTGATATAGTAGTTCATCTTCAAACTGCTAAAATAATGCATAAGGCTAAAAATAACCAATTAGCTAAAAATGTCATCCAATACTTCTCTACAAGAGAGGAGAAATATGATCTCAGGGAAGAAGTACATTTGAAACACTTCTATGGTAGGACTACGTTAAAAAGCCATAGCATTTCAGTATGTGGAATCAAACTATGGAATGGATTGAGTAAGGACCTCAAACAATGCACAACGATGAGCCAATTCAAGAAACAATACAAGCAGTTGATGTTTGCTAAATACAAGGATGAAGAGTCTTGAACCAGTCATGATGTGCTATATATATCACTATATTGACACTTACTATGGTACACATTATGTCATTGGATGGTCATATCACCTCCTACTTCAGTATGGGGTGCATTATTAAAAAAAAAACCTTAAACTGTATTATGGAAAGCAGGAAGTGAACAAATGTAACAGTTACTGATTGTAAAAGTACCAGATGGAGGGGTAGGATTTAATAAGCTTTGCTTCTTCCTACTCCTTTTGGACATGTGGAACTGTGAACTGATTATGTGATGCACTCAATTGGAATCTGATGCATGTTCAAATGAAATAAAACCATTACCAATACATAATGGATTACAACCATAATGAAGAAAGATCATGAATATAACCATTAAAATGTACAGTGAAGAAAATAAGTATTTGAACACCCTGCTATTTTGCTATTTCTCCCACTTAGAAATCATGGAGGGGTCTGAAATTTTCATCGTAGGTGCATGTCCACTGTGAGAGAGATAAACTAAAAAGAAAAATCCAGAAATCACAATGCATGATTTTTTAACAATTTATTTGTGTGATACAGCTGCAAATAAGTATTTGAACACCTGTGTATCATCTAGAATTCTGACCCTGAAAGACCTGTTAGTCTGCCCATTAGAAGTCCACCTGCACTCCATGTATCATCCTGAATCAGATGCACCTGTTTGAGGTCGTTAGCTGCATAAAGACACCTGTCCACCCCATACAATCAGTAAGACTTTAACTTGTAACATGGCGAAGACCAAAGAGCTGTCCAAAGACACCAGAGACAAAATTGTACACCTCCACAAGGCTGGAAAGGGCTACGGAGCAATTACCAAGCAGCTTGGTGAAAAAAGGTCCACTGTTGGAGCTATCATTAGAAAATGGAAGAAGCTAAACATGACGGTCAATCTCAATCGGAGTGGAGCCCCATGCAAGATATCACCTCGTGGGGTCTCAATGATTCTAAGAAAGGTGAGGAATCAGCCCAGAACTACACGACAGGACTTGGTCAATGACCTGAAAAGAGCTGGGACCACCGTTTCCAAGGTTACTGTAGGTAATACACTAAGACGTCATGATGTGAAATCATGCATGGCACGAAAGGTTCCCCTGCTTAAACCAGCACATGTCAAGGCCCGTCTTAAGTTTGCATATGACCATTTGGATGATACAGAGGAGTCATGGGAGAAAGTTTTATGGTCAGATGAGACCAAAATAGAACTTTTTGGTCATAATTCCAATAAGCGTGTTTGGAGGAAGAAGAATGAAGAGTACAATCCGAAGAACACCATCCCTACTGTGAAGCATGGGGGTGGTAGCATCATGCTTTGGGGGTGTTTTTCTGCACATGGGACAGGACGAGTGCACTGCATTAAAGAGAGGATGACTGGGGCCGTGTATTGTGAGATTTTGGGGAACAACCTCCTTCCCTCTGTCAGAGCATTGAAGATGGGTCGTGGCTGGGTCTTCCAACACGACAACGACCCGAAGCACACAGCCAGGAAAACCAAGGAGTGGCTCCGTAAGAAGCATATCAAGGTTCTAGCATGGCCCAGCCAGTCTCCAGACCTGAACCCAATCGAAAATCTTTGGAGGGAGCTCAAACTCCGTGTTTCTCAGCGACAGCCCAGAAACCTGACTGATCTAGAGAAGATCTGTGTGGAGGAGTGGGCCAAGATCCCTCCTGCAGTGTGTGCAAACCTGGTGAAAAACTACAGGAAACGTTTGACCTCTGTAATAGCAAACAAAGGCTACTGTACCAAATATTAACATTCATTTTCTCAGGTGTTCAAATACTTATTAGCAGCTGTATCACACAAATAAATTGTTAAAAAATCATGCATTGTGATTTCTGGATTTTTCTTTTTAGTTTATCTCTCTCACAGTGGACATGCACCTACGATGAAAATTTCAGACCCCTCCATGATTTCTAAGTGGGAGAAATAGCAAAATAGCAGGGTGTTCAAATACTTATTTTCTTCACTGTATATTCATTCATTCATTTTCTACCGCTTATCCCCATGAGGGTCGCGGCCGTGCTGGAGCCTATCCCAGCTGTCTTTGGGTGAGAGGCGGGGTACACCCTGGACTGGTGGCCAGCCAATCACAGGGCACATATAGACAAACAACCATTCACACTCACATTCATACCTATGGACAATTTGGAGTGGCCAATTAACCTAGCATGTTTTTGGAATGTGGGAGGAAAGCAGAGTACCCGGAGAAAACCCACGCATGCACGGGGAGAACATGCAAACTCCACACAGAGATGGCCGAGGGTGGACTCGAACTTGGGTCTCCTAGCTTTGTGGCCTGGAATAGTTGCAGATTTTGAAAGATCACAAACATTTTCTTTGTGGGTTATTGGATGTAGTTGCTCTATAGGAGTCGAAAAATGAGATAATAGGTCCCCTTTAAAATTCAATGATATATAAATATATTATAAAGATATTATATTTGTCAAGAACTGCTACCAACACACACCATTTAAACAATGACTCCTCTGACAATGAGTAATGTGTGTGTTACCTGTATGTAGTCTGGTACTCCTGTGCTGTCCATTCGACTGGCCACATTTACTGTATTCCCCCAGATATCATACTGGGGCTTCCTGGCCCCAATCACTCCGGCCACCACTGGTCCCATGTTCAGCCCTGAGCTCAGCACAAACAATTCGTCAGAACAGCTCCGACTGGGAAAACAAGATTCCCCAAAGAAATGCCAAAGCAAATCTGTAGTATCAACATGGAGCAATATCTGACATCCACCAGCCTTACCTATCTTCATCTGGAAGTTGTTGAACGAGTGCTCATTGATGTACTTCATCTGCTCCCGAAGCCTCATGGCGTAATCTGCCAGGGCCAGGATGTGTGAGCGACCCTCTCTATCGTAGGTGGAGATGTTGAGGCCAGAGGCAGCCATGTAGGTGGAACCGATGGTTTTGATTTTCTCCAGCTGACGGAATCTTTCCTCACTGATGATCTAGAAAACATGGGGAAGAAGAAAGATGAAGATATTACAAGGACAAGTGTTGATGTGTACTGTATGAAGCAATATCAAAACTTCTCCTAGTTTTACATATTGCTTCCTGTCACGACAAAACAGTGCGGGGACAGAGGTAGACAATACAAAAAGAGACAAGGCAACAAGAACAATTGCAATGCAACCCCCAGACCGCCAAGAGTCGTACAGCCCCGAGATAGCACCGAAATAGCCCGGAGATAGCACCGAAAAAGCCCTGAGATAGCACCGAAATAGCACCAAAAAAAAAAAACCTGCGATAGCACCGAAATAACCCGGCGATAGCACCAAAAAATCCTTGAGATAGTACCGAAATAGCCCGGAGATAGCACCAAAAAAAACCTGCGATAGCACCGAAATTACCCGGCGATAGCATAGAAAAAGCCCTGAGATAGCACCGAAATAGCCGGGAGATAGCCCCGATATAGACCAAGATACCACCAAAAAAGCCCTGAGATAGCCCCAAGATAGCACAGAGATAGCACCAAAATAGCAAAGAGATAGCCCGGAGATAGCCCCGAGACAGCACCGAGATAGCACCAAGATAGCACCGAAATAGCACAGATATAGCCAGGAGATAGCACCGAAATAGCCCCGAGATAGACCCAAGATACCACCAAGATACCACCAAAAAAGCCCCGAGATAGACCCAAGATACCACCAAGATACCACCGAAATAGCCCCGAGATAGACCCAAGATACCACCAAGATACCACCAAAAAAGCCCCGAGATAGCCCCTACATAGCAACGAGATAGAACCAAGATAGCCCCAAGATCGCCCCGAGATAGCACCGAAATAGCACAGAGATAGCCCCGAGATATCCCTGAGATAGCACCGAGGTAGCACCAAGATAGCCCGAAGATAGCACCAAAATAGCACAGAGATTGCCCGGAGATAGCACTGAAATAGTACCGAAATAGCACAGAGATAGCCCGGAGATAGCACCGAAATAGCACCGAAATAGCACCGAAATAGCCCCAAAATAGCCCCGAGACAGCCCTGAGATAGCCTCAAAATAGCCCAGAGATAGCCCCAAAATAGCACCGAAAAAGCCCCGAGGTTGCCCGGAGATAGCACGAAGATAGCCCGGAGATAGCACAGAGATAGCACCGAAATAGCACAGAGATAGCCCGGAGATAGCCTGGACATAGCAATGAAATAGCACCGAAATAGCACCAAAATAGCCCCAAGATAGCACCGAAAAAGCCCAGAGGTTGCCCCGAGATAGCACCAAAATAGCCCAAAATAGTCCCTTCAGAACAGCAGGGACACACCCACCACCACGACAGCCCATGGAGCCACACCGCCATGACAGAGTGTGAAGAGTGAATGACGAAATGTATCCGTAATGAATACTCTTTTTTAAGGAGTATCCAGCTCATCCCTAGTTCATGGCTCATTTTTGACTTTCTCAGTTTTTCTCAGATGTTTAGTTTTGGCTCTATCTTTGTCCGTGTGCCGACATCCAGTCCTGTTTCTCAGGAAGGAGAGATGCTGCCAGGTCAATGATGGAGGAGTGTGTGCAAGCTCTGCCTTCTTGGCTCTGTCGCTCGTCAGGGTTTGGGTTGCATTGTAGAGGGGTTTATGCAGCTTTCAGACCTGCACAGCACAGCAATTCAGAGGTGGACCCTGCTTGCCTGCGTGGCGGCAACTCATGCACACTACTACTTGCTAAATGGCAACAATGATATCTTCTATGTATGAGGTGTGTTATGAAGCAAGTTGATGATTAGCCCTTAACCCTTCATCTTAAGGCGTGGTTCCTTAAGGCATGGTTCCAATAATGCATTGTGCCCCACCACTTTTATATTTGTGTCAAAATGTCATCATTCATAGTAGTGATGCCATAGTTCTCAATTTGATTGACTTCTGGTTGCCCTGTTCTTGTGAGGCAGCTTTTCTTCAAGTGCAAAATCTTGTCACATTGTAACCTCACAAGATCTCGTAACACACCAAAATTTTCCCCCTTGGTGTTGAAAAACAACTTTGAGAGACCCTCTCTCATGTTAACATCATGTCCTCTGACATCACAAATGTGTCTTCTGGATGAAGGATAAAATATCCCACAAACACACCGCAACATCTTGTATAAAATAATTGGTCAGGTGTCCCTAAACTTTTTTAGCTTATCGACTTCTCACCTCATCAAAATCGGCGATGATCTCATTGAGCAGCCTGAGACACTCCACTCCCTCGTTGTTGGCCTCCAGCTCCACGTAAAACTCAGAGAAGTTGCAGATGGAGGCAAACATGACGGCGACACATTCGCACGACTGGTAGTAAAGCTCGTCATTTCGGCGCTCTCGTGCAAGAAAGTGAGCAGCGACATCTTTGGGCAGGATGTTATGGAGTAGGCGGCGGTTGTAAGCCTGCAGTTCCTCCATCTCCTCCTTCTCATCTGTAGCCTGGGTGGGGGTTACATGTACTAGTGTTCATTTTGGCCTCATCCCTCCCTGTGTGTCCCTTACCTGCAGCTTCCAGAGGAAGTCCAGACGTGCAGTGGACTCCACCTGCTGGCCGTGCAAGTACAGAGCCAGAACAAACACAGTCAGGATAATAGGGGTCATGACCTTCAGGGGTACTTTGGTCACACTCTCCAGGCTGTGGAAAGGAGAGTTGCTCAGTCAATAGCATGAGTCAAGAGAGTCATGAAAAACAAACAAAGTGAAAGCGACTTACCACTGTTCCACAGTCGCATTGAAACCAAGCCTGTAAAATATACATGGAAAAGTCCAAGTCAATAACACTCGGCAACACAAGCGGTACAAGAATAGTATGTTGAGTAGTATCATTAATTAAATTAAAGGGAAATTACAACATTCTCAAAGAAATAGAAGATGTTATCTACTGTTGTCTACTTAGAAGTAATAGTAGTAAAGAACTAATCAGTAGCACAGTATTTGGTACAGTCCAGGCTGCAACTAACCAACCTGACCATGCTCTAATCTAATCTAACCTGCTACTAATCGTTTTTGTAATATTGTGCCACTTGCGAGGCAGTGATCGCGTCAGTAGCTCTTTCTTTAGCAGGAACCAATCATATAAGGGAACAATGTCAAACAATTGTCAATCCAACAAAATCACAGGAGGTCATTACTAATTAACAGTCTGACTCACAGTGTCATTCTACAAAGAAGGCTAAACTCATCACACGGTAACTTAACACTAAAAAGGTAGCAGGAAAATATGCAAGACAAGTACCAATATGAGTTTAACATAACAAACAACAGCTATTGCATTACTCCCAGCAGAGACCAATTGTTGATGTCGGACTATAGGATGATTTTTACAGGCTAACAACTGCTACTACTTATCATTTATGTTGGCGTGTAGTTAAGTAAAGACAATGAGCGAGTACACCACCATCTGCATCTGCATCTGCATCTGCATCTGCATCTGCATCTGTATCTGTACCTGTATTTGAAAAAAAAATACCCTCAGTGACTGATGCACAATCGTGCCTGCTGTCTTGAAAATAATCCACCGTTTAAGTTATGAAAGTTGAAGATTGCAAATTGACTGAAATTGATACGGATTGATCTGAAGTTGCTATATTTATTATTATTCTGCTATATCTACTGTGTACTGTGTGTAAGTGATCTGTAAGACTATTATTGAATTATGTTTTTAATGATCTGTGTGAAGTTGGTGATTCATGCAAACATGCAATGATAGAAAACAGGGAATTAATCTGTCAGCCTTGTTCTCTGTATTTTTATAAAAAATACAGCGTTCAGTACACAATATGTCGACAAAAAGTGCACAAATAATAAGCAAAAATATTCACAAAATATGTACAAAAATATTTACAAACACTACCTTCTATTAGTGTACTATCACAGCATCAACCTGCTTTGCTGCCAACCCTCCAACCTACTCCCACCCTTTCTTTTATGTATGTACTATATACTTGAGGTGTCACAAGATCAAAACGTGTTGATCAAAAAGATTTGGTGTTCAGAAAATCCATACATAAATAAAAAATAGTCCAAAAAAAAAACAACCTCCATAGCGAGAGTCAACACTCTCAGAGACGTCTCCGAGATTGTCAAAGTGAATCCAAAGCGAACAGCACCATAATGGTGTGTGTTCACAAAGAGAGAGAGACCTGCATTGTTTTGTGACTCGTTAAATAAAATAGTGTGTTTTCCAGTCATATTTATCATTGCACTTATCTTAAAATTAATGTTAAAATCTCGTCTTGTCTCGTTCTTATGGACCAAGTCTCGTGCATCTCATCTGGTCATTGGGTGTCCTATGACTGGACTCGTACTATATACCCTTTCATGAAAGGACTCGTATATATACCCTTTCACAAGAAGGTGATGCCATGGCAACCACAGGCAGTACTAATCGAAGGTGACTTACAGCGTGTTAGCTTTGACCAGCAGGTCTGCGTTGTCAAACAGGACCACGTGAGGCCACTCCACCAGCACGAGAAAGGTCAACTGGATGAGTAACATCAGCGCCAACTTCCCTATGCTGCTGATGTGGAGGAACACTGAGCAGGCCAGCAGGGTCAGTAGGACACTGTAGCTGAAATACTGCAGGGGAGGAAGGAGGAAGGACCAGTCAACATCAGAGGAGAACACATGATGGGCAAACAAGAAGCTGTACTTTTAGGATAAAAAGCTCCAGAACTGACCTCCGGGAAATGGCAGGGTGTGACCTGCCCGGAACACAGAGTCAATCCATCCTTTGCCGTCTTGGTCAGGTTGTGCAGCAAACATAGTGTCACTGACGCGTTCATCTCATTGGCCACACAGTCCTTCAGTTGACCTCTGCTGCAGGTAAACTAGGAGGAACATCATTTACTGTCAGCGAGCCACGCTACTCAAAGTGTGATATGATCTATACCAGACACAATGATATACTGGAGTACAGCTGTTAACATCAAGTTGGTAGGCAACCAACAGAAAAACAAAAATGTAGGAAGCCTTAATCAGTGAGCTCTAAGGGGCTTTTGTTACTTTTCTGTACTTTGAACAAAAGCAAATACGTTCCAAAAACAAGATACAAATTTGACCAAAGATGGTCAACATGGACAGACTGTATCCACTGTATATTAATAGTCCCGTCACATCTGATGTCACATAAAGGATGTTTGCCACGCATAATGGGAACTGAGACACTTAAAAAAAAAAAAAAAAATTAAATTAAATAAAAAAATAAAAATATATATATTTTGGGGGAGAGTTAAGCCATATATTTAAGTGGATGTTTCACCCCCTTGCCCTTGCGTAGAGCTAGCCCCAATCTTTATTCTTAACGTGATCTGAAAAGATGGGATATATGCAAGGAGGATGAGGAGGAGATTACAAGAATACTGTCAAAGGTTCTCCTAATTGTAGGCACGTGGTGCCGCACCAACGCCTCCATCCCTCCCACCGGCCCAAGTGGCAAGTGGGCCCACTGGACTGCACATCAGAGGCCACGTAGACCACCTTGTGGGACACATGTCATCTGTTCCTCACGGTTACATTAAACACAGCAGCAGGCTAATCCAGGCATTGTGTTTGTGATCCACCAGCATTCCTGCTGTGTCATCGCCAATTAGGAGAACCTTTGACGGTATTCTCGTATTAACAGACTGAATGTAATCAATTCTAGGTTTTACTCCAATCAAATTGTCCTTAAAGGTGGACTGGGTACTTCCAGAAGATGGTGCCATAATGTCTTTCATTTCAATGAGTCAAACCTGACCCTCACACAGCTGCAGCCCGTACCATGTTAGTGAAGGAAGAAATGAAGAGAAGGAGGATGGTGACGACGCCCACCAGCGTACTGTTTGCACGAGACTGAACTATTTTCCTGGTTACTGTTTGCAAGGCAGCTGGGAAGAGCTTGAACACGAAAGGCAAAATGAGAAAGAGAGTTCATGTCATATTAGCGATGCTAGATGTCATCATGGGGGAATGCTTTTATTTGAGCATAGCTGCACAAATGACAAGACCACGTCTCCTTACTTTGATGCAGGAGTAGATGGAACAGATGAAGAGGATGTTGGTTAGAAGGATGAAGATGCTAATGTACAGACCAAGCATAAGCGGTGTTCTGCGGAAGAGAAGAGAACAGGCTCATTAGGGTGTTTAACTGTCATTAACCCCTCATCAACTCATCAACGTCTACATTTCCTGCCCGCAGGAGGACTACTTACTTGTAAGAGGGACTTACATTTCAAAAACGATCATCTGAATAGCACAGATGCAACAGAAAACTAGGAGTGTGCAGGCCACATAACCTCCAAAGCCATCGTCAACCTTTTTGGAGTACTGACAATAAAAAAGTCAAAGTCAGATGAGTTGCTCAGCAGAGGAAATAATTGCTTTTATGGACCCAAAGAGCCATTTTGGATCAAATCTCATCCAACACTGACCTTTTTCTCGAGCTCAGCAGTTTGAAAAGTGAGGAAGAACTTCTTGACATGGTCCTTCCTTAGCTGGTCGATGCTTCGAGCGTCTATGGCCCTTCCGAGGAACTCATCCACCTCATCCTCAGGGTTCAAGGCCTCATGAATGCAGCGACTACAAGGTAGACGGATCATTCGGTCACGTGTGGTTCTGAAGCAAAAGCAACTCTTCACAACAGAAACACTCACTTGTCCTTACTGGATGCTTCGTCGATGCCCTGAAAAGTGGGAGGGAGAAGAGAGTGAAAAGGAAGGTTATCATGTGGCGGCTAAAAAACAGACAAATACGAGCAGAGATAATCCTCAAGAGCCACACTGATATTTTAATTATTGCTTGGAACCTCCAAATTACACCCTCTTTGCCCCCAAGGTTCAAACCCTCTGAGATGCGGAGGACAAGGGGAGATGGGGATGATATTTGTTAATAACGATATCGATCACAGGATGCAGCTTCATCATATCAACGATGTAATAGAACAGTCGTCTTCATCTCTGGGAGTCAAAATTTTTGGCAACGGTCTTGCATATCTTTGATCATAAAAAACATGACATCTTATTGAAAAATATTGTTTCAATGAATTATTGCACAGCATCAGGCCTGTAGAAACAAATTACAGAATATAAACACACACATTGCATAGTCTTAGTTCACTACCAGTGATATACCCTCAAACTTTGGCCTCCAAATAAATCACTGGCTGTTGCGTTCCCTTGACTAAACACATGCCACACATTTGAACCTGTGGCCAGCGCACTTCGCAATTTTCATGCCGCACCCACGCCTCCATCCCTCCCACCAGCCCAAGTGGCAAAGAGGGAGGAGAGAAGGCGTGAAAGGGTTCAACACAGCTGAGTGTCATCTGAACCAATCAAATGAACGCCTTTAAATGTGCAGGGCACACTGGACTGCACATCAGAGGCCACGTAGACCACCTCGTGGGACACATGTCATCTGTTGCTCACGGTTATATTAAACACAGCAGCAGGCTAATCCAGGCATTGTGCTTGTGGTCCACCAGCATTCCTGCTCTGTCATCGCCAATTAGGAGAACCTTTGACGGTATTCTCGTAATCTCCTCCTCATCCTCCTTGCATGTATCCCATCTTTTCCGTTAAGAATAAAGATCGGGGCCGGCTCTACGCAAGGGCAAGGGGGTGCAACATCCGCCTAAATATATGGCTTAACCCTCCCCCAAAATATATTTTTTTAAGTGTCTCAGTTTCCATTATGCATGACAAACGTCCTTTATGTGACATCAGATGTGACGGGACTATTAATATACAGTGGATACAAATGTATATGCTGGTTCAGATGGTGTGATTGTTTATTGCATTGAAATGTGCCTGACACTCTGAAAACCTGCCTGTGAGGTTTTGGTGATGTGTCTGCACTATGCGCATGTGTGTGCCAATTTAGCACTGTGCAGGGTGCGCTTCGCCTGCGCCAAGAATATACCAGGTCGGAGCTGGCGAGCTTACATTGGCACCTGTGGCTGATTTGTCATGCAGGCTGAAAATGTGGACATCTCCCCTTGTTGCGCCACCACGCCCATCTCGGCGCAGCCCAGTCCATAAACCCATAAGCCCCTCCATAATGCAACTCTTTTAGTGTGGTTTTTGTAGCTTTGTGGTAAATGGAAATGTCAGAATGCATAAAAAGACCACAGACTTTACTTTCTTGTCATGACATTCATGTGACTCGAAATAGTGTCTCACCATCTGCCTGAAGACTTTGGACTCCTTGGTTCTGGAGAAGGATCTATCAGGCACCCAGCGTGGCATCAAGCCCTCTGTAGAATTTGCACGTGCTCGCTGCATTTTAGCCATCATGGCTTTTTCTTCTTTCTGGGGAACAAACGAAACAAAAAGAGCACCAGAGTGAAGTTTTAGAGAGGCACTTTGAGTTCTTAAATGCGCTGATACTGTAGTAGGATGATCTGTGTTCTCTATCTCTATACACAAAGTATATTTTTGTATTTGTATTTGTTCCGCACATCCTCATGTGTTTCAGTCATCATTTTGGCAAACATACGTCCATGTTAAAAAAAATTGCACCATCAAACAAGCAAAACCAAAATAGGTTTTGATAGCTTATTATCCTGTTCTATGGCTACATAAATTATTGTTTGTACCGTATTTGGAGCCGTATCTTTAGTAATCAGCAATAGAACATAGGCAGGGTTCAGGAAAATATCAGATCCCGACTACAAAAGGGGAGTAAATCATCTTTATCTTTCATTTCAAGCTTTCACTTGAATTTTGACACACTTTTTTTGAGAGCTCCATTACCTAAACACCTATACCACAACATAAACAACACACAAAAAGGGGTTATTTTACAATAAAAAAATGTTGACATACAGTGCATCCGGAAAGTATTCACAGCGCTTCACTTTTTCTACATTTTGTCATGTTACAGCCTCATTCCAAACTGAATTAAATTAATCTCTTACCTCAAAATTCTACACAAAATACTCCATTATGACAATGTGAAAAAAGTTTTTTTTGACATGTTTTGAATTTATTAAAAATAGAAAACAAAAAAATCACATTTACATAAGTATTCACAGCCTTTGCTTAATACTTTGTTGATCCACCTTTGGCAGCAATTACAGCCTCAAGTCTTTTTGAATATGATCCTACAAGTTTAGCACACCTATCTTTAGGCAGTTTTGCCCATTCTTCTTTGCAATAAGTCTCAAGCTCCATCAGGTTGGATGGGAGACGTCTGTGCACAGCCATTTTCAGATCTCTCCAGAGATGTTCGATCGGATTCAAGTCTGGACTCTGGCTGGGCCACTCCAGGACATTCACGGAGTGGTTCTGAAGCCAATCTTTTGAGATCTTGGCTGTGTGCTTCGGGTCGTTGACCTCAGGCTGGGGCGAAGGTTCATTTTTCAGCAGGACAAGAGCGCTCTGGAGCAGGTTTTCATCCAGGATATCTTTATATATTGCTGCATTCATTTTTCCTTCTATCCTGACTAGTCTGCCAGTTCCTGCTGCTGAAAAACATCCCCACAGCATGATGCTGCCACCACCATGCTTCACTGTAGGGATGGTATTGGCCTGGTGATGAGCAGTGCCTGGTTTCCTCCAAACATGGCGCCTGGCATTCACACCAAAGAGTTCAATCTTTGTCTCATCAGACCAGAGAATTTTGTTTCTCATGGTCTGAGAGTCATTCAGGTGCTTTTTGGCAAATTCCAGACGGGCTGCCATGTTCCTTTTACTAAGGAGTGGCTTTCGTCTGGCCACTCTACCATACAGGCCTGATTGGTGGATTGCTGCAGAGATGGTTGTCCTTCTGGAAGGCTCTCCTCTCTCCACAGAGGAACGCTGGAGCTCTGACAGACTGACCATCGGGGCCTTGGTCACCTCCCTCTTCTTCCCCGATCGCTCAGTTTAGAAGGCCGGCCAGCTCTAGGAAGAGTCCTGGTGGTTCCAAACGTCTTCCATTTACAAATAATGGAGGCCACTGTGCTCATTGGGACCTTCAAAGCAGCAGAAATTTTTCTGTATCCTTCCCCAGATTTGTGCCTCAAGACAATCCTGTCTCGCAGGTCTACAGACAGTTCTTTTGACTTCATGCTTGGTGTTTGTGCTCTGACATGCACAGTCAACTGTGGGACCTTATATAGACAGTTATTATATTTCCAAATCATGTCCAATCAACTGAATTTACTGCAGGTGGACTCCAATTAAGCTGTAGAAAGATCTCAAGGATGATCAGTGGAAAAAAGATGCACCTGAGCTCAATTTTGAGCTTCATGGCAAAGGCTGTGAATACTTGTGTAAATGTCATTTCTTAGTTTTCTATTTTTAAGAAATTCAAAAAAAGTAAAAAAAAACATTTTTCACATTGTCATAATGGAGTATTTTGTGTAGAATTTTGAGGTAAGAGATTAAATTAATACAATTTGGAATGAGGCTGTAACATGACAAAATGTGGAAAAAGTGAAGCGCTGTGAATACTTTCCGGATGCACTGTATGTAACACCAGGAACTGGAGTGTGTGCATGTGTGTGCACTTCTGCCCCCCTTGTGGCAGTTTATGGCTGAAAACAGTTCTAAAAGTGACATTCCTTAGTGAGCAGTTGAGTCATCACCTGTTTTGAATATGTCTTCATTTATAAAAGCTGCTGCTGGAGATTGCAGCCAGGTTTCTGCACAATACAAACAGTTTTTCTTTTGTTTGGATTTTAAGTAAAGTACTGTATATCCATAAATCAACTCGTCACATTTTAGTCATCAGAGGGCCATGTTTGGCTCGCCACCGTCTCGTCATGAACAAAGATTTTTGTAATCGCCGTCAAGGACAAAAACAAGACTGGTGGACACTGACCCTCTTCTGGCTGCAGCCCAACACCAGAAAGGTTTCAATGTTGTTCTCCTTCAAGTAGGTATTCCTCTCTCCTCCGAATCCTGGCTCCACTTCATAGTCCTCATTTAGATACTGCAGAGTCGCTTTGGTGATGTGGATGCGCCTATCACGCACACACACACACACATGCACACGCGTTAAGTTAGGAATGAAACGTCCTGTTGTAGCTTGTATCAGTGAAAGAACTAACCCGGCCTTCCCACCGGCCTCCATTTGGTTGGCAAGTGTCACGTCATTGGACCAGACGTCAAACTGCCACTTGCGCAGGCCGAGGACGCCGCAGTGGACACGCCCGCTGTGGATGCCCACCCGCATGTTCACATTGACTCCTGTCACCTCTCTCACCAGCCTGCAGACACACACACACACATACACACACACACACATTGTGTCAAAACTAGTCACCTTCAGCCTCATGCTTCCATCCACTTAACATTCATTGGAAAAGCACGACTCCCTGATTAAGAGGGCGTGTTGATGTTGCGAGTCCTTGTGAGTGTGTGACTTACGAGATAGCTTCAATCATGTCCACACCCATCTCCACGCAACAATGGGCGTGGTCGGCCCGAGGTTCAGGCAGCCCTGACACACAGTAGTAACAATCCCCCAGGATTTTGATGCGTAGGCAGTGGTTCTCCTGTACAGCAAGGACATACACTCAATTAGCGCTAATGCACAGCCTAATGCACAGCACGATCATGTCAAATATAGACGGCTGTATGCATGACTGAGATGACTCATCAGCCTCAGCCTCATAGTCTAATGGAAGTATTACACAATGCTTCAGTAAACCCCCCGCCGTCCACTTTCATAAGACGTACATCATCACATGATCACAGTTGTTGTCAAAAGGAGGTCAGAACCCACCGAAGCGAGCTTATCGAAGCGGGCAAACAGCTCATTGAGCGTCATGACCAGCTCCTGGGCTGTGCACTGAGACGCCAGGCTGGTGAAGCCCTCAATGTCCGCAAACAATATGCTGCAGGTGGGGGGGGGGGGGGGGGGTGTTGAAGGGTACCCAAAAAAGACAGAAACAGGAAGACAAAACATGACATCATCATCCGACTCTCATCATCTGGGTCAATGTAGGTCACTTCTTCCATCCCTTCACTATAACACAGACATTGAGTTCCAGTTAAGGGTTGGTACAACTTGGTACGACATTGAACACACCAACAGGGAATGTTGGCTAATGGGTGGAATTTTGCTGGCGCTTATAAGGACTGAGCTATTTCCATTCACATGGGGTGAAACAAGGGATAAGCGAGTATGGGGGGATGAACTCTCAGCATGTAAACATTTATAGTACTCAAAATGCTCTTTGACTCCTGAATACGCTGGTATGCTCTCCAGTTTGGTCATTTTCCTGGTATCAGTTTCAAGTTCAGTCTGTACAGTACAGATACATGAATACATATTATCTCTTCCTCTAGGATTTCAAATCAGGGTGGCGCTAAAAAATGTCTGTCCTTTGGGGGAGGTGACAGAAAATCATAGAGAAACACGGCTCAATAAAAATATATGTGATGTTAAACATACCGGTATCGGTTGATATCAGAATTGTGAGTTTGACAATATCGGCATATCGGTTATCTGCAAAAAAGCCAACATCGGACATCCCTATCCATAACGGATAGTCGTTAGCTCATCCTTAGGTGAAACCCAGTGGTGAGGGCTGAAATAAGACTACTACTGAAATTGGGTCTACTCCCAGTGATCTGCTGGAAAAGCACAGCAGTCCATCAGCACTGTCAGTGTACAAACAATGACGTGCACATTACGTACTGTCAGGGAAATAGCTGCTGGAGTAACTGGCTAACTGACACATCAGTCAGTGAGGTCAGTGCGATGGCCAATGTCTGTGACAGCAAAGTCGACAACACCTCCGACCTCCAATGTTTACCTAACATTGTCATGTTTTTGGATGTAGATCTTGTGGAACATCATATCTTCCTTCTTGGCACTGATATCAGCTTTCATCTCCATGGCAACGTGCCTTGGAAGCACTGACAGTAGTAGGCGCTCCTGAGAGATTTTGTGGAAGAGAGACAGAAACACACAGAGAAATTAAAGTGATAGAGGGAGTCCATTTATTTAGTCACATTTAGAATGGCCTGGTTGCCATCTGCGTGGGACTGTGTTAGTCAAGAGCGGGGGCGTGTGACATTTCAAAACATATTGTTGGTAAACTGAGACAAACAACTGAGACAGGAACATTGAGACGGCACGTGTTGCTCTGTTGCATGCATTTTTCCAACAGAGGGGGGTCCTGTCGTGACCTCCAACAGGTCCTGGTGTGATGGTGTGTGAATACCTGCTGCTGGTTTTCTCTCTGCAGGTGAATTCTGGCCTGGATGTAGCCTCTGGTCTCCTGAAAGGCTTGTCTCTGGGAGACCTCAGCGGGGTAGTGGGTGCAAATCCCGATCATGTTCGTGCAAAGAAAGATGACAATGTTGGCTCTTATCTGAAAACATGCAGCATACGACAGAGGGACACGTCACAACATAGAAATGATGTCTCAGATTAATAAACATATGGATGGGGAGGGGTCTGATTGGAACTTGTGATGTTACGATGACTAGTGTTTTTTTTTCTGCATGTAACAATGATGTAAACGATTGGATGACCGCAGGAGGACATTTCCCATAGCTTTGTACAATGATGTGAAGCTCCCATCATACTTTCATCACACCTATCATCCATGCAGTTATTGATATCTCATTACATTATGCAATTTTACCTAACAAAGCACCAGCCACATGTAAACGAGTTACTTAAAATGCAGTAATAATGGTTGATTCCTACCTGCTGCATTATTATTGTAATATATTACAGCTGAGAGAACAATATTCATACAGCAGAAACATTTGGTTGTATTGGTTATATATTTTAGCAGGACATGGCACCCAAAAGTATGCTATGGTATGTTTATGTGCTTCAGACTTGTGTGTCAAGTATTTATATACAGTAGCCCTCTTTAATCACAAAAGAGCCACAAAGCTTTACAAGCAGGCAACGATAGACAACAATAGACAACAATAGACAACAGTTGACATCCCATGACACCCCCATCTGGGCAAGGAAAACCTGATTGGTATTGATACGTTTTAATAATGATTCCATTCCTATCATGGTTCCTGGTTGAAATCTGAAAAGATTCAGTAACTTTAAATCGATTCAGTAACTCTTCAGCAAGTAAAAACGGGCTCGTGTTGCGTCGGTCACCCTGCCACTTTTCTTCAGTTCGCCTCTTTTTCAGTTTGGATCAAAAGTTACATGGTAAATCCTGGTAAATGCGGTAAATCCTCCAAACTTAATTTCCCTTGTCATCTATCACTGTGTTGGTCTGCTATAGCATACGATGTACAGTAGTTCACTGAACTTGCTGATCCCAACAACCAGTGTTTTATTACAGAAAATCTTGAAAATGATCAGAGGTGGCCAAAAATTTTCATACCACTGTATGCATCTGGGTAGAAATCTTGAACTTGTTTCTGTGTCACTGCCGGTGTTTTTCACTGCTCTCTTTGGCTGGCTGGTGAGATAAAGTCACTTGGAAAACTTTGTGTTTTTTTGAGAAAAATACAGTGAACAAGACTGACAGAGGATTTCCCATCATTGCACGTTTGCATGAATCACCAACTTCACACAGATCATTCATTTCATTCATTCATTTTCTAACGCTTTTCCTCATGAGGGTCACAGGGGTGCTGGAGCCTATCCCAGCTGTCTTCGGGCGAGAGGCGGGGTACACCCTGGACTGGTGGCCAGCCAATCACAGGGCACATATAAACAAACAACCATTCACACTCACATTCATACCTATGGACAATTTGGAGTCTCCAATTAACCTAGCATGTTTTTGGAATGGGGGAGGAAACCGGAGTACCCGGAGAAAACCAACGCATGCACGGGGAGAACATGCAAACTCCACACAGAGATGGCCGAGGGTGGTCACACAGATCATAAAAACTAATGATAAAGTCCAACAGATCACTTACACACATACACAGTACACATCTAGTGGAATAATAATAAATATAGCAACTTCTGATCAATCCATGTCAATTGCAGATTATAGGTATCCATGTTGTTGACATACACATACCCCCCCCCCGGACTGCAGAAAGGTGGTCACCTGTTGCTCTGTTGGGGCAACAATGTGTCAGCAGCTGCCCTGTTGTAAGACCTGCGTATTATGTGAAGCCTTGTCACAAATACATAGTTCATGTGCGTGACTACTCCAAAGTGGAAAAGACTTCTCATGTTATTTTGGGTTGAAAAAGTATGATTTTATCGCTATATTATCAACTACAAATATAGAACATTTATGTTATGTTATGACACTTATGTCTTCATTGAGAGAAGTTTGAAACCGCCTTTTGAAACCAACCAAAATGCTGATGTCACAGAGGGGCGGGCTACCTTAGATACGTATATACTCTCTGCCCCCCCCAAGCTCTGATTCCCGCGCCCTCCCCCAAGTACTGCTCCGCTGTTTATATGCTAGCAATGCCTAGAAAGGGAACGCTACATTTGTTTCCATTTCGTAAAGATGCCACCATCATCAATGTTTGGAGTTCCTGATTCCCTACCAGCAAAAGAAATATATGTTCTTTTTTTATACTTTATTTTTATTTATTTATTTAAACAAAACGTCAACAGCAATACAAACACACTCAAAACAAAAAGGGGGCACTGGACATACACAGCACACAATTTGGCTATCCCACATTCCCTGTCATGGTGCAATTTGAGTCATTTCCTTGATTTTTGTCCATGAACAGTGTCCATTTCACCCATTTTTCTCCACACATGTCTTCTTCAGTCCTCAATCTATGTGTCAATAGTTCCATGTCATGTATTGTGTTCATCACACAAAGCCAGTCCTCCAGTGCCGGGGGTCTTGGATTAAGCCATTTTTTGGTAATGGCTTTTTTACCTGCTACCAACATGATTTTATATAAATACCTATCTTCTCTTAACACAAGGTCTCCCACCAGGTCGCCCAGATACAATGTCTCACATGAAAAAGTCACACTGTAACCCAAAATCCTTTCCATGGTTTTACATACCCTCTTCCAAAAATTAATAATATTTGGGCAGAACCAAAACACATGTGAATGGTTGACATTGACTGTACCACACTGACGCCAGCATGGCTGGGTAACTTTAAGATATTTTTGTTTAATTCCTGGTGTAATGAAAAATCTAATTATATTCTTCCAGCAATGCTCCCTCCAGACCAGAGATAAAGATATGTATTTTCATCTATCAAGGGCATTTCACATGGGACTGTTTAGTGAACATGGGCCACTATGCAGCTGGACCAGCCAACAAACTTGCTGAAGGCCTACGCCTTTTCAACGCTAAAATGCTAAAGCTACTTACCATTGGTAGGCATTGAAGTAACCTCTTTTCTTGAGAAACTTTACAGTCTCTACTTCCAGATCAGATTTGGGATCCAACACATGGCTGCATGTTAAAAGCTGACATTTTAAAAAGATAAATTACAGTTTATGATCAACTCCTATACCGTTTTTCAACTCCTATAAAGTTAGTGGCACAAACCGGAACTCTTATGCACTTTGCGGTGTGACCAACCACAGCAGAATGGGCGTGTTTGGAGGCGGGTGTTGGTTGGAATACATTAAAACAGAACGTTTTCGCGGGAACCGTGAAATCCAAAGAAATACAGCTGAATAGGTGCAGATTCTGGAAGAACTAAAAAGTTTTCTGTGTTGGTTATTGCATGTAGCTGCTCTATAGGAGTCAGCAGCTCAATAGAATGAACATCATATGTCCCCTTTAACAATGGATAAATGAACTCCAATACTGTATAGCAATCAACAGCAACCCCTCATTCATTGTGGTTCATCGTTCCAGATTGCGCTGCAAAAAACTAAAACACTTCACTTAAAAATGCATATTTTACGACTAATAATAGGCTTTAGTCAACGACAGAAAATTAATATCTGAAAAACGGTGATAGTTTGAGGGAGTGATGTTTGAACCTTGATGTAACAAGAAATGACTGTACTATAAAGTATTCAGACAATGCAATCACAGATGCTGTGAATGACATGTACTGTAGTATTCTACACTGATCACTAGATGTCCGCAATGTTACTGTCATGTTCCGTCAACACACACGCACCAGACTTGGTTCCTTTATTGCGGGTTTGAATTATCTCACAACAGGGACAATAATCCCAAATACAAATCCCTAATAAAAACACTGTTGGGGCCGTAACCCACGCTGAGCTAAAACTCAACTGTGAACTGCGAAGACATCGCTTCCTGTTCACGCACTACATTGCTACCCTAGGGAACACTTTAACAACAACAACACATGAGCATTGCTCTTATTTATGTTTTAAATGGCTTTGTTAGTCTGCTATATTGGGTAATACAAGTGTAACCATAGGGATGTTAGGTCATGTCCACAAGGCTCTAATTTCACTTACAGAGCACTTTTCCACTTCCAAGGCACTCAAAGCGCTTTGACACTGTTTACATTTACCTACTGATGATACGGCATCAGGACCAACTGGGGGTTCAGTATCTTGCCCAAGGACACTTCGACATGATCACGGGAGGACAGAGGATCGAACCTGCAACCTTCAGGTTGGGAGACGACCATTCTGAGCCATGCTGCCCCCACGGTTCATGGCTTAATTTGTTATTTACAGTAATTACGTATTGCAGTACGTCTGCAACTAATTCCTAATAAAGGTGGGATCACTGTAAGTGCATATTTTAAAAATCAATTTCTTTAAACAAAACATTTCCCAATGTTTTGCCACACAGCTCACTGACTGGAAATAATCCCTACTATTCATTACTTTGATGTAGAAGTGAGTTTAGTATAATTGTTGCATGTGATTTCTCTGCATAGTTGGAACTGTAAAACAATATGTCCGACACTGGCAGCACCAAAGATGAATAGGCAGGGCTTGAGTGAAACCTACATTCCCTAAATGGTGATAACATTCACACTCCTGCACATAGCCAACATTTTCAGGGGAGTGGATGGTGTGACAGAAATATTCAACAGGAAAGAGTGTAATCAATGATTCAAGTCATAAACCAACTTCAGATTGAAAATCAACATTAAAAATTGTTACCAGTAGTGGAACAATTTTGTAGGACGATGTTGACAAATGATGGTGCGTGAACAACAGCATGATCAAAGACAGTCGTCAACTTTCAAAGCATTCTCTGCTGTGCTGATTTCTTGTTAGTTATTTGGCTTCACCCGTCCATAGCCAAAGCCTGCACATCAGAAACAGGGCCTTGAGCTGTGGACTTCCCCTCTCAAGCGCTCACATGTATGTAAACACACTCACACACAAACACACACAGCGTGTCCCCTCCGTGCTCAGAAACACACTCCAGCCTGGGAAAGTCACTTGACCTATGACCAGAGCATGGAGTGTTTCCTCTGAAGACCATATCATTAATAATGAGAAAAAGACATTCATGCGTACCCATAAAGGACGCTTTTCGACTCGCTTGAACGGACTTCAGTCCTAACACTTGGGACTAATGACTGCTATGTTGCAAAAACCACCACATGTTAGTGTACTTGTGACTTGTGACTGCAGATTAGTGTCAAAAACAATGCACCTATACATACAGTATCTGTGAAAATGTCAATGAAATTCAATCCAGATGGATTTGAATGACTTCTGGGCTAAGCTGTGCAAGAACTGGGGAACGGTTTCTGAGAGAATATTTACACTGTATACACAAGGAGTCACAGAGATGATGTGACAACGTCCATTAGCAGGAAAACTAATTCCACTGTGTTTATTCCTAACGACAGCTGCTGATGCAACTAAAACAAATAGGCAACATAAACAGGGAGCATGTAAAAATAAATATACTGTTAGTTCTCAGCTGCACAAGTCTTTTTATTGGGCGAATAGTCACATGATGCTAGCAGAGAACAACAATAAATCCTAAAGTTGGATAATGGCGAATGCTTGATGGCAATTGTCAAGCTGCCTTCAGGTGTAACATTTTTAGAGGTGTGAGGTGAGTGCCATCAGGCTATGACACAACCTAACTAAAAAACACCCACCCTTTTCCTATCCTGTCCAAGTGGCTATTATCTATTATATCTATCTATTAAGTATAGTATCAAATTTGCACAGCATAGGCACTCAATTTGTAACCAATTGTGTTTATAATTTATTGACAGAACAGGGTCAGATAGAACCACATAACAAACTTGGGGTACTCTGATCGATCAGCCACAGATCGTTATCGGCTGATATCAGTGAAAAAAGACGATATCGACATCGGCCGATACTTGCTTTAATACGCCGATCTCCTCTGCCAATGTGTGGGACTTCCTGTCTTTGTGAGAGTGATCGAAGTTCAGCACCCTGCAAAACGCGCCACCAAAATGGCTCATCTGGGTGGCGCTTTAAAAAGCTTTAGATTGGTGCGGCATTTGGGGCCCAACACTTGGCCACCCCCAACAGCAGTCACTCTAAACTATATCTTCCATATCTCAAATGACATCAACAAGCACAAAGTCTCCTGACTGGATCTCAATTGACAAGTCTGGCTGAACATCAACTCAACTGTGTTTCAGTGCAGGAGTCCAAACATTGGCTTATAAGGGTAAGGTGCAAAGCCTTTTGAGGAACAAATGAAGGCAGGAATGAAAAAAGTGTTGTACTTGGCAAGCATCTTGTGTAGGGATCAAGCAAAGTACGTCATTCAGGACATGTTTCAATGACTTTTGAAGGACGATAGATACCGTACATTTTCATGCTACTACTCAGGAAAATTAATAGAATTGAAATATTCCTGGGCGGCACGGCGGTCGAGTGGTTAGCGTGCAGACCTCACAGCTAGGACACCAGGGTTCACTTCCACCCTCGGCCATCTCTGTGTGGAGTTTGCATGTTCTCCCTGTGCATGCGTGGGTTTTCTCCGGGTACTCCGGTTTCCTCCCACATTCCAAAAACATGCTAGGTTAATTGGCCACTCCAAATTGTCCATAGGTATGAATGTGAGTGTGAATGGTTGTTTGTCTATATGTGCCCTGTGATTGGCTGGCCACCAGTCCAGGGTGTACCCCGCCTCTCGCCCGAAGACAGCTCCAGGACCCCCGCAAAAAAAGAAAAGAAAATGAATGAATGAAATATTCCCTGACAGATAACAATTGATGTGCGTAAATGTCTATATTGTCTCCCAAGTGGCATTCTCCAATTAAAACAATGTATATTTTATGAATATTTATAAAAAATAATGATGAGAATATTTTCTGTTCTTTAAGACCCAAGTCTAGAATTTCTGTATTTGATCAATTTTGAGAGAAAAATGGTAAAAACATATCAACAATGTAGATTAACCATAAAAAAGAACAAATATTGAAATATTTGTCAAAAAGGTGAAATTCTAAGTGTAACATCGGCTGGTTTGGCATAATCACACATTTGTGTTGTTCAACAATGAATAAAATACTCAAATACTCAGCTTTCTAAATTGTAAAAGGCGGTATAACCAACATTCAAGGAGTGATATTGTTGATTTGACTAAGATGACCAGATCAGACCAGATCAGACCAGATCAGGACTTCCCTGGTCTGCACCCGTATTCACGTTACCATTAATCCCCATCCACATTAATAACGGCAGCCTCGGGTCTGCTCGGAGCAGATGTCCGACTACAGTGGCTCCCTCCGCTCAAGGGTCAGGTTCTCCTCATATGTAGAGGAGACCCGTGCTGACAATTTAGTGGCACCATATTTAGGGAGTAGGTGTGCACATTGAAAGTGAAAGGCAGGAAGTGTTTCTAGCAGAATGCATTTATTTGGTAATTAAACCCAAGTGGTCCACAAAGGTGAAGTGTGGATGGCCACCATCATGTAGCAGCGGTGTTACATTACATTGTTATGCTTATTGTTATGGCGCCAGTTGGTGCCAGTTCGCAGCAAAGATTATGTGATTGGTGTGTAGTGGATCGCTGTGGCGCCGAATTAATGTTTACTCGGCATGTTGCCATGTTGCCATTATTCACTTGCGCCCTTTCATTCCAGTGGATTCCATTAGGTGGATTGTTTGCGACATTGGGTTCCACTTGGTGGACACTTTGCAACGAGGATTTGAAATTTTTTGTCATTTTCTTGCCAACAAACTCAATTTTTGCCGCCGTTACGGGCCACCACGAGCCAGTTGGGAGGCAGTTTGAGCCACTGCACGCCACTCTGCACCTTATTGGTGACACCAGGGGCCACAGCAAATTGCATTGGCATGAACTGGCATGAACTGGCACCAACTGGCGCTGGCCCAGTGGACTCTTGGCATTACATTGTCAGTGTTACATTTTGACTCATGTTGTGTGCGTATGTTTGTCTGTGTGTCATGTGGCCAATGGTAAGAACCCACTTGGTTTTATAGTATTCTTTTTCCCATTCAATGAACCTTTCTGTTTCATTGTACAGGAACTTTCCCTAAAGTTCTACTGCCTGTGGTGGACTCCCAACACTTGCATTAAGTGGGAGGCATTAGAAGAAGTACTTAATGTGCCACTGAATGAAATTGAAAGCTCATGTGGAATGTGCAAGTATTTATTTGTCTGAGGTCTTTGTGGTCAGTGCAGTTTGGTTGGACGCAACAAAACATGAAGGGCGGGGGAGATTGTGGGTGTGTGTGTGTGTGTGTGCTGCACTACTCCCAGCTGTGTCCCCAGTAACCCTTCATTTCCTGCCCACTCACACCCATGCAGGTACAGCTGCAATTACAACGTGGACACTGCAGAAACAAAAGATTTGCTTAATTAGTGCTAACAACCCACAAGTTCAATTTCTGACTCCTCCCATCAAGGATCTCGGCTATGTGAAGGAGTCTAGACCGTTAACTGTGGGACGATGAGCTAAACTTTCAGGAATTTTCATTCCATCTCCTTTTAAGTACAATAAGAGCCCAAGGCCACCATTTCACTAGAATACACATTGGAGTATGTGTATTCCTGGTATGTCTTCAGCTCTCCAACATCATTTAAACAACATTTATACCGGGTAATAATTATTAACCGGGTATTATAAAATACGGATAATGCATTTTTGCCAGAGACGGGTATAAAACAAGTACATTTCATCATTATCCGTAGAAAAGAAAATGCTCATTATGTATTCACTCTTCATGCTCTGTGATTGGCCAGTCACATATAGCCACCGCCTCTCCCGAGACCGACCCTGCAAGCGGCAGACACAGAGGACCTTAGCAGTGCCTCATTCACGTAAAGGTGCAATTGGGTGCAATTGTTCCGTAACATACTGTGCAGCGCTGGACAGCGTGCATTGACTGGCTACAACATTAGGTACACTTATACGCGGCATCAAGCATTCTGCATGTATGGCTAAAATATTACTAAAATATCACAGAAATATTACACCCCACTCAGTATGTTGCAGTGTGCACCTTAAACTTGTTTCATAGAATACGCTGTGTTTTCAAGAAGACAGCAGGCACAATCGTGCATCAGTCACTGACGGTGTTTCTTTTTCTTCAGTCCACTTGCTTGCAATACAAGACATATCACAACTGATTGAAGAGTCATGATGTGCTATATATGTACGTATATCACTATATTGACAGTAACTATGGTACCCATTATGTCATTGGATGGTCATATCACCTCGTACTTCGGTACATGACAAAAAATAAATAAAATAAAGAATTCAAAATTTTTTTTAAATTTTAAATTAAAAATAGAAAAAAAATTAAATTATATTAGGAAAGCAGGAAGTGAACAAATGTAATAAAATCTGATGCATGTTCAAATGAAATAAAACCATTACCGTTACCATTACCATGACCAACTTCTGATCAATCTAAATCAATTTTAGACTTAAAATAAAGTAGAGCTTTTAGCCTGGCTTTAAACTCCGCCCACCTCTGATAAAACCACACCCACTTCCGGTTTATAGTCCGAGTATGGATAGGAATACAAATCATTTAGATGGTTGAACAGATACGGATAGAGGTGTACTCGCTCATTATAATGATACAATTACTTTGACCGAGAGCCCAAGAGCCAAGAGCAGCTTCTTCTAAAAACACAAGAGTTACTATGTTTCACTGTCAAGTTATGTAAGGATCAGATAACATTCACCGCCTAATCAACTCTCTGCACACTTTTCACCAGCATGCTCTCTTTCCAGTTCTGGACCCCCTCCCAACTATAGACAATATTTACTTTTACTCCAAAGCACACAAATCAATACTGTGACCAGAACAACAGGTTGTAGTTTAAACACCAGAAACACAAGATCACTTTGGCCACTGCATGCTGTTAGGGTTCATCTTGCTCAGTCAAAGAAAAGCTCAACTCATTTTATATGCGCTAGTACTACCTCCCATAGTCATACTGCTAAACACACACTGACATCAACTATCACTAAATAATGTAACATTCTATGACTGAAACTTTGACAACTGTGGAATCTATTTAGAACCTTTCTGGTTATTTCCATAAAGCCAAAAGGTGGTAATCATGAATGATATTTGCACTGATTATGCACTTGGGTACTGCACTCACCTAGTCAAACAAACCAAACTAAAGATGTCAAGCACAGGGTTTCCGCGACATGACATGACATGACACTACAAAATAAAAGCTGTCACACCTAAAAAATTAACTTGAGTAATATACTGTATAAGTACATATACTGCATATGTTATATAGCTTATTATTTTCAAACATATTGACCAATTATTTTGAAGGCAATTAAAAATATCATTTAAAAGTGTCACTGTGCTTTATTTTGAAAAAACAAATGCACAGGAATAGCCGCACTTGCTCATGCTTCGCTAGCGTCTTGTGTCTTCACTGCATTCCTTATTATCGTGCTAATAAAAAATAGTCTGTGAAATGTGTATCAGGCTATCAATGCTAGCGTGTGTGATCGCTCACGTTTCCATTTAAACTTCCTCTCTGTGATGTGATGGGACATTACAAAAATGTCCATGCTGGTTCAGACGCTTACATTAAATAGTGGTTGCTCTCTGTGTTTTTCCATGGAAATGTGAGCGACACACTAAAAAATCTGCCTGTGAGGTTTTGGTGACGTGTTTACACTGTGCGCCTGTCAGCCAGTTAACCATTGTGCAGGCTGCGCTTCGCCTGTGCAGAGAAGGGTCGGAGCTGGCGAGCTTTCAGCGCCCCTTTGTCACGCTGTTTTGTCACTAAATTGTCACTGCGCCAAAATGATATGTGGACACGTCCTATCTCGGCACAGTCCAGTCTACCAAATGACCAAATTGCAATGGACCAAATGAATTAAACATCAATCACAGAGATTTATTGTATGGTAGTTCATGAACATGAACGATATACGTTGTTCTACCTCAATCTAATTCATTCATTTTCTACCACTTTTTCCTCACAAGGGTCGTGGGGGTGCTGGAGCCTATCCCAGCTGTCTTCGGGCGAGAGGCGGGGTACACCCTGGACTGGTCGCCAGCCAATCACAGGGCACATATAGACAAACAACCATTCATACTTACATTCATACCTATGGACAATTTGGAGTGGCCAATTAACCTAGCATGTTTTTGTGGGAGGAAACCGGAGTACCCGGAGAAAACCCACGCATGCACGGGGAGAACATGCAAACTCCACACAGAGATGGCCTAGGGTGGAATTGAACCATGGTCTCCTAGCTGTGAGGTCTGCGCGCTAACCACTTGACCGGAGTGCCGCCCAATCTAATTCATTTGACTTAATTGTCAATTAAGTTGACAGGAAGAAATTTTACTTTCACACGCAAAAAATATACTTGATCTAAAAAGCATGCTTACTAAACCACCATGAGGTTCTTTTCTTCATAGCCGGAGGGGAATGGGAGGGGCTTGAAAACATCACAATCACATGACCACAAATGTGTTCCGTTGCCAGATACAGGGGGTGTCTCACATTACCTGATGGTTCACAATACCACACCTTCCTTCACACCTTTGTATGTACAATATGCGTACATACAGAATTTAAATTATGGAATGGCATAGGCAGTCTCCCGACTGTAATCACATCAAAAATCTCTGAGGGGGCGGGGCTGAAGACCTTCAGGATCTGGAGAGTATTGGTAAAGAGGAGTGGATTAAAATCCCTCCCAATAGGTGTGTGCATACTGGTGCATCATCACACCATTAAATATGTGGTTGCCTTTTTAACGATGCCTCGTTTAATAAGGGCATAGCAAAATAACAAGTGAACTCTGACCTTTGACAGAGAGCAATATACCTTCCTGTCACCGAGGGTATGCTCCGCTTAGTGGGATGCAGAGAAACAACAGGCCATAAGTGCCTGGGGGTCGGCCACACTGATCAACATTTAACACCACTAATGGATTCCAAATATATATCCTTGGCTGTGGGCTGTTCCCAGAGAGAAGTTGTGAGTAAACCATGAGCTGCTATTAGAAGATTACAGTTCCTCATCCCGACTCACTTTGCTATTATTAGCCCAGCCGCTATGTTGCTACTCATTGACTGTTTTAACAGCGATATTTAATTCACGACCGATCCTAAGTGCTCCCACACATGCTACACATTATTTTTTAGCAAGTTTAAGTATTTGTGATTTTAAATACTTAAACTTGCTGATATAGTTCAGCAAGTTTAAGTATTTGTGATTTTAAATACTTAAACTTGCTGATATAGTTCATCTTCAAACAGCTAAAATAATGCATAAGGCTAAAAAAAAACAATTAGCTAAAAATGTCATCCAATACTTCTCTACAACAGAGGAGAAATATGATCTCAGGGAAGAAGTACATTTGAAACACTTCTATGCTAGGACTACGTTAAAAAGCCATAGCATTTCAGTATGTGGAATCAAACTATGGAATGGATTGAGTAAGGACCTCAAACAATGCACAACGATGAGCCAATTCAAGAAACAATACAAGCAGTTGATGTTTGCTAAATACAAGGATGAAGAGTCTTGAACCAGTCATGATGTGCTATATATATCACTATATTGACACTTACTATGGTACCCATTATGTCATTGGATGGTCATATCACCTCCTACTTCAGTATGGGGTGCATTATTAAAAAAAAAACCTTAAACTGTATTATGGAAAGCAGGAAGTGAACAAATGTAACAGTTACTGATTGTAAAAGTACCAGATGGAGGGGTAGGATTTGATAAGCTTTGCTTCTTCCTACTCCTTTTGGACATATGGAACTGTGAACTGATTATGGGATGCACTCAATTGGAATCTGATGCATGTTCAAATGAAATAAAACCATTACCATTGCATGCTGGTCTATGTTTTCTGTGCTGGTTTCTCTAGTTGTAATCGAGTATAGTATGACTCTCTTTCTAAAGGGCAGAGGAGGGAAATGGGGGAATCTATTATTTGAAGCGGCACATTGTTTGGAGAACCTGCTGATGGGTTCTCACCATTTGCTTTTAGCCAAGTGAGCTGTACTAATCCATGTAGCTTACTCAGCTGCAAGCGTATCACAGCCATTTGACAGACTACAGAGGGGGGGTGCAAGGCCGCAAAGTCTGACTTGAATTGCAGACCGAAACGTTTTAAAAAATGTTAGAAATGTAATGTCACATTTTATTCTATTGGAATCCATTTTATTTTCTATTGCCAGCCAATCACAGGGCACATATAGACAAAAGCATTCCCACCCACATTCATACCTATGGACAATTTGGAGTGGCCAATGAAGCTAGCATGTTTTAGGAATGGTGTTGGAATCAAGTGTCACAGTTCTGTTCCTGCCTTCTCCTGGTCTGCTGTTCCATGTTTTCCAGATATCCTGGAGCGGGCTGGAGGCGGGAGGACTGGGCACACCTGAAGCCCATCTAATCAACCGCCCATTTAAGGCCGCCGCTTGCAGCGGGAGTCGCTGGTTCCTCGCCATAGAATCCTGCTTTCCGACTGGGGCTTCAGTCTACCCAGCACTCCCTAACCGTCCAGCCAGCCTCCTGTTTCTGTACATAGAAGTTTATGTTCGCTGTGCTCTGTGGCGAGATTTTTGGTTGTCTTTGTGTCTTTCCTCGCCACCACCTTGTGTTGCCCCCTGGGCAGTTTTCCTTGGATTTTGTTTATTAAAGGACTTTAACTGCACTCCTGTTGGCCTTCCTCTGCATCTGGGGCCCAACCCTAGACACCCCGTGACAGAAGGAACCAGGCAGAAGATATGGACCCCGCGGAGCCAGAGCCGATTAAGTTGGCTCTACGCCACCAGGCACAACGTCTGGGTAAAGTCTGGGCGTTAAGAGCCTGGCCGACCAGCAAGACGCACGGATGAAGGCACTTGAGGCTCAACTAAGCGCATTGGTGTCTGCTTTGCAGCGCGATGTTCCCGTCACCACCCCCCCGGCGCTCCCCGAGCAACCTGCCGACCTCCCGCCGACTTCGGACGTCTCCTTACCTGCCCTGGGCGCTCTGCTCTCCAAGCCGGAGAAGTTCTCTGGGGATTCTGGGGAGGTACGGCCGTTCCTGAGCCAATGCGAGTTACACTTTGAGCTGCAGGCAGCGGCTTTTCGCTCGGAGCGAGCGCGAGTGGCTTTCGTCACGTCCCATCTGACTGGAAGGGCTGGAGCTTGGGCCACCGCTGAGTGGAGCCGCCGTTCTCCCGTCTGCTCGTCATACGCCTTCTCCCAGGCCATGGAGCAGATCTTCCAACGAACCCCGCCGGGACGCTGCAGCGCGTCCGACTACGCCATCGAGTTCCGGGCTCTGGCGGCCGAGAGCGACTGGAACCCGTCATTCCTCTGCAGACTCCATCCAACCTCGACGAGCTCATCGCCTTGGCCATCGGGATCGAGAGGCGCAGCAACGACCACAAGGAGGACCGCCTCCTCAAGCACGGACGCCTCCCTCCCGGCTGCTATCTCCGCGAGCACGGGGACCGCTCGCCGTCGTCGTCGCTGCGGCCCTTCCCCGCCGTCGAGCCGGCATCTGCACCAAGATACGATGAGCCCATGCAGCTGGGAGGAAGTCGCCTCACCCCGGCCGAGAGGGACCGTCGTCGAAGGATGCGGCTCTGCATTTACTGTGGTCAGGCGGGCCACACTATCTCTCGCTGCCCGGTCCGCCCAGATCGCCCACACTCTCAAGTGGCGCCTCCTCGTGGCGCAACGGTGGAACAACCTGCTGGGATGACGTCACTAGCAGACCCGGCAGTCAGCAGGCTACAACTCCCAGGTACGCTCTCCTGGCGCGACAGACACGTTGACATTTCAGCCTTTATTGACTCTGGAGCTGATGATAGTTTTGTGGACAAGTCATTCGTTAAACGCCTTGCCATTCCAGTTATTAAATTGTCTGCGGCACGAGTTGTGCACTCCCTCGACGGGCGTCACCTGGCCACGGTTACTCACCAAACCGCGCCTCTCTCTCTACGTGTGTCCGGTAACCACCACAAGTCCATGAGTTTTTTTGTTTTCCCGTCACGCTCCGCTCCGGTCGTATTAGGGCTTACCTGGTTACTCAAGCACAACCCGCATATCGATTGGGTCAAATCCTCCATCTTAAACTGGAGTGTGTTCTGCCACACACACTGCCTCAAATCAGCATGGCCTCGTACCACGTCCTCCTGCTCCGCCCCTCCCGAGAAGATCGACCTCTCCTCCGTTCCTGACGTCTACCACGACTTGCGGGAGGTTTTTAGCAAGGATCGAGCCCAATCTCTCCCACCTCATCGGCCGTATGATTGCGCCATTAATCTGCTCCCAGGAGCAGTGCTGCCGTCGTCACGGCTGTACAATGTCTCCCGGCCTGAGAGGGAGGCACTCGAACAGTATATCTCCTCTTCCCTCGCGTCTGGTCTCATCCGGCCCTCCTCGTCACCGTTAGCCGCTGGGTTCTTTTTTATAGAAAAGAAGGATAAATCACTCCGCCCCTGTGTAGACTATCGCGCGCTGAACGACATAACTGTGAAGAATTAGTACCCTCTGCCGCTTATGCACTCCGCTTTCAACCTGCTTCACTCCGCTAAGTTTTTCTCTAAGCTCGACCTGCGAAGCGCTTACCACCTGGTGCGCGTACGAGAGGGGGATGAGTGGAAGACCGCGTTCAATACTCCCCTCGGGCATTTTGAATACCTGGTCATGCCCTTCGGCCTTACAAATGCCCCGGCCGTGTTTCAAAACTTGATTAACGATGTTCTGCGGGACATGTTGGGTCGGTTCGTCTTTGTTTACCTGGACGACATACTCATCTTCTCCTCCTCCCTCGCTGAACATGTGCAACAAGTCCGGTTGGTCCTCCAGAGACTACTAGAGAATAGGCTATACATCAAAGCGGAGAAATGTGCTTTTCACACCTCCTCAGTCGCGTTCCTGGGGTTTATTGTGGAGCATGGTCAGATTAAACCCGACCCAGCTAAGATCCAGGCTGTGGCTGACTGGCCTGCTCCTACAACTAGGAAGCACTTCCAAAGGTTCCTGGGCTTCGCCAATTTCTACAGGCGATTCAATAGGAATTTTAGTCGGGTCGCAGGACCCCTCACGAGGCTTACATCGGTTAAGGAGTCGTTTAGTTGGACCTCCGAGGCTGAGTCGGCGTTCAACCGGCTTAAGGGTCTATTCACCTCCGCTCCGGTACTCACCCCAACCCTGCTGCCCAATTCTTTGTCGAGGTTGATGCGTCTAATACGGGCATGGGGCGGTCCTCTCCCAGCGCTCCACCTCTGACCAGAAACTGCACCCCTGCGCCTTCTTCTCTCGTCGACTCACCGGGGCCGAACAGGACTACGACATCGGCAACAGAGAATTGCTGGCCGTTGTACTCGCTCTGCAGGAATGGAGGCACTGGCTGTAGGGCGCGGAACCACCTTTCATTGTTCACACGGACCATAAGAACCTGGCCTACCTCCACTCTGCACAGAGGCTCAACCCCCGACAGGCACGGTGGGCGCTTTTCCTCGCACGGTTCAATTTCACCTTGACTTTTCGTCCAGGCTCCCAGAACAGCAAGCCGGACGCCCTTTCCAGACTGCACTCTTCACCCGCGGAGGAGTCCCCCCCGGAGACCATCATCCCACAATCACAGATTCTGGGGGCCCTCCAGTGGGACGTGGAGAGGCAAGTGGCCGACGCCATGGAGAGGGTCACCCCGCCCAACGGCTGCCCGTCGGGGCGCCTGTTCGTCGTCCCAGGACTCCGACCTGAGGTCCTCCGCTGGGCACACGAGTCCAAGCTGGCGTGCCATCCGGGGGCGTCGCGCACTGCCTTCCTCTTGGCTCAGCGGTTCTGGTGGCCATCCTTCCGAGCAGACGTACGGGAGTTTGTAGCAGCCTGTCCCATCTGTGCTCGGAACAAGTCCTCCCACCAGCCTCCAGCTGGGTTGCTGCACCCACTACCCATTCCCTCCCGCCCGTGGTCCCATGTGGCTCTGGACTTCGTCACTGGCCTCCCTCCATCCAATGGCAACACGGTCATACTCACGCTGGTCGACAGGTTCTCAAAGATGGCCCATTTCGTCGCCCTCGCCAAACTCCCGTCTGCCCTGGAGACGGCTGATCTGTTGGTCCTCCATGCCTTCAGACTGCATGGTATCCCCGTGGACATCGTCTCGGACAGGGGCCCCCAATTTACTTCTGCAGTCTGGAAGGCTTTTTGCAAGTCCCTTGGTGCCTCACCCAGCCTGTCCTCGGGTTACCACCCCCAGACCAACGGCCAAACGGAGAGAGCCAACCAGGACCTGGAGGCGGCCATCCGTTGCGTCTGCCATCAGCAACCCGCCTCCTGGTCTTTTAATCTCTCTTGGATTGAATACGCTCGCAACTCGCTGGTCAGCTCAGCCACGGGCCTCTCACCATTCCATGTGGCGTACGGATACCAACCCCAGGCTTTCCCTTCACTGGAGTCAGAGTCCGCTGTCCCCTCAGTGGCAGCCCACCTCAGACGTGCTCGTCGGGCATGGCACAACACCCGGGCCGCGCTGGGCCGCACCTCCGAGCGGAACCAGCGGTTGGCCAACCGCCACCGTTCGGCCGCCCCAGAGTACAAGATTGGACAGAGGGTGTGGCTCTCGTCTCGGGACCTACCGCTCCACACGGACTCAAAGAAGCTCCAACCCAGGTACATCGGCCCATACCCAATAGTACGGGTCTTTAGCCCCTCCTCTGTGCAGCTCCGTCTCCCTGAGTCGCTCCGGATACACCCAGCCTTCCTCGTCTCCCTCCTCAAGCCAGTTGCCTCCAGTACGCGCAGCCCCCCGGAAGTTCCTCCCCCTCCGCCCATGCTGGTCGATGGCCACTACAGTCAAGGCCATTTTAGACGTGAGAAGAAGGGGCAGGGGTTTCCAGTATTTGGTGGACTGGGAGGGGTACGGGCCGGAGGAACGTTCTTGGATTTCTTGCTCCCTCATCCTTGATCCCACCCTCCTTTCTGAGTTCTATAAATGTTTTCCCGAGAAGCCAGGTAAGCCGCCAGGTGGCGACCTTTAGAGGGAGGGGTACTGTCACAGTTCTGTTCCTGCCTTCTCCTGGTCTGCTGTTCCATGTTTTCCAGATATCCTGGAGGCGGGAGGACTGGGCACACCTGAAGCCCATCTAATCAACCGCCCATTTAAGGCCGCCGCTTGCAGCGGGAGTCGCTGGTTCCTCGCCATAGAATCCTGCTTTCCGACTGGGGCTTCAGTCTACCCAGCACTCCCTAACCGTCCAGCCAGCCTCCTGTTTCTGTACATAGAAGTTTATGTTCGCTGTGCTCTGTGGCGAGATTTTTGGTTGTCTTCGTGTCTTTCCTCGCCACCACCTTGTGTTGCCCCCTGGGCAGTTTTCCTTGGATTTTGTTTATTAAAGGACTTTAACTGCACTCCTGTTGGCCTTCCTCTGCATCTGGGGCCCAACCCTAGACACCCCGTGACATCAAGTATTTACTTGTATATATTATATTTATGTATATATTATGTATATATATGTATATAATATATATAATGTATATATTATATTTACTTATATACATTTATAAAAGACCCTCAGACTGTGGGGATGCTACACTGTGCCTCCATATGCAATCAGAGGTGTGGCTTGCCATGTTGTCCACGTGTCAAATACGTTAACATTTTTAAGATAATTAATGAATTTAACACATTATTTTTGACAGCCCTACTATTTATATTAAAGGTCATTATTTGTAAATACATTTGCTAGGTAAGCCAGTGGATTTGGTCCCAAGTTGATAGCCTCTGATGTGGAATAAAAAAATGCCACATTTATATAAGAAATTGCATTTCTCCGTGGTACATTTCAGTGTGAAATAGCACACAGTGTAAAAATGGAAAAACAATTACAGAGGTTGCAGTCACATGTTTCTTATCCAGCTATGGCTATGCAGTCCTGTGACATTTCATCGATTCGTATCTTTCTCACCGGTGTTAAGCACAGAGATCAGTAAGTTTCCACCAGTCCCACATCCACTGACCCCACAACAATCGAGTGAGGGAACAGGTTTTTCCTCCTGTGCTGGAACAACACCCAAAACAAAAGCTTTGCCCTGATGTACCTTTGATACGCTTGGCTGTCCTCCTGACCTGTCTGTCAATAGATTCTCCATGTAGGAGCCCGTTTGGGATTTAGTATCCAAATATATCCTGCTGCAGGCCAAAGAATATCTCATGTTTGAATGAATATCTCATCTTTCAGCACTGACTAGAAGTAAAACAATGCGTGAACAATTGGTTGAAGCACATAATCCCCCTGTAAGACAAACTATAAGCTACACACGGCCGTTCATAGGGCCGCACGGTGGCTAACGTTATACAAATGCATGCAGTGTATCAAAATAAAATGGCCCTGCTCAGCAATGCATGCCTGATGTCAACATACAAGACCAAAAGCCGGGACAACAAAAGTACCAGAGACAGGTGGGCTCACATCAGGAGCCAAACTAATCTGGTTTGGACCGTGTGTGTTTATATTGAGCCATCCCAAACCTCATTATCTGAAATCGTTTAACACGAGAATACAACCTTCTAACTACATTTATAGGTCAGCAAAGTGGAAAAGGTATAATAGGTCCCCTTTAAAATGTCTTGGCAGTTTCTTGATGACATTTGTGCCGGGAATGAGCTGATCTTTCTGCCCAGAAACTACTAGTACGGGTACAACAAATGTACATCGACTTGTCCATACACCTCCATCTTTAAATCACAGATACTTTTGAACTCCACCACACCCAACTAGCAATGATGCCTTTGTGGGCATGGCCTGGCTCTCATGCTAAACTAGCATCTTAGAGCATTTGTGCAGCATTTGTGTAGCACTTTCAATGGCACCTTACCATCCACTTGAGCATTTGCATAAAACAGACTGTGGACTATCAAGGGGAGTTATGTTTGGGAAGAGCGCAGTAACACTGGGGGCAACACAAGGGGTAAAAGATGAAGGGGAAGGGCTAAGGGGTACAATTGGGGTTCATCCTAGGTTTCATGCATATAGATGTATCTCACTCAAGTTAAGACATATTAAAGTCAAATGACTTTACATCTGTTAAATTTTTTATTAAGGGGGTGGCTCGGATCACACTACCCAGCCTTCCTGGTAAGATCTGTTCAAGGATTCTGGAGCGGATCAAGGATTCGGGATCCAAAGCTGACATTTCAAAAAGATAAATTGCAGTTTATTATCAACTCCTATACCATTTATCAGCCGCAAGCGACGCAACAAGTCCTTCTTGGACTTGGGAGCGTGACCACAGTAGAGGGGGCGTGGTGGGCCGCAGGTGGAATACATTAAAACAGACATTTTCAGGGTAAGCACCAAATCCAAAAAAATACAGCTGAATAGGCGCAGATTCTGGAAGAACTAGAAACCTTTTTGTGTAGCTGCTCCATATTTGGCAAAATGCCAAACAAAATTTTTGACATTAAACATTAAAAATAGGCTGGTCCAATTTAAAATTGTAAATAGATTGTATTTTACGCCCTCTCATTTGTTTAAAATGGGCACAGTAGATACTACATTATGTATAAAGTGGCAGGCAGCTGAGGGAACTTATGCATTTACTGTGGAAATGTGAGAGTAAAAAATGTTCTTTCTTCTCTTTTTTGCCTATTAAAAGTAAATAGAAAAATGGTGATCTCAGTCAGGATATGTGTGGATTATCGATGGCTAAATGCACGCACAATCAAGGACGCACTCTCTGCCCCATCAGTCTGATTGTCTGGCAACCTTGGGAGGAAGTGCAATTTTCAGTGCAATGGACCCAACCTCTGGCTTTGATAATATTGCCATGGTGGAAGAGGACCAAAAACTGTTCAACCAACTCCCCCAGGGCCTGTGCAATAATAGTCCATCCATGCTTCATGCGTCTCATAATTGGAATATTTGGTGACCAAAAATTCTTTAACCTCCTATGCTACCTGGACAACTTCCTGGCCTCCGCCTCAAATGAAGCTGAAGCTCTAAAGACTGCGTGCCCATGGTCTGTAGGTAGCCGTTAAGAAGTGTCAATTACTTAGGAGAAGTGTGCGCTTCTGGGCCATGTTGTTGACAAAAGTGGTGTTGCCACCGACCCTGACAAGGTCAGGGCTATCACCTCCTCATGATGGAGTAACACCATCACAAAAGAAAATCAAATCATCCCATGACATGGTGATGTATTATCAACAGTTCATATGTGATTGCTCCAAATTATTGACATTCACTGCTTCCCCAAAAGGAAGGATGCGAGGACTGGAAACTTGTGGCTGCTTTCAAAAAGTTGCATCCCAGTGATTGCAGAGAAGAACATCCCAGCTCATTTGAGTGTCTCAAGAGTGTCTCGCGCTGCTCGAGTCTGTTCTCCTTGCGCACCCTGACTTCAGCTGTCCGTTCATCCTGTCCACGAATGCCTCTCAAGACGGCTTGGGCGCAGTTTTATCTCAAGTCCAAGAGGGTGACAGTTAGGCCTGCCCTGTAGCTTTTGCCAGCAAGCCCTAAATCGTGCTCAGAGTAACTACCGGCCCTTCGTCTCGGGTATCTGGCCTTAAAGTGGTCTGTCTGAGACAAATTCAGCCACTGGCTAAAGTGACACAACTTTACCATGTGGACAGATAACAATCCCTTAACCTACATCTTCACAAAGCCCAAACTCAACGCCCGTGAGCAGAGATGGGTAGCCAAAGTGTCACCATATAATTTCAGTCTCAAATACATACTTGGCAGCTAAAACATAGTCGCTGAAGCTTTGAGCAGACAGCCCTTTGTTAAATCCCATGTCTGCCAGAGGTTGATGACAGAGGAGTGTGGAACTCTGCTACAGAAGTCACAGCAGATCCAGGAGAGTACAGTGCACGAGATGTTCAGAGCCAGCGACAACCAACAGTGTGACTTGCCCGCTTCAAGAAATCATGGAGTGCAGTCAAAGGGTGGTATCTTGGTTGGCACAGAATTTGGAACCGTTGGTTGCAGCAGGTCAGGATGTCCTGCCAGTCTTCTCACTCCAAGAGCTCCAAGGTGAACAGAATTATGCCACCCTGCTACAAGCCATTCCTTCTCCTTCCAAGGACGGTGAGCCAGACTTTGACAGACGGAGACAGTGGTCTAAATTGACATTTCTCGACAGCATTCTTTATAGGTTGGCTTCCATTGGCAAGTAAGAAATCAGTAGATACTCTCCTCTTTGGTCAGTCAAGTCCCACAGGGTGTCCATGATTCCGTTGGCCACCATGGCCAAAGCAGAACCTTGTACCTGGCAAGACAGAAGTTCTTCTGGGCCAGCGTGGAGAGTGACATCCACGATTATGTCCAGTGTTGTAAACACTGTGTTGTGGCAAAGCCCTTGAACCAGAAGAGTGTCCCTCGCTGGAGACTATTAAGACCACAAGCCCTTTTGACCCACGGAAGATTCCACAGGTGGGACTGTGGATGTCTTGGTCGTAACGGACCATTTCACCAAGATGGCCCATGCCTTCAAATGCTCAGATCAGTCAGCGAAGCACGTTGCATGACATTTGTGGCACAAATACATCTGTGTCTATGGATTCCCACATCGGATTCACTCTAATCAGGGAGCGAATTTCAAGAGTCAACTGATTCAGGAGTTGTTCCAGATGGCTGGTGTGAAAAAATAAAAAACCACGCCATATCACCCAATGGACAATGGCCACACTGAGAGGTTCAACAGAACATGATGATCTGAACCAGTATCCCAAACAGGACCAGAGTCAGACGGATTGAACATGACACAAAGACACACAAAGTGGCCAGGTCAGTAAGTTTTCCAGAACTTTATTTGTGTAGGCTACTACTGACTACTAGTCACTCAGAATACTTGTAGTACAGTTTTTGCTTTAGCTCAACATAGTTAGCGGCACAAACTGGAACTCTTTCTATGCACTCGGCAGTGTGACCAACCACGGCAGATTGGGTGGTGGGTGTGCCAGGAGGCGGGCTGTGGGTGGAGTACATTAAAACAAACCTTTTTTCAATCCAAAGAAATACAGCAGAATAGGTGCAGATTCTGGAAGAACTAGAACGCTTTCTGTGTGGTTATTGTATGTAGCTGCTCTATAGGAGTCCACAGCTCAATACAAAGGGCCGTAAAATTAGCATCATAGATCCCCTTTAAAGTGTGGCTGTATCGTTCCAGTTTGAACAAGTCAATATCCGATATCCCCAGAATAACTGTTCTAAAAAGTGACACTTTGCTGTCTTATCTTCGCTTCCCTCCAGCTGCCCACTAAACATCCTCACATGTGAGCAATAAGACATGAGGATATGCTCAGGAAATGGCCGTGAGTTTGGGGAGCACAGTGTCAGCTCTCTGTGAAATCAAAGTCCACTCAGTCTGAGAGGGATCCATTGAGAAAGGAATTGGGATTCCGAGATAGAATAAAGAGCAAAGTGGCATGAGATAAAAAGGCAGACGAGACAGACATCCCTTATGGAGTCGGGTGAGTCATCCCAACATCAGTTCATACTCTCTATCCCCCTGGTCACCCCCTTGCTTCCATCAACTCCCCCCATAGGAACCCCCTGCTCTGTCGAGGAGGTCTCTCATAAAAAACACTTTTGTCCAAACCATCATCACTCACACATCTTCTCGGTTCTCTGTGCGGCATGGATATCTCCATGGGGAAAATACAAATAAGGGAACAACAAAAATGGGACAGAGAAGGCTGGGAGGATGATGAGGTCCCAGAAGGAGAAAGCTGCTTTCCCAGAACAGGGAGCCTGGCCATGTGACGCCAGGGGCCACAAAGCTTGTGTATGTGATACAGAGGGCGTAGCAGAAGGAATAGTGTCCCTCTGTATTCCTAAAAGACCAAATCGCCTGAAGCCAAACAGTGTGATATCTACGGGTATCACGAGATCTCGTGTCAATTCAAATGTGGTGGAAAAAAACAGCTTACCGCATGGTGGTTAGCATGCTGGCTACACAGTCAGGAGATAGGGAAGACCCGGGTTTCAATCTCCATTCGGGCATCTCTGTGTGGACTAACATGCATGCTAGGTTAATTGGCAACTCCAAATGGTCCATGGGTATGAATGTGAGCGTGAATGTCCGACAACAGCGGTGCTATCTCTCCTATGAAAGCCAAGTGAAGTGAATTGAGAGCTTGCTAGCATACTAGAAGAGTTAAGAAAACACAAAGTGGCGTTGCACCCGGCGACCACGGATGACCTACCAACGACAGACTCCGACAATTATGAGGAAACCTGTTTGATGGCAAAATTGACACAATGACGGTGGCGCTGCGGGGAGGACAACCTAGACAACAACAGACTCCCGCAATAATGAGTTGGGAATATCATGAGTGTGGTGCCTCGTGACAGCCCTTGTGACGCCTGTTGATGTTCAACTCCCAATGAGATACTGCTGTATTCTTTGGAGAGAATAGCAAAAGTATGTTACATTTCTAGAGGTTCATGATTAGACATCGAATATGGTTCATCCATGTCTAACCCTCCTCTTGTGTTAGGGTCGGCACCGACCCGTTTTACATTTTAATGCATAAAAAGAATCACATAACATTTGTTTATTGCATCAAGGCTTTTTGACTTTGTCAGGAAACTCTATTTCAACAAAATAAAACCCAAAAAATTATTTTTACTACATTTTAAAATGGTCTGGTTGAAATTATGATCGCTGTATTGTTAGGGTCGGTTTCGACCCGGTTATAATAATATGACTATAAAGCAATATCTTGAGCCAAAACTGAACTCATAAGTGTACAATTAGCCAACACAATGACAACCAGCTCCTCTTCTCATCATGTAAGCTTCAGGGGATTCTCATTTTGACCGATTTACCAGTATACCAGCAGAAAAACAAGAAAAACAAAAACATGTGAGGTGAATTCACTCATTTGACTGGCTGATTTCACATTTACAATTTGGATCATGGAAAGAATGGCAAGAAGTACAGTGAACCGAGATCTGGACCTGTTCTGCTTTTTGATTTCAGTTTATACTAAAGTTCTGTTGCTGAAAACAATAACTTTTTCTACCTTTGCTTGACATTAATATATATATGGGTCAAAATTGACCTGAACACCATAGATGTTTCTTTAGTGATTAATACTAAAATGAGAAAATAAATAAAACTAATTGATTTAAGAGATATGTTCTATATCCCTCAGTAATAGCCAGGTAACAAAAGTTGAAATCGAGGGGTTTCGTGACAAAAAAAGACCTACATGCCCACACCAAAAGTATTAAAACCAACATTTTCATGGATGAGGAAGCCTAAGAAGGTAACCAAGATATGAGAAACAAATTTGATGGTAACTTATTGTTTTTAGTGTATTTTATAGCTGATTAAATGCATGGATCAAAACTGACCCGTTAACATAAGAGATGATACCAGAAAGCTAACACAAGAGGAAGGATAAACAACCCCAAACAAAGTTGTCCCCCACATCTATTTTAAGTTAAGCTTGTGAGAGAGATACAGAGAGCTTATGTCCCATCACTGATTGCTCATGGAAGTGTAATGTAGTGTGTCTGTGGTCCAGTCAGGCCTTGAGGCTGGGCAGACGTCCATCAGAAGAGTAACACAACTGACCCGGGCGGAACAACATTGGAGGCAGCAGACAAATGTACGTGTAGTCAGGCTGTCTGGTGTGCAGCACTCAACACACATTGTACGCTCACAGAACCAGTGGAGTTGTGTCAATATTGTCTCATTCCCAGTGGCTCCACAGTCATCTGGTTGCTTAATAGCGATGTTCAGTAAAGAAAACCAATAACCTGTAAAGTATTTGACCAAGTTCAGTCCGTACTGGAAGTGCTGTACAATGTTGTGTCAAACTTTAACGTATTTCCATCCCATCATCTGTGGAATGATAATAATAATAATAAAATGAATTAACTGTGCTAAATTAGTGACAAACAGCAGCTTCAATTAATTGGTAATGGTTTCATTTTATTTGAACATCCATCAGATTCCAATGGAATGCATCACATCATCAATTCACACTTCCACATGTCCAAAAGGAGTAGGAAGAAGCAAAGCTGATTAAATCTACCACCCCATCTGTTATTTTTGATTGTTTTAATGTATACATTTTTTGATTAATCAACATCGGTGAACATTCATTCATTCATTTTCTACCGCTTATCCTCACGAGGGTCGCGGGGGTGCTGGAGCCTATCCCAGCTGTCTTCGGGCGAGAGGCGGGGTACACCCTGGACTGGTGGCCAGCCAATCACAGGACACATATAGACAAACAACCATTCACACTCACATTCATACCTATGGACAATTTGGAGTCGCCATTTAACCTAGCATGTTTTTGGAATGTGGGAGGAAACCGGAGTACCCGGAGAAAACCCACGCATGCACGGGGAGAACATGCAAACTCCACACAGAGATGACCCTGGTCTCCTATCTGTGAGGTCTGCGCGCTAACCACTCGACCGCCGTGCAGCCCATCGGTGAAAATGTAACCGATATATGAACTGTTTTTGCCGTGTGGAGACTGACTGTGTCGATCCCTTTCTCTGTGTACTCGGCCCTCTCCTTCATACAAACACCCAGCGAAGTGCAGGTCAGGTCTGCCTGTATGACAGCTGCAGCAGAGAATACCAAAGAAACGGTAGAAAAAACTGCAAACACAGTTTGAAAGTGAAATAAAGACATATGCAACTGTTGATATCCATCATTAATATAAGGCGACACAGTATCCCACTTCGCTTTCTGTAATACTTCCATGCAGGATTTACAGCGGCTGATACATTCATGAAAATAGTCTTCATGAAAATGTTCCAAGTAATATATTTGCTTGTAATTTGATTTATGTAATGTGTGGAGCCGCTTCACTGAAGACCCAACAGGCGTTATATGCAACATCTGCAGTGGACGAGTTAGGCAGGGCTCCAGCAGCAGCAAAGCCAAGAACACTACACATTTGTGGCAACACCAAAATATTGGCATGTCCATATGTTGACAGCGTTACAACACGTGAACAGTACACTAGTATATATCTTGTCTATATCTAAGCTCTTATTTCAGATATGGGCTGATGTGTGGGTTATATCAGATATCGTCTTTTTTTATATCGGTATCGGCATTATCCCCAAACTTCCAATATTGGTCAAATTGTGTCATTATGAGCATGGGTTGCATTCAGAGTCACTAAGTTGGCTTCACATGTTTTGAGTGTATTTATAGCACTCCCATATTAAGAGTTATGCAGCCCCTTGAGTGCATCATCATCATCTGAATGGCACCTTGCCAGCACAGAGAACAGTGCTAGTTAGAACCTAATCTGGCACAAAGGAGACAACTGTGTGCGTTTTATGAACCAATAAGTCAGTTTAATCATTGTATTCAACATCAGGAGTGAGTTAATTTGAGTGTTAGTGCCAAGAATATCCACTTGGAATTTTTCTTTCAAGTTGCTGTGTGTGGCACATGCAAGTAAACAAATCCAAAGTACCGGTAATACAAAAATCTCAACCCATAGCTTCCCGTCCTCCCCAAGACAGCTGCCCAAAAACAAAGCAAGCGCTTCAAAACGACCGTACTTATTCTGAACATAATCTTCCTATCACTCACAAATCTTCAGCGCCTCATTAATTTATTTAATTGCACTCAACACTAAAGGAGGGTTACTGTAACTACAGGGGTAATTTGGGCACCCCTGTTCATTTTCAAGATGTTCCTTTGTAAATGACTGGTTGTTGGGATCACCCATTCCAGGTAAATATATCATATAGCAGACCAACACATAAAAAGATGAGAAGGGAAATGAACTTTATCGATTTACAGAAAGTCTACAATCATTATTTAAACTAAAGTAGGCAGGTGGATACATTTGGGCACCCTTGTTGTTGGTATTAGTTGGGTAAGCTCATTGACCCTTGACCTGCATACACAAGTGAAGCCAATCATAGAAAGGGTATTTAAGATGGCCAATGGCAAGTTGCATCTTCTCTGAAGAGTAGCACCATGGTAGCCTCAACATCATGGTCTAGGGGAAGGATACAAAAGCTAGCTCAGAGATTTCAGCTGTCAGGTTCCACTCTGAGGAACATAGTGAGGAAATGGAAGACCACAGGAACAATTCTAGTTAAGGCCAAGAAAAATCCCAGATAAGCAGAGGCCAAGGATGGTGAGACGAGTCAAAGTCAACCCACAGACCAGCTTCAAAGACCTCCAACATGATCTTGGTGCAGATGGTGTCACTGTGCATCCTTCAACTATTCTGGGAAAGTCATGAGGAAGAAGCCTTTTCTGATCACATGCCACAAACGGAGTGGCTTGAGGTATGCTAAAGCACATTTGGACAAGCCAGCTTCATTTTGGAATAAGGTGCTGTGGACTGATGAAAGTCAAATGGAGTTCTTTGGACATAACGCGGGGCGGTATGCATGGCGGATGAAAAACACAGCATTCCAAGACAAACACTTGCTACCCACAGTAACATTTGGTGGTGGTTCCATCATGCTGTGGGGCTGTGTGACCAGTGCAGGTACTGGAAATCTTCTTCAAGGTGAAGGTGGCATGGATTCCAGTCAGTATCAGCAGATTGTTGCCAACAGTCTTCAAGAATCAGTGACAAAGTTGAAGTTGGCTGGATACTTCCACCAAGACAATGACCCTAAACACTGCTCCAATTCTACTAAGGCATTCATGCAGAGGAACAAGTACAACGTTCTGGAATGGCCATCTCAGTCCCCAGACCGAAATATTATTGAAAATCAAAAAATCTATTATTGCTTGGAAACCATCCAACCTGACTCAACTGGAGATGTTTTGGAAAGAGGAATGGTCCAAAATACCTTCAACCAGAATCCAGACCCTCATTGGAAGCTATAGGAAGCATTTATTTCTAATAAAGGAGGATCTACTAAATATTGATGTCATTTTTGTTAGGGTGCCCAAATTTATGCACCTTCCTACTTTAGTTTAAATAATTATTGCACACTTTCTGTAAATCCTATAAAGTTCATTTCCCTTCTCATCACCCTGGGTTGGTCTGCTATATGATATATTTACCTGGAATGCATGATCCCAACAAACGTTTTCATACCACTGTATCAAATGTAAATACACCAAAGGCCCCTGAAAACTTGCCTGTGTACTTGAAGATTGCAGAGGCATGTAAACAAGGTAACAGTAGAACTGGAGGTAGTAGGATCCAACATAAGGCAAGGCGCTAAAGTTTTTCCTTCATAACCAGGTCCAAAAATCCCCTGAGACTAAGCAGTGGGACGTACTCACATGTCAGCGACATCAAATGTGGCAAGAAATAGAAGAAGAAATATACAGTGAGCAGCCGAGTAATGGTTCTGGTAATGGTTACACGGCTCCCAATAACACATTGGGCATATACTGTCCACAAAAAAAAAAACATTTTAAACTGGATTACGAAGGGAATTTAGGTATTTCTGCATCTGGTTGACTGAAGGCAGCCACATTGTGTCTCCATTTTGTGATGTAAAGCTGTACAGGATGCAGGAGGGATGGTCTGAGGGCTCTGTTGTTGAGCTCCACTATAACGGATTATTTTTCCTATTTCTATATCTAAGAAAGTAATCCAAATATTACTACTGTTGTTTGATTATGCTCCCTCCCTCATAAAATACAAGTTGTATGTAGTATGGCCAACAGGCATCAGTGATGACACAAAACATTGATGAGGCATGACATTTCATTAGCGTCACACTACACTACATGTGTTAAGTCAAGGCATGTCCGACATGATAGAGTGAAAAGTTCTCCTATTCCATGTGGAAGTGGTAAGTTTTAGGCTTCTTCATATTGTCTTTCTCTCCCCACTTAGTTTGAAAGCCTTTCTTAAAGGGGTAGTTCTGATTTTTTTACATTAAGTTGCATGACATCCCCATCAACAGTGTAGTGTATCAACAGCGACTAACCCGCCACTTTGCTCTGTGAGGGCTGTTCGGCTCGGACCACAGCGCGTAGTGATACAAACAAAGATGAAATAACACAGAGGTCTGACTTGTTTGCTAGCAACTGTTTTGTGATGCAACGTGGGGGGGTAAGTCACCCAAAAATCTAAGCTATCCCTTCAAGTGTAGAATAAATAAATTGGTGGCTAACTAGTTAGCTTGCTAGTATGCTATGCAGCCGTGGCCGGTTCTTGTGTCCCTGCAGTGATGCCCTAGTCTTTGCATTGGCAATGTGATAATTGGAGTTTAATTATAATATTGAATCTTACTTCGGGGAAATTCACTTATCGCAGCCGGGTCTGGAACCAATTAATGAGGGCCGACTGTATATCTATATAAAACCAAGTTACTATATTAACATTATTATTATTAAGGTCTTTTTCATGGTATGGTTCCTCTGCCTTTTTCTTCGTCAGGCAACTTGCAGCTAAATTTGATCCCAGTCGACCACATTTGCTACAATAAACATTGTAAAGTTTCTGTTAAGAACACCATATGTATTTGGGTGTTACTATTGTCCAGTTTCTACAGTCTCTTAAGAAAAAACTAAAATAATTTATAAGCATGTTCTGTAAGACCACAGTAAAATGCATAGTCATTCAATTATTTGTCAACAAACTCCAAAAAGAAGATTACACTATATATATACATATAATAATTATATACAATGGTCCATGTGACTGAAGTCTGAACGTACTACCCTGTCCTGATTCACTTTGTGACAATAGCCTCCTTGTCTTAGGAAATTGTATGCTGAATGGATGCATTACATGGTCATGATATTGGTCCACAATATGGCTCAATAGGCTCATTCAACCCGTATGACCTTCCGGAAAGCCCACAGAGAAGCCAGTGGCTGCCTTACAGCACAAAAAAACAGGTTCATTAAAAATCTCATTTGAAAAGCTGACAAGATCTTAGGCAGCGTCTACTTTTAGTACAGCACCTTTGAAACCAGAGAAGTGGCTGACGAGACTGAACAATGTAGGTCCAAAATGGATGGCAGGAGAAAGTAGGGCAACACCACGTCAGTACGGTCATAACGTGCTCAATTGTATGCTGATCATGGTGGCTCGTGGTATAGCCTGGCAAGAAGCAGACTTTACAATATTATCTGGTGAGCCCACATACCGTAATTGCAACAATAAGGACCTTAGTGCAAGAACCTGATAAGGAAAGATAGGGGTATTATGCTAAGAACCGTGTCTGTGTCTTTGGAGGTATGCACGCTTTTCAAACTATACCTACTACCTACAGGTGTAGGGTCATAGCTTAGCTATCTGAGCTGTAAAAATAGTGTTCAACAAAAAATGGCTTAATCCAAGACCCCCGGCACTGGAGGACTGGCTATGTGTGATGAACACAATACATGACATGGAACTATTGACACATAGATTGAGGACTGAAAAAGACATGTGTGGAGAAAAATAGGTGAAATGGACATTGTTCACGGACAAAAATCAAGGAAATGACAAGGAATTGCTCCATGACAGGGAATGTGGGATAGCCAAATTGTGTGCGGTGTATGTCCAGTGCCCCCTTTTTGTTTTGAGTGTGTTGTATTGCTGTTGACGTTTTGTTTAAAAAAAAAATAAAAATAAATACAAATAAGTATTAAAAAAAAATAGTGTTCAAACCAGCATTTATACAGTGGTGGGTCTTTGCTCCTGTCCTCATTTCTTTTTTTCTGGTCAAAAAAAATCCTACATGAGCTTGTGTGAAAGAGTGATTGCCGTCTAAACTTGGTTTAACTAACTAAAATGGTTGGGCCGCCCTTAGCAGCAACAACTGGAATCGCGCATCTGCGATAACTTGCCATGACTCTCTTACACTTTTTGTCCATTAACCTTTGCAGAATTGTTGTAATTCAGCCACATTGGAGGGTTTTCCAGCATGAACTGCCTTTTTAAGGCTGTGCCACAGGTCAGGACTTTGGACTTGGTGTGTTTTGGACCATGGTCCTGCTGCAGTATCCAGGTTTGTTGTAGCTTGAGGTCACAAACAAATGGCTGGACATTCTCCTTCAGAACAGCAGAATTCATAGTTCCATTTATCACAGCGAGACTTCCAGGTCTTGGAGCAGCAACCCGGCCCCAGACCATCACACCACCACCACCATATTTTACTGCTGCTGTTCTTTTTCTGATAGGCGGTTTTACTTTTACAGCAGATGTAATGGGACAAACACCTTTCAATAAGTTCAACTTTTGTCTGGTCAGACCAGAGTATTTTCCTACAGGTCAATTGAGAAGAGTCTTAATGTTATTTTTGTCCAGGAGCGGTTGTCTGCTGACTGGCTGCTTTTGCCAGTGTCTTCCTTAGTCATGAACACTGACCTTAACTGAGGCCAGTGAGGCCTGCAGTGGGGTCTTTTGTAACCTCTTTGATGGTTATTTTGGTTGGCTGGCCACTCCTGAGAAAGTTCAGCACTGTTCCACCTTTTCGGTATTTGTGGATAATGGCTCTCACTGTGGTTTGCTGGAGTCCTACAGCTTTAGAAATGTCTTTATAAACTTTTCCAGACTGATTCATTTCAATGACTTGGGGGGGGGCATCAGGGGGGCAATCACTTTTCACACACTTTTGTCATTGACAATTGTGTTGTGTTATAAATAATTTGGCAGCCTAAAGTAAATCACACCTCGGTATGAGTAGTAATAATACACCACTGCAATGATAAACATATGACTAAATGAATAGAGCAGTTGTATCGGAGCAGATTGTGAAGTATCTCATGAATCAGCGAGAGTGCACCAGCTTTGCGGTTCCGTGTCGGCACCTACTAAATCATCTACACCTTAAATCATTCTGCACCTTACCTGTGTGAAAATGAATTTGTCTTCTTGGTTGCGTTGCCAGGCGGTAATGATGTGTATTGTCGTCAACACAACTCCACTGAGCACAGCAGCTCTCATTCGGACAGGCAGCAGGGTGTAGATAATGTAAATGAAGAAGACTGTCCACCAAATGCCCTCTGAGGCACTACGGGGGTCCACCATGAGCAGCCCAAAAACCTGCACGACAATGAGCACCCCGATCACCAGGTAGCTCACAATCCACATGGAGTCTTGGTGGAAGCCGTTGCGGTTGCACACTACCATCATGGCAAGGAAGAGCACCATGGCAACACAGAGTACTGAGACGTAGGCCACGTCCACGGCCCTCTGCATGCAGTGAAAGGCCAGCATGACCCCGCACACCACGACCAGAACGCCCATCAGCATGGTCAGAGAGCTCTGGTTGAGTCTGAAGAAGTAGCGCTGGTAAAGACGCTCAAGTTTCGACGACTGGAACTTCTTGGACTGAAAAACCCATACTACACGCATCCAACAGTCGGCAGCGCTCATGGTCCTGCACCTGCCCTCTGCCAGTTCCCGGTATTCATCCTCTTTCCTGCCCGTCAGTTCGCCATCCTCAAAGCCCAGGTCTACAGCCTTCAGTCCCAAATCAATGCCATCGCCCATCCTTTTCCTGTAATGGTCCTCTTGCCATTCACAGCGCAGGCCCAAGTGTCCCCGGCTTGTGCCTGCTCGGGTATGGTAATGCTGAGAGGCCATGTTAGGGGGATCCAAGTCCTCAGGGTCCCTCAGGCAGCTCATGTAGCGTGAACTGCACAGGGAGGACTTGTCTTTCTTCTTTTTGCCATTGCGCTCTCCCCACGCCATCTTTCGCTCGTCCATTCTGTCTGCAAAGACGCCTCTGGCCCATGACATCCTACAAATAGGAAAGGATGGAGTAATCAGCCCTTCTGTAGCTACTGTGCCAGACCCACATGGTTTATAGGTCATCCACTCACCTGTATGGGTGTGGTCAAGTCAACACTTTGCTCTTTGGAAAAGTCTCTAGTTCATCCCAGCAGGTACGCACCATGGGCTCAGGCAGACCAACATCTGAGATGTTTCTGCCTTCAGCCTCCACAACCGTTCACGTCTCAGCCGTCCACCCCACCGCTAGCCTCCATAGGCCTTCCTGTCCCCTGGGAAAACAAACATACCAACAAAACCATTCAGACCAAGATTGGCCGATAATGCTTTCAAATGATATTTCTTGGTAAGAGACTGGTTTGGCGATTTGCGGGTGATGTAGTCGTCCCCCTGACATCCTACGCTGGGCCGGGATGGATGTGCTCAATTTGACAACAAAGGCCTGCTGAGTGGGCACCAATCAGAGATCAAGGGCTTTCCAGTCACATTAAATGGCCCGTGCCCCCCCCCCCCCCCCCCCCCATTAGCTTTGATGACTCACTAAAGATGGCTTCTGGCAGCACAAATCAAGGACACCAATCTTTAAACCTAATGAGCACATTTCTGACCAGGATCAACAGCAACATGGCCATGACCCGCATTCATGGGATGATTCTCAATTATGGACTCTTTCTATGTATGGACCACATCATAGTCATTGCATGGTGCGTGGTCACAGTCATACTGTATTTGCAATAAGACCCTCATTCCTAACATCACCTTTGATACATGCACACTTATGTAATCCAATCTATGAACCAGATAAGATATGACGACAACATATGGGTCGATTTGTGCTGCATGCATGACTGCATCCCATAATGTGCAGCTGCAACTATTTCTATATATAGTATGTTATGACCACGGACACTGGCCTTTCCCCTCCCAAGACGTGGTTAGTAATAATTACTAGTGTACAATCCAGTCTGATGGTTGCGGGCAGGCGGCATTACATAACAGGACGCTACGAGGAGCCTACAGGCGGTTTCAGGCGACAGCTTACTGCCTTGTCGCCCGGGTGGACCCAACGTGCAAGGGACTCAAACATTCCGTGGAGGAACTTGGATGTGTGCAGCCCATCGTACAAAACTAGCATGCGGCGGGTGTTTGGACCCCAAACGGTTAAAAAATGAGAAATGAATCCAATATAAAAATGTAAAATACCAATGCATCACCGCACGGTCCCGCAACGCGAACCACTCTTCGACACCAATCCCCCCCCCTCCTCCAAGAATGTATGTCACTTTCAAACATGACCGCAGCGATCGGACAAGCGTACACTTACCATTGGCGATCGTCCGGACAGGAGAAGGACTGTGTCACGACACCGCAGCGGAGGAGCTCCAGTTCGAGTCCTGGGACTCCAGGCTCAACGTATAGCCTCAGAGCCCGGAGTAGTCTGCCTGGACTGGGGACTCTCTCTCTCTCTCTTTCTCTCTTTCTCTCTCTCCCTCCCTCCATCTCTCTCCCTCTCCCAAAAACACACACGAACACACGCACTCCCACGTAAGAACTCACCCACAGTAACTTGTGGCGTCGTGAGCACAAGAGTGTAGTTTTCCTGTCATTGTTTTTAGCCCAAAGTATGTTTATATGTGTATTTATAGAGTATTATTGTGTCTTGTTTGGGTGCATAGAAACAACAGAGCAGAGATGGCTTATACCGCCCCCTAGTGGGTATTTGTAGTAAGTAATCTATGGACTAACCAATGACGTGAATTCACAGCTCGGATTAGGTTTTTAAAGTTTTTAAAAGTAAAATAAAATCAACAACAGCAAAAGTCCCCGCGCCCCCAAAAAACAACAAAAAACGTGTGATAGAAATTTCTGTTAAATTTTGCATTATGCATTTTTTTAAACCACATCCTTATGCATCCCATCCAAGACATGAAGCAATGCTTGGTTATTGCTCTTTAAAAGACGATGGCACATCCTTACACTAATAACACCATCACTGCATTCGGGACACAGTAATCACTGTTTTTGAAGAGGTAAGCATCTTAACACTTGGAAATGTCTATCTTGGCTTTTCAAAGTGTGCCACGTTTTGACCTTGACATACTGTAACTGAAGTTAGCTAAGCAGATTTTAATGAAGTTTTTTATTTGATAAAAAGGGACTTTGGGTAATATAGTAAATGGACTTCGTGTTATGAGTTGTGTTGTCGCTCTGCTGCCGCCTGCTGCCTCTCTTTTGCAGTGCACCTGCATCACATTCCTGACTTAGCATTCATATTTAGTTATGGGCTTTTATTGATGGACTTATTTCTTTGATCAATTACAATTATGATGTTGACAATCCTCGACAATCCCTGGCATTATTGAGCAATGTCTGGGAGAAATGATCATATTGTTTATCTGGAAGGAATTTTAGATCTTTGATTATATAGCATGAAAAATGGGAGCAAAAACAAAAGTGTTGCGTTTATATTTTTGTTGAGTGTATAAGAAATATAAAAATAAATTGATTGGTATTAACAGAAAAAAGTAAAGAACGTTATTATAATAAACTGTTGGATATCAATAAGAATAATTCCAACGGCTTATGGAACATATTCAATAATATCATTAAGAATAAGTCCAGAGTTATTAAGTATCCACAATATAATAATAATATGGAAGAAAATGTTAATGCTTCTTTAATTCTTTAATAATAATAATAATAATATGGACATTTTTACATTTGATCAGGTCAAGCAAGTATGGGGGCTGCAAGGTGATGGAGTACTTTGGAGGTTATAAGGAGGAGTTGATATTGAATGCTTTGTTTGTAGATCGTGCTGCAAAACATTCAAATGTCAAGAATTATGACTGTAAATGAATTGACACAAATCCAATGACTATGTTTCTCAAACCTGTTGATGAAAAGGAAATACTTGATATTGTTAGAGAGTAAAAATAAAACATGGACAGACTGTGAAGATATACATATGAAGACCTTAAAATGTGTAATTTCTAAGCCTTTAACATATATTTGTAACTTAGCATTAAAACTGCTCAATTTCCTGATAATATGAAAGATCAATCACTGATTGATTGATGATTTTTAAAATAAAAAGTTTGATGAAATAGTAGAATTCCAAAGAGCACAGGTCTTATACAAAGCAAGGCAAAATACATTTACATGTCGATTACATAAATAGTTTCATGAATGTATTGGTGGTTATGAATTACGTGAGGAATTACATTTTAGGAAACAAAAACAGGGAACAACATGACAGTTTTATTCATAGGTTTAAGGGGTATGACTATATTTAAAATATTTAAATAGAAATATTTAAATATAAGATAAATAAAATATGATAAATATTATTATTATAAATATATAAATATTATAAAATATTTGGAATGTATAGTGAAGGGTAATAATAAGCTAATATTGTAATATTGAAAAGATGTAAATATATAAAATATAAGCTGTATGTTTAGGAAGTACATAGAATGAACTCAAACGGAGAGTAGACTTGTAGAGTTGTGACAGTGAGACCAGCTCCTCCCGTCTGGGAGTGTTGTGGCATTTTTGCTGGTTTGGTTTGTTGATTTGTGACTTTGAAAACCAATAATAATTGCTGTTTCGTGGAATGAGGAGGTGCAGGAGTGTATACAGCCAAAAAGGTTAGCTAAGAAGAAGTGGAGCATGGAGAGGACTGAAGAGAGTAGACAGGAGTACAGAGAGATGAATGCTAAGGTGAAAGTTGAGGTGGCAAAGGCCAAACAAGAGGTCTATGATGACTTGTACGCTAGGTTGAACAGTAAGGAGGGAGAGATGGATCTCTACAGGTTGGCAAGGCAGAGAGACAGAGATGGGAAGGAGGTGCAGCAGGTTAGGGTGGTCAAGGACAGGAATGGAAGTGTACTGACAGATGCCAGTAGTGGGATGGGAAGATGGAGAGAGTACTTCAAAGAGTTGATGACAGAGGGAGCTGCTTTGAGTCTTTGCAGATGTGGAGAAAGCCTATGACGGGTGCCTACAGAGGAACTGTGGTATTGTATGAGGAAGTCTGGAGTGACAGAGAAGTATGTTCAAGTGGTGCAGGACATGTATGAGGACTGTAAGACAGGGGTAAGATGTGCTGTGACAGAAGACTTCAAGGTGGAGGTGGAACATCAGGGATCAGCTCTGAGCCCCTTCTAGTTTGCTGTGGTGATGGATAGGCTGACAGATGAAGTTAGACAAGAATCTCTATGGACTATGATGTTGGCAGATGACATTGGGATTTGTAGTGAGAGTAGGGAACAGGTGGAGGAGATGCTAGAAAAGTGGAGGTTTGCCCTGGAAAGGAGAGGAATGAAGATTAGCCGCAGCAAGACAGGGTATATGTATGTGAATGAGAGGGACCCAAGTGGAAGAGTGAGGTTACAGGGAGAAGAGATAGAGAAGGTGGAGAATTTGAAGTACTTGGGGTCAACAGTCCAGAACAATGGAGATTGTGAAAAGGAGGTGAAGAAGCGTGTGCAGGCAGGATGGAACGGGTGGAGAAAAGTGTCAGGCGTGAAGTTTGATTGCGTTTCAGCTAAAATGTTTGGTCTACAGACAGTGGCACTGAGGAAAAGACAGGAAGCATAACTGGAGGTAGCAGAGATGGGGATGCTGAGGTTCTCATTGGGAGTGACCAGGATAGATAGGATCAGGAAGGAGTACATCAGAGGGACATTACATGTTAGAGGCCTTGGAGATAAAGTCAGAGAGGCCAGACTGAGACAGGGTTGGATGGAGGAGATTGCTGTGGAGACCCCTGAAGGGAAAAGCCCAAAGAAAGAGAAGACCACCATTGTTATTGCTATGGTTACTTCCACTTTGACAAAGGGGCAACTGACGAAAGATTTAAAAGGTAACAAATATCTTTTTTTTCCACATCTACAGATCTCATTGTGTCCTTTTTGTATGATGGCACTACCAATTTTTCTGATCTGTTTTATTTATGTATTTATGTATTCTTATTCTATTTTCTTATTTTTCTTATCTCTCCTATCTTTATTGTCTATCCTATCTGGACTATTAGGCTTTTTGAATGGACTTTGTACTGTATATATTACATTGTGTCATATGTTGCCCACTCATCATCCACTGTAGCCTGGTGATCCTGGAAGCGGGATTCTCCCCCTTCTGCGGTCCCTTCTCAAGGATTTTTCTCCAAATGGGTTTTGAGTTTTTTCTTGCCTGGATAAGGGTTCAGATCTGGGGATGTCGTCTATTGTTGTCTATTGTGGTCTATTGTGGACTATTGTTGCTAGCTTGTAAAGCCCTTTGAGGCTCTTTTGTGATTAAGGGCTATATAAATAAACTTGACTTGACTATCTTGCCTTGGTTGTTTTATGTTTAAGTGTTGGGTTTATATTCATTATTTTTTTGTACATTCAGCGAGTGAAGATTGCTTTTATAGTTATTAGCCCATATTTCCACACAATAAGTAAGATATGGTAGAACGAGAGAGCAATAAAGAGTGTGGAGTGATTTCTGATTGAGAACAAATTTTGCTTTGTTCAATACTGAAATATGTTGTATGTTGTATGTTGTATACATTCATTTGTCCATTTTTTACAGAACATATCAGTTGAACATGCATCACGACGAAGAGACCGGTTGAGAAACAATTGTCCACATGTTACGGAACAAGTTTACCAAGTAACTTTAGATACAAACCAAAATGCAGGCGAACTGAAGAGTACCTAATAAAGTGGAGGCATTGTGAAAAAACGCTGAGCAGTTTTCAACTTCCCAATTGCATCGTGTGAAGCAGCTGTGTGGCTACTGAGCACTGTGTGCGACTGGCCAATCACAGAGCATGAAGAATGAATACATAATGAGCATTTTGCAATACGGATAATGACGAAATGTACTCGTTTAATACTAGTATCTGGCAAAAATACATTATCCATAATGGTTCATCCCGAATTCTGACTTCGTGGCCTGCATGACCACTCGTCCACCATGCAGTTCATTCTGTTCATTGATATTACTTTATTATATGATATTTTTCAGCTCACAGATTCCAGCACTGTTTAAATGCATGTTTATTGCCTCATATAAGCTTTGCATGACCAAATATTGCATGTATTTTCCTATAGGGTTTATTAATGAGCCGTTTCATACATTTGGGTAAATATTGGGGATTAGCCTACAAATAATGTATTTTCTCCGGATATGAGTATAACACGAATACATTTGGTCATTATCCGTATTCGTGTTTAAAGAAAATGCTCATTATCATAAAACAGGTGCCATAACAGGTGCAATATAAGAATTTTGTTATTTTTGTGTTAATTGGCCGAGTGGTTAGCATGTAGGCCACAGATAGTTGTCCACAGTCAGCAGATTGGTTAGACCTGGGTTTGATTCCCCGCTTGCACAGCTCTGTGTGGAGTTTGCATGTTCTCCCCGTGCATGTGTGGGTTTTCTCTGGGTACTCTGGTTTCCTCCCTATTCCAAAAACATGCTAGGTTAATTGGCTACTCCAAATTGTCCATAGGTATGAATGTGGGTGGGAATGGTTGTTTGTCTATATGTGCCCTGTGATTGGCTGGCCACCAGTCCAGGGTGTACCCCGTCTGTCACAGCTGGGATAGGCTCCAGCATAAAACCACCCTTGTGAGAATAAGGTGATATAGAAAATAGATGGATTTATTGCCATTTACGTTTATTGCCATGTTTACATGAACGACCAACCCCAAATATATATATATATATATATATAGAGAGAGAGAGAGAGAGAGAGAGAATAAGGCTCAAGGATCACTTACACACATACACAGTACATATATAGCGGGATAATAAATACAGCAACTTCTGATCAATCCAAGTCAATTTCAGACATCATGTTCACATTTAAGCCCCGCCTAATTTTGGTTAAACTATTCCCACTTCCGGTTTATGTTCGGCCCATTACAGGTACAGATCATTTAGATTGGTGGACAGGTACAGGTACAGGTACCTTGAGTATGAGTACACCCTTAGTGTATTCATGCATCCCTAGTTAATAGCCATTTGTCTAAAATAACTACATGAATCATCATGACCAGCATCCATTAAGTTGATAATACGCTACTGTTGCAACAGGTCAATCCACCTAACGAGTGCATTAGATCGTGTTAAATGTATCTTTTGCCCAAGTAAACCAATCCCTAATACAGATTGATCAATAGATGCTCAGTGAACATAATCATCATCCATCTCCTTTCCTATCCAGCCACAGGGGCTGTATTGTGTTGACTGGCTGTATTGTGTTGAAGGTTATTAAAAAGTCCGAAGACAGAGATGATAAAGTCTGAGAAGAGAGCTTCGTCCAAATTAGAAAAGCGCCTCGAGAGAAAAGGAGATTGTATTATTTGCATCAGTGTGTCTCCTGGAGGAAAACTACAGGAGGTCTAGAAACAGATGATGCAACTCAGTCACATTCTCCATATGTCCTATGATGTTAGGAATTCAAACAGGGAATGATAGAGTGTAAAACGTATGCCATTTTGTTTGGGGGTACATTTCATTGAAGATTTATTTGTTTTATAAGGGCGGCACGAGTGGTCAGCGTGCAGACCTCACAGCTAGGAGACCAGGGTTCAATTCCATGGAGGCAGATTTAGAAACCGTTGAAAAAGCAGACAGGTGTGCACATAAAAAAAAGTCTGTAGAGGGCAAACTAACACAGGCTGATATCACGTCGACCATTGGAACAAAAACAATGGCTGAACAACAATTAGTCTAAAGGGTTGCCCAGCTGGAGAGCAGGGTGCACTTTGTGTAGCTTTTGAGAGATGCTGGCAAAAACTTCATAAAATACTTGGAAAGACAACAAGAACAACCAAAAACCAAAAACAGTCCATGAAACAAACATCTCCAGCGTGTCCCAGGTGCAGTCCATCTGCTTAAGAGTGTTTGGACCTCATTAAGTGCAGATAGTTTCGCCTCCAGCCGCAGAGAAGGCTTTCATAAAAGTAAGAACAGACCCAGGAGAATGCAGGGCATAACAGAAGGCAAAAACAGGAGGAGCATCAAGTTGAACATGACAGAGACAAGAGTCATTTTTCAGCTTGTTTTTAGACAGCAGGCCTTAAAAATCTTGTTTTGTCAAAGGGTTGTAAAAACATCTTGTTTTGAGTGATGGATGTCTTTCACTAGAGTAGTCCCTCATGGGAAGCGTCCTTGGTTCAATCAGGAGACAAACAGGATGAGCCCCCATAGTATCATGGGTCACTCGGTCCAAGCTCCTGCTACTGTGTTTGGCCACACTCTCTTCTTCAGTCCATGGCGGTTCCACCCTTGACTGCATGTCTCACTGGGCCCTCAGGTAAGGGTGGCCGAGCCTCTTTGTGACAATCACAGTCCTTATGGGGAAACAGTTTTTGTCCTCCTGCTGTCGCCAATTTGGCCTACCACTCAGGTTCTTCTGGAGCTCGGCTCCTGGACTGAACACCTAAACCGAGCCCCTCGTGTAAGAGGCAGGTGCAAATGTGTGGTTTCTACTATGTGTCAACAACCAACATCTTGGAAAAATAGTGACCCCGTGGTATGGAATTAAACATTTAAATTCTAGATCGAGGAATGTGTGTCTAACACACATGCACTAACAGTGATGGCGACAAGATGCTCACAAAAGTACAGAAAACTATTCCCCACAAAAGCCCACATTTCCCCCAAATTAGAGACATGCAAGAATGCCACAGAGTTCTGGTGATAACACCAAGCTCAGTGACCTCCACGAATGCAAGCTGATGTGCATACGTTTTGCACATTTTATTTTATTATTATTTTTTACAAAAAAGCCCAATTGTTACATTGTTTACAATTTGGTGTTGCTATGGCAACATGGAATTTGGTACAGCCCCTCTTGAGTTGAATACAGGTTTACTCAAAACTACTCCCAACATGACAATCCTAGTATTCTCAAACCCATAAATTAGTATTAAAGAGGACCTATTGTCCTTTTTCCACTTTTCTGTTTTAAATTTTAAATATAGTCAGAATGTTGTAATCTCGTGTTAAACAATGCCATACTTTCAGATAATGAGGTCAGGTGACGTGTGACTAAAGTGGATGGATCCCAAGATGCAGACACAGGGACAGTTGAGGCAGTTCAACTGGTTTTAATGGCGATGCCAAACCGAGGTGAGTAAAACAGTAGCAAACTAATACGTGGCTAGCAGAGGCTGAGAAAGGGGATAATCCAGCACAAGATGGCTGTAACTGATGAGGTGATGTAGGGGGCAAATGAGGCACAGCTGCAGGGATCCAGTGGCTCCACCCAGCTCAGGTCTCAGCATCTTCAAGGTCAACAAAAAGGGGAATAAGAACCAACACTATACACAACACCACAAATCAAGGATATAAAACAAATGCGAACAGATCTGTGTCACCATGGAGTGTGACAGTAGCCCCCCACTCAACAGACGTCACCCGGGGGACCACCCGGTTTATCCGGGAAATTACTGCAGAATTCTGAGAGGAGCGAAGAGTTGAAGATAAGAGACCGAGAAACCCACGATCGGTCCGCAGGGCCCTATCCCTCCCAGTCAGCGAGGTACTGAACAACCCTTCCCTGCCTCCTGTCGACTAGGATAGCTCTGGTGCTGAAGGCAGGGTGACCGTCAATCAACCGTGGTGGAGGATTGAGCTCACAGGAGGTGACCGGCTTGAGATGAGACACGTGGTACACCGGATATGACTTGAGGGAGGAAGGGGTCTTCAGTCTGACTGACACGGGGGACAAACACCACCGCCCGGCCAGCCGGACAACCCGCAGGTAGGGGCGTGTCCTCGATGGCCTTCATGACCCATCTCTCCACTTCCCACTGGAAGGCCCCTCAGGGTGGGGGCCCTCAACCGGCGGTGCATGCATCCGCGAAAGTGCGTCCGGCTTTCCATTGCGAGACTCAGGACTGCAAACCATAGCCAGGAAAAGGGACCACTGTGCCTGATGAAGGGCAGTGCCTCCAGTCCTCAAGGGCAAAAAGCATCGGCAAAAACTCCCTATTGCCAACATTACAATTGCGCTCATCCGACAACAGACACCTGTCGTCATGCATTTTCATGCTTAATCCTATTTTTTAAAAGTATTTTTAAAAAGACAATTTTATAAAAACCACCAAAACCAAAATAAAAATAACAACAAGGTACAGACCATCGTGTGGGTTACCTGAACCGTTGCACCCCTACCATGTGGCATATTGTTAGAAATGTTAAGTGTTGAAATTCCTCATCACTCATTCACACTGTTTGTATTTAATGTTACCTAAACTACACAGTCATTTATTTAAAGCCTGTATGTGTGTGGTCTTCCTAATGGCATAATGTGCACTGACAAGTTGATGCCTTGCTTTGGATCTCCTCAATCTTGCATCCACCAATCAGTTTAGCTTAACCCTTTATCGGGAGACAGCTCGGGTCTGTGCAAGAGCACGTGCTGTACCTGTCTGAACCGATCAGGTAGCAAACATGGTGCATGAAGGGATCTAGTATCAGCCAGGTGTCATGTCGCTCCACTCAAAAATCAAACCTCAGCACCCCCAGTGCCTTAAAATAGCCGGTCATACATAATGCACCAGCAGCATCAGCAGCTGTGGTGCTTTAAATGGGACAGACCGACATCTGCCCTAGATGCTTGGCTGCAGCTCCCAAAACAGCCCCGACTGAGTTTAACTTTTAAACCTCTGTTCTTTCATGTTTTATTCACATCTATTGCTCATGCAGAATTCTGATGGCTGCTTCTTTTCTCCCCCCGGCTTCCTCTGCGAGCTTCACTTGTTTCCTGCAACCGTCCCTATGAATTATGAAAATCAACTTTGCTTGTGGTTTCCACATCTCACCATAGTCTTTACTTTTATTTTATTTTTTATTTGTATTCATTTATTTTTGAGAAAGGTTTTTTTTTGAAAGGGTGAACGAAAATACATTTCTGGGATTCAGAATAGATGAAAATATGAGCTGGAAACCTCATATTACAAATATACAACATGAGGTGGCCAGAAATATTTCAGTATTGAACAAAGCAAAATTTGTTCTCAATCAGAAATCACTCCACACTCTTTATTGCTCTCTGGTTCTACCATATCTTACTTATTGTGTGGAAATATGGAGTAATAACTATAAAAGCAATCTTCACTCGCTAAATGTACTGCAAAAAAGGTCAGTAAGGATAATTCATAATGCCGCCTACAGAGAACATACTAACTCCTTATTTCTAAAATCACAAATACTTCAACTTGCTGATATAGTTCATCTTCAAACAGCTAAAATAATGCATAAGGCTAAAAACAACCAATTAGCTAAAATGTCATCCAATACTTCTATACAAGAGAGGAGAAAAAAAACCTTAAACTGTATTATGGAAAGCAGGAAGTGAACAAACAAAACAACAGTTACTGATTGTAAAAGTACCAGATGGAGGGTTAGGGTTTAATAAGCTTTGCTTCTTCCTACTCTTTTTGGACATGTTGGTCTGTGAACTGATTTTGGGATGCACTCAATTGGAATCTGATGCATGTTCAAATGAAATAAAACCAAGTCAAACAGCAGTTTTTGCAGCCATTAATAGAACAAGCAGTCGCAACAACCACAGGAAATACTTCAGATTGTGTGAACTAAAAAAAATCATGTTTACACTTGCATGCATTTTGTCCCTGCAGTGGTACGCAATTTTGCGTCCCCATGAGTAAATTGGTTGTAAACAGGTGTGTAATTACGTAATTGTGTAAGTAATTCTAAACTGCTCAGGGCTGTGCGAAAGTACTTCTATGATAAAACATTTTTGTCTTGCTTCTGTCATAACACTTTAGCCTCACCTGCCTCACTTGCCCTTTTTTCCTGGTGCCTTTTGTGTTTGTTTTATATTGCTGCACCATAGCCTTTTGTTGTTCTCTTTTGGCTCGTTTGGCCATCAGAGCAATAAAGACTCTCTTTCTGCAACACCTCGTGCCTGCGTGCATCTTTTGGGGTCCAAACCATCCTGAGGCGTGACAGCATAGAACGACCAAACGATGGACCCCGCAGAGGAGGAGAGGATTTTTTTGCCCTCAAGGCTCATGGCGAGTCCATCAGCTGCCATGAACAAATGCTGGAGGGCACGTCTACCCTCCTGAAGGACATCCATGCCCGGATCCCTGTTTCATCCTCCGACAAACCTCCTTCAGCCACGCCTCCCCTACCGCTGGCTAGCACCTCCACCCGGGAGCCCAGTGTCCCCCACCCGGCTAGGTATGGAGGCGACTTTGGCCCGCTCATCTTCGCCCAGCAGCCTTCCACGTACGCCACAGACTCGGCCAAGGTAGCATATATGCTCAGCTTCCTCTCCGGCCGTGCCGCCAGCTGGTCTATGGTTGTCTCAGAGAGAAGACCGAAGCTACTTGTCAGCCTACCCCAGTTTGTGGCCGAAATGAGGACCCTTCCATCACCATTCTTATTATGGTGGCCGAGATTGATTGGAACGAGAAGGCTCTCTGCCGCAGCTAGCTCTCGCCTTCAAGACGCGCTGGATGCGTGGGACGAGACAAAGACATGAGCTCATTGCTCTCTCCATACGTCTGGATGGCCGGCTGTGAGCGCACACTCTGTCATCCTGCCGGCGCTCCCGGCACTGCCTGCACCTCAAGACGACCACCTGGATCCCCTCATGCCACCGTTGGATGTCAGCGGATCCCCTTGGAAGGCCCAAGGGGATATTTTTCTCAAAAGCACTGCGTTCAATGCTACAAGCAGTTTTCCCACTGACTTTATATCGCTAGCCAAATCACGCAGACAAAACCAAAATAAAACACCGTTAGTGACTGGTGCACAAATGCTGTCTTGTGAAATGCAAAGTACATTATGAAACAAGTTTAATGTTTCAAGCTGCATACTGCAACATATTGAGAGGTGGGTAACACTTTAGCACGCTTATGTCAGGAATACATGCAGGATGCTTGATGCCGCTCTTGTGCTACTGTGCAAGTGTACCTAATGTTGTAGGTTCAGGTTACCATTACCACTGTTTTATGATGACTTCATGGAATAAGACAAAAACACATTTCCAAGGAAAAAAACAGATATGCTACCCTATTTGAGTTGTTGAGTGTCTGCACAGTGCTGTGCACCGGACACGTTACAGAATAAGTAACAAGTAACTTTAGACACAAACCAAAAAAGAGGCGAGCTGAAGAAAACCTAATAAAGTGCAGTAATTGAGACAAACAAGTTCCCAATTGCACCGTGTAGTGAATGAGGCACCGCTGAGCTACTTTATAGATGTCATTGATATTTAGGGCTCTAATTTCGTAGACCAGGGGTAGGCACGGCACACTTGCCTTGCGCCACGCCTACAGCGCCCCAATGGGGTGTGGCCAGTGCAACTTTGCAAATTTCGTGAGCAGCGCAGTGCAGTGCAGCGCACCCACGCATGCTTGCAGTGAAAAACTTCTGCGTGGGTAGTTACGGGGTGGGTGCTAGCTGTAACTACACTGTTGGGTGGCGTTTGCTCGCCCGGAAGGAGGTGGCTACAAGCCTGCTCCACCCGTTGGTCTAGCGCACCCACGGTGGCAACAGGGTGGCAAGAGCTTCCATGATCTCCCACAGGGGGGTCTTGTGGTTGCGGACCAGCTGTCCCTGATGAGAGAGCGCTGAGCCAAGTGTTCTAAGGCTGTTCTCCATATTTGGCCAGATTGCTCTGTCAAGAACGTGGTGTGAACTGGTCTACAACCCAAGTAATAGAAATAGCAAAAGAAAGGGTGAAGTACAAAACAACTGGTAAGAGGTATACCAAAAACACAACCAGGATTAAATAGTCCAAGGGTAAAATACAAAAACCAACAACACTGTAGCAAAAGGACCGACAGGCAAAAACGAGGAACTGGGCACGGGAAGAAAAAACACAGGTGACAAAAGGTCAGCAGGCAAGACTAAGCAAGTATATCAAACAAACTTTGGCATAAACCAGCGGGCTAATACTCGCAACGCACACGTTAAAAGCCAGAAAGCGAGGAGTCAGAGAGGTCATACGAGTGGTCGAGAGAGTGGATGACATCCAGCAGCTAGTAACTGTGGAAGCTTGAGGGCCAATCCGGCATTGAGCAGAGCTGTGAGAAGGGTTTAAGTAGTCCGGGGATAATTGATCACAGGTGTGTGGAGGAGCGACCCGCCTGCTGCCAGTTAGGATGCACTGCAAGAAAAGGGCAGCAGGCGGCAGCAGAGATCACGACAAAGAGGTCCCTAGGAAATACATGAAATTGTCTCCAAAGCTTGGTAAGTAAAGTAGAAGCAAGCAGGAGCAAGCAGAGACATCTGAAGCAGAAGCAGGCAGTAGAATATATAGTTTTGTACCCCTGATAACTGCCACCGAGTATCTAATAGAAAACACGTAACTCAAACTGAAGACATCAAGACCATTTTATTTGCTTGTGTGCACAGTAGCGATACAAACACACACAAATGTTATGGCATCCAAATACAACAGTGAGGTGAAAGTGTAAAATGTATGTGGTATGCAGCAGTGGATTTCACATTTACAATTTGGATCATGGAAAGAATGGCAAGAAGTACAGTGAACCAAGTGGACCACATTTTTGGTGCCAATGAGGGAGAGGACAGACCAGCATAGCCACTGAGATGAGCAGGAGGACAAGGTGGAGTATGATCCAGAAGACACAGATGATGCGAGTCAGATGAAGAGGTTGCTGGTGGTGAAGCTGTTCTATATCCCTCAGTAACACCAGGTAACAAAAGAACCTTCAATTTATTAATATTATTCTTTTGAGGTTCATTTGACCATTTTTGGAAATTGAAATCAAGGGGTTTAGTGACAAAAAATGGCCCACACCAAATACCCACACCAAAAGTATTAAAACCAACATTTTCATGGATGAGGAAGCCTAAGAAGGTAACCAAGACATGAGAAGCAAATTTGATGGTAACTTATTATTTTTAGTGTATTTTACAGCTGATTTAACCCTTAGATGCGCGAGTGAGTGGACCCCACACTCTTCCATAAGTGGGTCAAAAATGACCCATACTAGAATCAATGCGTTTTTATGCCAATTTTGGCAATTTTTGTTAGGAATAATCACTTGTATGATATTTAGTATTATATTTAGGACCACACAAGAATGATTTCATGTTCATGTTCTTTTTTCCATCTTTGAAAAAGAAAATGACCCCGTACAACAATAGAAAATGTGAGGATCTATTGTGTGTTGCATAAAGGTAAGTTAAAAATATGAATGGCATGATGTGTTTTTTGAGGAATACCTGCAATATAAAATGATAACAATTTTTCATTACAAAGATATTTCAAGAAAACAACCTGACCGGGTCATTTTTGACCCACTTATGGAAGGTTGGGTAGTAACACAAAAACAAAAAATTCATAAAAAAGAATAAAAGATAAGTTAAAAATGTGAATGGCATGATATCAAAAATATGTTTTTTGAGGAATACCTGGAATATGAAATGATAAAATGTTTTCATTACGAGATATTTCAAGAAAACAGCCTGACCGGGTCATTTTTGACCCACTTTTGCATCTAAGGGTTAATACATGGGTCAAAGCTGACCCGTTAACATAAGAGATGATACCAGAAAGCTAACACAAGAGGAAGGTTAAGCGTAGTCATCATTATGAAATAATAGAGCGACCACTACTGTAGTGAAAACTTCCATATTACATGGCTGTGATGAAGTGATGTCTTTCAATCATTTATTGCCATGGCTTCCTTATGTTCTTGTGTCCCTGAATGGTTTTCAAGCATCTTTCATTTCATGGAGGGATGCCGAGAAGAGGCGGGAGGAGAAAGAATGGGAAGAGCGGGAAGGATGATATGCAGAACAGCTAAAGTCTCCGTGACGTAGCAAGGAGAGGACTGTGTGGTGGGTGTGGAGGAAGTACAGGAGATAGACGGCTTCCAATCACGCCACAGTGCACTAGAGTGTTACCCAGGAGAGAGAGAGAGCACACCATGACTGCCTAGCAGAGACAGCAGACCGGCCGGGCGGGGAGTGTCGCTCTCCCATCTCCAGCTGAGTAAGTATGCTGATTCCACCTCAATGTCTCATATGATATTTCAGATTGGATCATATGCAAAGATGGAATATTTCTACTCTTAGTGTTCACTCAAACTTTGGGATGTGTGAGCCCCTGTCAAGGTAAGCCAGGGCAGACTTTGCACGTAGTGAAGCTATGAGGCTTCTAAAGAGATGTGTTTAGAACTCCTCGCCTTCGACAAGGATGGTTGTGTGCAAAGTCGGAGTTGCACTAAAGCAGAAAATGGCATTTAGTGCTGTCGTGTGAGTTACTATGGTTGGGAGCTGCGGGCGGACTTGCAGGCGTTGGTTGGTGGATGAGGCGTGCATTTGGGACCGCTAGGCTTCCTGTGCCGGGTCAGTTAAATACTGCATGAGACAGCTAGCACTAAAAGCCTGTCCCATGAGGCGCAAAGTGCTTTGTGTGTGTGCATGTGTGCGTGCATGTGTGCATGTGTGTGTGTGTGTGTGTGTGTGTGTGTGTGTGGGCTGGAGCATCAGTGTGCAATGCCTTGATTAAAGTTGATGAAGCAGCAAAGTTGAGATGGACAAGGATTCCGGTTCCTGTTCACAAATGTTGCTTTATGTTTGTTTTCATCTTATTGTGTGGAAATATGGGCTAATAACTATAAAAGCAATCTTCACTCGCTAAATGTACTGCAAAAAAGGTCAGTAAGGATAATTCATAATGCCACCTACAGAGAACATACTAACTCCTTATTTCTAAAATCACAAATACTTAAACTTGCTGATATAGTTCATCTTCAAACAGCTAAAATAATGCATAAGGCTAAAAACAACCAATTACCTAAAAATGTCATCCAATACTTTTCTCCAAGAGAGGAGAAATATGATCTCAGGGAAGAAGTACATTTGAAACACTTCTATGCTAGGACTACGTTAAAAAGCCATAGCATTTCAGTATGTGGAATCAAACTATGGAATGGATTGAGTAAGGACCTCAAACAATGCACAACGATGAGCCAATTCAAGAAACAATACAAGCAGTTGATGTTTGCTAAATACAAGGATGAAGAGTCTTGAACCAGTCATGATGTGCTATATATATCACTATATTGACACTTACTATGGTACCCATTATGTCATTGGATGGTCATATCACCTCATACATCTGTATGAGGTGCATTATTAAAAAAAAAACAACAACCTTAAACTGTATTATGGAAAGCAGGAAGTGAACAAATGTAACAGTTACTGATTGTAAAAGTACCAGATAGAGGGGTAGGATTTAATAAGTTTTGCTTCTTCCTACTCCTTTTGGACATGTGAACTGCAAAGCTGCATTCAGTACTGTGAACTGTGAACTGATTATGGGATGCACTCAATTGGAATCTGATGCATGTTCAAATGAAATAAAACCATTACCATTACCATTACCATTACCATTACCATTACCATTACCATTACCATTACCATTACCATTACCATTACCATTACCATTACCATTACCATTACCATTACCATTACCATTTATTAGCTACACAGGCTAAAGTCCATAGTACTGGAATGTATTCTATTGGGTGCTTGGCATACGATTGTTGGGCTTGATCCTTGTTAATCATCGTGTTTAAACACCTGATATTGTTGGGAGACACCAAGTTCACTGGAAACACTCGGTAACATGCGGTTATTGTATGGCATTACATAATAATACGTCTGACATTCCTTCACTAACTCAAGAGGCACCAATTAGGCCTAACTCAAACCCAGAGCCTAAATCAGGTCAGCCAGCAGAAAACACCAGTGATTTAGTGAAGGATGCCGCAGTGGGCTCTAGTGTGCCGCATAGCGGGCCCACGGCTCTCTGTGTGGGTTAGTTAGTTAGCTCCAGCTTCCCGACATTTTCGAGCACTTTGGGATGGCAGCTTGAGTGTTCTCTGGAGGAATGAAAGTGTAAGCGTGCACAGTGTATCCGGCTAGGATAAAGTCAACAGTACTCCTGATGAAAACTCTGAAGATTCCTGTCCGGGCTCATTGAGTCATGCACGGCAGCATGTCCGCCTCCAAGTTATTGCATCGTCCCTATTGCATCACTAGTCGTCCCCTTTGCAGATGGCTAACACAAGATGTCACAGTGGTCTTGTTGTCTGTGGGGGGGAAACAAAGTACACAGCTTGTCTTGCGGCGTGACTTGAAGGTACTTATTTATAGGCTGCAGGAGCAGCTAATGGCTCATTACAAGCATGGAAGGGGAAAGTAGACCCAAGTAACATTAGAGCAGGAGGGGGCGGAGCTGCTCATGATAGGATGGACCATCTCCATCTGTGCATGTGCGGCTTCTCTATTGATTCGCTCTGCCCGACTCTGGTTGCACCGTCAGGAGACTGGATCATCCACCTCTGACTGGATGATGGTTCAGCTCCCACTTTGCACAGAACAAGGTGCCCTTGAAAGCCACATAATATTACGTTTAAGTGCAATAACAAAGTATCAACGAACCCAGCACAAAGAGTCAGAGTTTGCACTTTGACCAAATTGTGGAAAATAAATGATCAATGAATGAATATTTTTTTTCTGTCTCAATGTTTTGAAGTCCTGTTTCCTGAATAATAAGTCCTGAATAATGCTTCCCAGAAGTGTTGAGGGGGGCTGTACTGGTGGTCTGCATAGCTGTAGCTCTTCTTCCCATAGCTGATGCCATACTAGTTGAGACTTAATCAACAATGCCTCTGCTGGTTGGAGCATAGTAGTGCATTCCATTTTGCATCACAACAATGACTTTGTAAACAATGAATTCATGGATTATTATGCCCATCCCTAGCTTGTATTGTTTCTGGCAAATAGGAACCAAAACATCATCACTGAATAACATCTATGGTGACTACAGATGTGCTGATGGAGACCATTTTTCCATGTTTTTATTGATCAAGATGGGAGCCCATGCGATCTTCCTGGCAGCTGCTGCAAAGTGCTTTGTTTTTACAGTAGAAATGACAATTTCAAGGGGTGGAATGAGCAAAGCTGCATTCAGTACCACAATGTTAACACTTCTAATACTACTACACTGCCAAGATTTAAAATCATATTTCTAGACATGTTAGATAATTGGCTTGGTTTTAAGGCCCATTTCCTTTTTGACTTTATAGTGTAGCCTTCATTTTACACGGAGGGATTACTTTTGTAATGGTAATGGTTTTATTTCATTTGAACATGCATCAGATTCCAATTGAGTGCATCCCATAATCAGTTCCCAGTTCCACATGTCCAAAAGGAGTAGGAAGAAGCAAAGCTTATTAAATCCTACCCCTCCATCTGGTACTTTTACAATCAGTAACTGTGACATTTGTTCACTTCCTGCTTTCCATAATTTTTTATTATAAGTTTTTATTTTATTTATTTATGTATTTATTTTTTTAATTTTTTGTCCCATACCGAAGTAGGAGGTGATATGACCATCCAATGACATAATGGGTACCATAGTAAGTGTCAATATAGTGATATATATAGCACATCATGACTGGTTCAAGACTCTTCATCCTTGTATTTAGCAAACATCTGCTTGTATTGTTTCTTGAATTGGCTCATCGTTGTGCATTGTTTGAGGTCCTTACTCAATCCATTCCATAGTTTGATTCCACATACTGAAATGCTATGGCTTTTGAACGTAGTCCTAGCATAGAAGTGTTTCAAATTTAGTTCTTCCCTGAGATCATATTTCTCCTCTCTTGTAGAGAAGTATAGGATGACATTTTTAGCGAATTGGTGGTTTTTAGCCTTATGCATTATTTTAGCTGTTTGAAAATTAACTATATCATCAAGTTGAAGTATTTGTGATTTTAGAAATAAGGAGTTAGTATGTTCTCTGTAGGCGGCATTATGAATTATCCTTACTGACCTTTTCTGCAGTACATTTAGCGAGTGAAGATTGCTTTTATAGTTATTACTCCATATTTCCACACAATAAGTAAGATATGGTAGAACCAGAGAGCAATAAAGAGTGTGGAGTGATTTCTGATTGAGAACAAATTTTGCTTTGTTCAATATTGAAATATTTCTGGCTACCTTATGTTGTATATTTGTAATATGAGGTTTCCAGCTCATATTTTCATCTATTGTGATCCCCAGAAATGTATTTTCGTTCACCCTTCCAATGTCCACACCGTCTATTTGTATTTGCTGGTGCGTGTCCTTTTTGCTGTTACCAAACAGCATGATTTTAGTTTTAGTTAGGTTCAAGGACAATCTATTATCATCAAACCATCTTTTTAGTTTGACCATTTCTTTGCCAGCAAATAAAATCTTGTTTAAAGATTCTCCAACATCCACAGGATGCTTCATGTAAGAAATGCTGAAGGACAACGTCACCAAAGGTCCTTGACATACTGGAAGCCATTATTGATTACCAATATCCACCAATGACTGAATGGCAGATTTTCCAGTGGTATACTCCTTCAAGAAAATAAATATTGATGATGGGGAGGGGGCATGGTTCAGGCAGGCCTCCCAACCTGAAAGTTGTGGGTTTGATTCTCCTGTGGTGTGGAAGTACAGTGTCTTTGGGCAAGATAGTGAAGCCCCAGTTGGTCCTGATGCTACGTCATCATCAGTACCCAAATGTGCTAACAGTAGCCACGTTTACATGAGGAGTTTTTCCTCTTTCAGAATGGAATCTTTCTGAATGACCTTTCCGAAAACAATGGTATCCATGGAAAGGAATATTCCAATCTCTTGTCTACATGCGCCGCTGTAATCAAACAGAATAGTCAATGGGGCATGCCCAGTAAAACGTAAACATCAACATCATGTGATACCGACTTCCCTGAGTTTTTCTTTCACTTGTTGGAATAACTCCGTATTGCCAGTTTTTCCTTCGTCCAGTCTTGAAATTAGTTTGGATCAAAAACAAACTTTCCGCAGCAGTCCAGTGCCGATTGCTGGCCTCCATTTTTAAAACTGAAGAACGTCTGGAGCTGCGTGTTACATCATATCTGAGCATGCGCTGAAAGAACGTACCCGGGATAAATTTAAACAAGAAAAGATCAAATTCAATCTTGCTAATATTTTATCATTAAACTTGGGACATGTTTTATATTTTTAATAAAACTGGACTTGTGAAATGGCATATAGAAGGGATTAGATTGTGTTCCACAGATGGCGGTAATGCACACGAAAGCTGCTTGCCAAATGCCAATAAACAACAGAAGAAGAAAAACATGAGGAAGAAGAACGCACCCTGACAACTTTCCGTTTGAGCGGGTACAAGATACCTCAATCGGATTGGGGAAAGGAATATTCCACCCCTGTGAATCCGATTATATATTCATTCGGATTGGCACTTTTCTTTGGGAATGACATGTATGCAAATGCAATATTTGGGTCCATGTATACTGTCAAAGTATGATACCAGTGAAAGACCCTTTACAGGGCTCTACATTAAAAACCAAAATGACTTGCCCATAGGGAATCCTTAAGGTGAGAACTACTTGCCCGAACTTGCCCCATGTAAAATGAAAAGACTGCCATAATGAGAATTTCATATAAATAAAATAAATAATACCTTACACATCGTAGTCGTAGTAAGCAGTGATATTTATAAGTTGTGCACCACAATGAAACATTATTGAATAGACACATTTGTGTACCAGTAAAGTGTTTTTAATCCAGGAAAAAAGCTCAATGGTCAAACAATAATTTGTGAAGCAAAGGTGAGAAAAATACACAGAGAAATGGAAGCGCTAGATTTTGTAGCTTGTGCAAAATCAGCACTTTGTATTGGATCTAATCGGTGGTGTTTCATTGTGACCACTTCAAATTGTCACAGCAATGTGATTCACTCACCTGTGCCATCATTTGATTTGCTCCAAATACTTGTTTAGGAGGCACTGGTTCATCACTTTTTGCTGTTTCCTTCAGAATTAGACGATGTTGGCCGCGACGCCATGATGGATGTTTTCGTAGTCAAACAATCGCTGATTGGTTGATCGCGAACAACGGGTGTGGGTAAAACGCGGACTGTGGATTACGGACCGCGGTCTAAATAAACGATTCTGATTGGTCCATTTCAAGATTTGCAAGGATTGGTTTGCAAATTACCACCGGAATTACGTAGTCTGTGTTTTACCAACACCCAACAAGAACCGCTTTAAAAAAACTCTTGGCAGTATGGCATGCTAAAGTGCACTTGCCCGACGAGAATATCACTGATTGGATTTACTTGCCCGAATTTTGTTTTAACTTGCCCCGGGCCATCGGTACATCGTTATTGTTGAGTAGCAGGAGTTAAGATATACCTGTATATTCCTAGAACCAGTAGGTATTGGGTTGGGACTAAAATGGGCTGGCATCTGAGGTGCCCCCCCAAAAATTAGATTAGAATGGAAAGTAAAAAATACTGATGAACATTTAAACGCAGGAACAGAACAAATCATAGTAAAATAGGATAAAATAAGCTGTGTTTCCTCCTACTCCTTTTCAGACATGTCGAAGTGTACACGTGATGTTCCTTCATGGAAAGCATTTAAGAAACTAAACGATTAGCAACATAAGTGCGGAGGCTATTTCTAACAACGTTGGTATGAAACAATGTCAGAGTTAAGCACTAAAGGTCAAAACAGAAAACAAGATGTACATATTAGATTGCTGAAACAGTTGATTTAATATCCTTGTAAATAGCTACTTCCACTGCATTTTCATTTGTCTTTGTTTTTCCGTCTGCATCGTTCTCTTTGCTCTTACATTTGTTGGCTCTTGTGTAAAGAGCTAAAAAAAGAAACAATCACACACCTGCCTGACAGCACCAAGAGAATAAAACAATACTGCAGGACGTAATAGTCAACTATCCGGCAGTCTCAACCGCCGTCTGTTCGTGTTCCCTGTTGACGCCAGTTCACACTGACATGGGCTGATGATATCTGCTGATATCGCTGATATAACCCGTTAAAATCGACTTTGCATCTCTTTGGGTGGCATTAATTGAATTAATCCAAAGTCAGTGAAATTTGACAACCTTAACCCCAACGCCCTTGTGAGCGACGAGGACAGGAAATGCAGGCGAAGTGAGGAAATGGGACATGATAGAGCACAAGAAGGGAAGGAAAGAGAAGAGGTTGGTGTGGAGGGTAAAGGAGGAAAAGATGAGGGAAAAGGAAGGATGAAAAGCAAAGGAATGGTGGAGGTGAGGAGATGAGGGTGAGGGAGAAGAGCGGAGCTATAATTAGTTGGGAGTGAACAGTAGAAAAAAAATCAAAGATTGTGCTATTGTTCTTCCGTCTCACTGTTATTGCTTGCTCCCTTCTCCTTGCCTTGATGGTATCATCCTCTTTTGGTACATTTTGGATTAGGCGGGCTAAGTAGACTGGCTTTTATTGTGAAATCATTTTGTCTTTGTTTCTGATTGTCTCTTGCCTTGTATTATTTTTCATTCGATCCCCCATCTCTTATGCTGGAGGCACTCTTCCCAATTGGGACTATGATGAAAATAGTCCGTCTGTATTGTCCGCAGCAAAGGCATGTGAGGGAGATGCTTGCTACAGTGTACTTGTATTCTTGCCTGTTGGCCAGTTTAGAAAGCCCTGAGACATTTGTGCTAAAAGCTCTGCTGGAGTGCACTTCATTCTTACATTACATGAGTCTGATGAGCGACAGGGACAGAGACAGAGAGAGAGCATAATGGACACCAAAGTAGGGTCTTCAGGGCCTCGGGCTGCTTGGAGAGCCAACCTACAAACCAGTCTGGCCAAGATCAACGAGGCTGTCTCCTGTTATGGAGGCCTCGTCCTCTCTGGCTTGTCAAGACGCCTACCTGCCCCGTGGAAACGCCTACCACGTCACGGAGAACATTTGATTTAATTTGAACATGGATTGGAATGGATTGAGTAAGGACCTTAAACAATGCACAACGATGAGCCAATTCAAGAAACAATACAAGCAGTTGATGTTTGCTAAATACAAGGATGAAGAGTCTTGAACCAGTCATGATGTGCTATATATATCACTATATTGACACTTACTATGGTACCCATTATGTCATTGGATGGTCATATCATCTCGTACCTCGGTACGATGTACATTATTAAAAAAAAACAAAAAAAAACCTTAAACTGTGTTATGGAAAGCAGGAAGTGAACAAATGTAACAGTTACTGATTGTAAAAGTACCAGATGAATGATCATAGATATAACCATCAAATAGACTCTTCATCCTTGTATTTAGCAAACCAACAAGTGGCTTTTTAACCTTGTGTCTTTCACCTTTACTTCTTCCTGAGATCATATTTCTCCTCTCTTGTAGATAAGTATTGGATGATATTTTTAGCTAATAGATTATTGTTAGCTTTATGTCACGCCCTTCCTGTTTTAGTTTGCAACACTTCCTGTTTGTCAGCAAGTTTGTGGGCTAGTTTGTCGGCAATATCGCTGTATCGCCCAGTGTCACGTTCCGGCTTGAGACCGGTTGGACCCCCGGATGCAGAGATGAGGACCCAATTGCAGGTAAAAATGTATTTATTGGTGCTATGCAGCAGAACGACGCACTAGCATGTCCAACAGAAACAAACGACAATGACCCAACAACGAATGGAGCGCGCACCTGAACTAAATAGGCATAACAGAAAATGGGAAACAGTTGCGGGAGATAATGGAAAGCAATGGAAAACATAACAGAGCAACACAGGAAGTGACTACAAAATAAGGGCATGAACCAGGAACTAAGGAAAAGAGGAAAACCAAGAGCTGTCACGAGGGGGAGAAGCCCAATCGTGACAGCCCAGCCCTACAGTGTACATGTAAAAAGTGGATAAAATACACAAATAGTGCTTTTTGGAGCCTCATACTCTGTTGGAGACACGCATGGATGAACACAGCTCATTCAGGCAGGAAAGATGGCGGACAGGACGAATCTTAATGGAAGGAGAAAGTTTCAGACAAGCAGTCCCGGGTTCATCATCCGCTCCACCTCATAGGGGCTAATGATATCCCGAGATGACTGCCATACCTGACCGGGCCGGCTTGCAGTGGTGGTTAGCCAAGCTTTGATTACGCCTGGTGGTTGGAGATAGTGCAGCCATGGTAGCGCACCAAACCCAGTGGGCACGGTGAAGGAAAGTGGCCAGAGAGGGCACCGTGCAACCAGCCACTTGGGAGGGGAAGATGGTGGGCTGACAGTTGTGGACCACCTGAAAGGGGGCAAGGCCCTTAGGGGCATGGCACTGGAGGTCGAGCGGTCGTTTGATCCTCCGTCCTCCCGTGATCATGTTGGGCAATATACTGAACCTGAACCCTCCTTTGCTCCTGATGCTGTATCATCAGTAGGTAAATGTGCTAACAGTGTCAAAGTGCTTTAGGTGCCTTGGAGGTGGAAGGGCGCTATACAAGACCAGTTACCATTTACCTAGAAAGGCTCTGATGGTACACACACCTTGAGGATGCCCCACACGTTCCGATTGGGAATGGTAGCCTGATGACAAACTGGCAGTGGCAACCAAGGACTTGCAGAAGGCCCTCCAGGTGGTGGAGGAGATTTGGGGACCCCTCTCTGACACCATGTCCAGAGGAACACCGTGAAGTCGTACATGCTGGGTGAGCAACTTGGCTGTGTCAAGAGAGGAGGGGAGCTTGCGGAGAGGTAGGAAGTGCATGAAGTTAGAAAACCTATCAACAATGGTGAAGATGACGGTGAAGCCTCAAGAGGAGGGCAGACCTGTGATGAAATCCAATGAATGTTTGGCCATGGAAGGGAGAGGGAGGGGGGGAAGCAAACCAGCTGGCACTTGACTTGCTTCATGTACAGTTGGAGGCATGCCACAAAGCTCTGGAGTCCGCATGGAGAATTGGCCCCAAGACACGCTTAGTGAGGAGGAATGCGGTACATCTGGCCTTCATGACAAGGAATCGTGGAGCAATAGGCCCAGACCAGGACCTCTGACCAAAGGGACACTGGAACAAGGAGGCAACTAGGGGTGAAGCTGACAGAAGGAGGCGAATCCTTGGAGGCCTCTGCCACACGCTTTTTGATCTCCCACTGCAGAGCTACCAGGATCCGAGACTGGGGAAGGATGGTCTGAAGGATGGAGTCCTCCACATCCGGGGAACACATCCTGGACAAGTCATCATGCTTTCCACAAAGGGAGCCCGGGCAAAAGGTGATCAAAGTTTGTGAAAAAGAGTGCCCGCTGCGCCTGGCAAGGATTAAGGCACTGGGAGGACCAGATGGACCGGAGTGGAGGCACTGGTTGGAGGGCTGTCTGGTTATCACTGATCCGAAGAACCTAAACTCTCGGCAAGCACGGTGGTCTCTGTTTTTGACCGGCTTCAATTTCACTATCACAGACGCCAAACCTGATGCCCTCTCCAGGATCCACAGCCCTGCCACTGACAAGACCTGTTCTGAACATGTCATACCTGTGAACCGGGTAGTTGGAGGTCTCCAGTGGGAAGCGGAGAAGAGGGTAATCAAGATGAGGCGTGACAAATTAATGGACTGGGGTCTCATAGTCAAAATCGGTGTACCCCAATGACAGCATTGTAAGTAGCTCAAATTAATTTGTTTTCTTGTGTAATAATGCACAGAAAAGGGACAGACTCATATATAAATAAATTTCTTTGGAAAAATAAGCCAGCACGAATAAGCCTAAAAACACTACAAAAATCTAAAGAATGTGGGGGCTTAGAACTGCCAAATTTCTCCAATTACTTCCTGGCAAATAGGCTACAGTATATCTTAAAATGGATAAAACCTAACCCCTTGGATCAGTTATGGCTAGACATTGAACAATCATTTAGCCAAGAAATCCCCATCTTTAACTTACCTTTCATAAGTCAAATCCTTAGGAAACACGATTGTTTTAAAAGCATAAATATTAAAACCACTCTGACAGCTTGGTGGGAATTTTTAAAAATAACTAGGTCCTCGCTCAATCCTTGCCAGTACACTCCGATCTGGAATAACCCTGATAAATTGCTTAAAAAAAAAACCTTGGATTTTACAACATGGCATGACAAAGGAATAAGTTGCTTGGAAAATATCATAATGGGGGGAAAGTTTGTGTCATTCACTTACCTTGTTACACAGTATGGGTTAAGCCAGAATACATTTCTTGAATACTCACAAATTAAATCTAAGAAATTAGAGCTAAGTTTCGTAACATATCTTGGGAAAGCTATCCCACCATTGACCAATTCTTAAACGTATCCGCTCCCCAAACATTATCCAAGTTGTACATTCTTGTGTCAAAGTGTGACAACACCGTTGGGGTTCCAGTCTCCAAATGGAACCTAGATTTATCTACAAGCTGTGACCCTGAGTTCTGGAAGCAAATATGCCTTAATTCGTTCCGTTTAATAAAAAATCCCAACCTACAGTTGGTTCAGTTCAAAACCATTCATAGAGTACACTACACAGGGCAGAGAATGTTTAAAATGGGTCTAACCGACTCTAACATCTGTGTACACTGCCCAGATCATGTAGTAGATGATTATTTACACTCCATATGGGCATGTGCCCCCATTAGTAATTTCTGGCAAGCAGTGTGCGAGGACCTTTCTTTGGCACTTGGGACCTCTATTCCTCCCTCACCTGTATTATGCTTGTTGGGTGATCTTTCTACAGTCAACATAGAAACAAATCACACACAACTCCTCATCACAGCGTTAAGCATTGCCAAGAAAACCATTCTTATCAATTGGAAATCCAAAAAAAAACTGAACATAGCCGTTTACAAAAATCTTCTGTTAGATCATATAGCAATTGAGAGAATGTCTGCTGAATCCAAAGATCAACTGTCAGAATTTCAATCTATATGGGCTCCAATAATTAATCTCTTAAATTAATCTCTTAATGTAATTCTCGAAGGGCTGAGTGTGCCTGTCTCTGCCCCTGGCGGTCTCGTTCCTCTGGCTTGGGGCATGGTCTTGGTCGCCGGGTTGCCCTGGCGTCTGGGGGGTGAGCGGGTGGGTGCCGTGTATCTCTGTCCCTTCCTGCTGGGCTGACCCCCTGGAGGTTCTGGTGGGGGTTGGCGGGGGGCTGTCCGGATCTGGGGATGGGGCGTGGGTGGGGTGGTGGTGGTCGTCCCGGGGGTGGTGCAAGCCGTCCCTCGGGGGGGTGGGTAGACGGGGAGCCGCATCCTGTGGGTGGTGGGCGCCTGCTGCTGCTGGGGGGGGCCTGTGTGTGTCCGGTGGCGCTGGTTCCTCCGCGGCCTCCCTCACCCCTGGGGGTGGGCCGGGTTTGCCCTGGGTGCTCTGGCCTGGCTACTGTGTGGGACCGTGGGGTGGGGGCATGGGAGGCTTTGGCCCTGCCCTTGGTGTGGGCACGGGTGGTTATGCCCCGCTGCCCTTGCGGAGCCTTCCCCCTTAGGTATGTATATGGCTATATATGTGTGTGTGTAGGTATGCATGTATATATATATATATTTGTTATTATCATATCTAAAATAGCTAAAAGATCAAAATTATTAGAAAATATATTATATATAAATTATTATATATTAAGTATCAATAGTAGTATCATTATTATACATACATAACCATAACTATTATCAATAAATATTATTATTATTATTACTATTATTATTATTACCATTATTATTATTATTATTGTTATTATTATTATTATTACTATTATTATGATTACTAGTATTATGATTACTATTATTATTGTTATTATCAATTACTTTATTTTATTTTTATTTTTTATTTATTATTTTTATTCTCAATTTTTATTTTTTTTTATTTTTTTTAATTTTTTTATTTAGTTATTTATTTATTTATTTTTGGTAGGTGTGTGGCCCCGGGTGGGGCGCCTGGTAAGCTCATACGGGAGGGGGAGTCTCGTTTGTGCAGCTTGGGCTCTGGGTGGGGAGGTGCGGTGCTGGGGTGGGGCATTTTCTGCTTCCCTCCCTTCGGTAGGGGGATGGCTGGGTTGTGGTGGATGTGGGGCGGGCGGGTGGGGGGGCTGGCTGTGGGTGCGTGGGTAGCGGGGCGGATAGCGGTGGGGGTGGTGCTCTGCACGGCGCAGGCCGGGATTAGCGGGGGGCTTGCTTGGGGGGCGGGGTGGTGGGCTCTGGGTCGTGGGGGGGCCTCGATCAAGGGTTGGGGGTGGGGCTGGCCGGTGGCTCACGGGCGGCCCCTGCTATTTGCCGGTGTCTGGTTGGCCCCTTCTGTCTCCGGTCTGGTGGCGGTCTTCCCGCCTCCGGGGTGTCCTACTCGGCGGGTCCGTGGGTGGATGGGAGATGTGGTGGAGGCGGGTCGGCGCTGTGGTGGAGGGTGGGACTGGGGGGGCATTCACTTTTTGCGGCTGTTGGGGTGTCGTCTACCTGGTGGGCTCTGCTGCCTGGTGTGTGTGTCTCTGTCCCGCCCTGGCACTCTTGGCTCACGTGCCCGGGGGGCGGGGTTGGGCTCTTCCCCATGCGGGTCCCGGTTCTCCTGCGGTCTCTGTGGTGTCACTCCCTGGGCTGCCATGGTGACGGATGTGTTGCCGGGGCGCGGTCCCTGCTGTTCTGGTGGTTGTAGGAGCTGCCTCGGGGCGTGTGGTTTGTCCGCGGCTCCTGGTGGTCCAGGGGTGGCGTAGCTGGCACAATCTCTGGTGGGGCCCTCCGGGGGGGAGCTGGCGGGCCGGACTGGCCGCCACGATGGGCTGGATGGGGCTCGTGGTTGGTCCTGTGGCCCGGGGCTTGCTCCGGGCGGCTGGCTTGCCCGGCTTGGTTGGCCGGTAGTGCGGGGTGGGTGTGTGTGGGGCCCCGATCTTCCCTGCTGCACTGCACCACCTCACATACATGTAGGACTTTGGGGGGTGGCCTGCAACTGGTTTTGCCGGGGGCGAAGGGTTTCCTTGCGGATGCCCTTTTGTCCTCGGCATTCCTCTGGCTTGGTCACCCTTCAATTTTAACCGCACCTTAGACACTCAGTTCTGGGGGGGATCTGGGCAGGCATGGGACCCACCATTGCTCAGCTTCCCTCCACACACACACATACACATACACCACACACATAGGTCAGCCATACGGGGCAGGCCTATTTTTAATTGCACAATCTACACAATACCATCTTCACACACACAGGTGTAGCGGGCTGGACCGGAGAGCCTACTGCCTACCCCCGCGATTGGCCCGCTGGCTTGGCGGCTCGCTCGGGGTGCCCTGGGCTGCAGGATATTTTGGTCTGGTCTGCCTGGCCTTCCTGGGGGTCCCGCTGGAACCAGCTGACGCCGGGGCTTGCCCTGGTGTCATGGTTGGCGCTACCTCCCTGGGTCTGTCCTGGGTTGCGGGCACAAACGTGCCCTTGGGGGGGCGTTCACCGGCCTCCAGGCGGAGGGGTCCGCGCTGCTGGTAGCCGGAAGTCTACGGTGGTGGCTTGGGGTTGTTCCGCTGTGGTGGCTGCTGCGGGGACCGGGCTGTGTGTTGGGAGGGGGCCTGATCCTGCTCATGGGGACGGGGGCCTGGGTGACGTGTGGGGATGGGGAGCATGCTCCTCGGGGTGGGGCCTGCTGGGGGGGCGGTGCTCTTCCGGGCGTTTGGGTGTCAGCTGCCACTGGTCCTATGCTCTGCCGCATCGCTGTCCTTGTCTTTGCCCATCCCCAGTCTTGCCTTAGGGCTCGTCGGGGATGGTTCTCCGGTACGTGGGTGGAGCGCTGCTGGTTCTGGGGGCGGGGGAGGCTGGCCCTCCCGGTGGATGGTGGGGTCCGTCGGTGGCCTTGCGCTGGTCTTAACTCCTCGGCTCTGGTGCTTGGCCTCCCCGTGACTTGGAGCTATGGCTCTCCCTCACGGGGGTGAGCTGCCCGGCGGGTGTCGGCCGGCCCAGTGGAGCGCCTCACCACTCGCCTGCTCGCCCCCTCCGCTTGCTCATATGCGGGCCTCCCCCCCTCGCCCGCTCCTTTGTCTGCCACACTGCCGTAGCCCGGATGCCGTGGTCGAGGGGAGTCTGGGACCCCTGGGTCCCCCGCCCTGTGATGCCCCGGGGACGTCCACAGCATGTGCTTGCATGTGTGTGTATTGAGTGGATGGGGTGTGCATGTGTTTGAGTTTATTTTATGTATTTATTGTTTTAAATACTTAGATAAATAATGATTAGTTTTATTATAATTATATATATATATATGTATATGTGTGTGTGGGTGCGTATGTGGGTATATGGCCATATAGATATACGGGGGGGGGGGGGGGGGGCTCTGCGGGGGTCTGGCGTAGGGCGTTCCATCTCTACCGCCCGGTCCTCCATGGGGCAGTGTGCCCGGGCCTCTTCTGTCCTGGCCTGGGCGGTCCTATGTCGGTGGTCAGGCCTGGGGTTGCCTGGGGCGGGCCTGGTTCTGCTTCCTGGGGGTGTGTGGGGGGCACCCCTGTGCCCACGGGTGTGTGGCCTTCGATGCCCTTCTGCCCTAGTGGGGTATGGTCTCCCGCTGGTCTCGGGGGTGCGGCTCTCCTCCGGCCTGCTGGCGCCCTGTTGCCGGTTGGGATTGCTCCTCCATGGCCTCTTGCTGGTCTCTTCGGGGAGTTGCTTTGGGGGTGGGTCTTGGGGAGTCGGCCCTGGCTTTGCCCGCACCCACGGGGCCGGAGGATCTCTGGCGGTGGGGGCTTGACCTGGCTGCGCGGGGCGGGGTTTGCTGGGTGGTAGAAGGCAGTCTCTCTCCTTTTGTCATTCTCAGTGACAATTACACATTCACACACTCGCATTCACATACACAACACACCTCCATATGGGCACTCACAGCACATGGGTGCTTCTCTATACAATCTACTATCTTATCCCTGATGTTTATATAGTATTGGTATGCTATTATTACAGTAATAATGATGTCAAGCAGTGAGATTTTAATTACTGTAACCGTATAGTTCCAATTGTGTTTACTATCATGGGTCATGTCTTCACCGTTACTATTGCTACTGGTAAGTTGGACTGTTTCATTTCACTGATATCATCTCCAGTGTGACCTGATAAAGCTGAGTTTTGTTGGCATAACTGTGAAAGCTAATGTTATGTTTGGGAATGATGTCGCCAAGCAGCAACATGTACAGTGAAGAAAATAAGTATTTGAACACCCTGCTATTTTGCTATTTCTCCCACTTAGAAATCATGGAGGGGTCTGAAATTTTCATCGTAGGTGCATGTCCACTGTGAGAGAGATAAACTAAAAAGAAAAATCCAGAAATCACAATGCATGATTTTTTAACAATTTATTTGTGTGATACAGCTGCTAATAAGTATTTGAACACCTGAGAAAATGAATGTTAATATTTGGTACAGTAGCCTTTGTTTGCTATTACAGAGGTCAAACGTTTCCTGTAGTTTTTCACCAGGTTTGCACACACTGCAGGAGGGATCTTGGCCCACTCCTCCACACAGATCTTCTCTAGATCAGTCAGGTTTCTGGGCTGTCGCTGAGAAACACGGAGTTTGAGCTCCCTCCAAAGATTTTCGATTGGGTTCAGGTCTGGAGACTGGCTGGGCCATGCTAGAACCTTGATATGCTTCTTACGGAGCCACTCCTTGGTTTTCCTGGCTGTGTGCTTCGGGTCGTTGTCGTGTTGGAAGACCCAGCCACGACCCATCTTCAATGCTCTGACAGAGGGAAGGAGGTTGTTCCCCAAAATCTCACAATACACGGCCCCAGTCATCCTCTCTTTAATGCAGTGCACTCGTCCTGTCCCATGTGCAGAAAAACACCCCCAAAGCATGATGCTACCACCCCCATGCTTCACAGTAGGGATGGTGTTCTTCGGATTGTACTCTTCATTCTTCTTCCTCCAAACACGCTTATTGGAATTATGACCAAAAAGTTCTATTTTGGTCTCATCTGACCATAAAACTTTCTCCCATGACTCCTCTGTATCATCCAAATGGTCATATGCAAACTTAAGACGGGCCTTGACATGTGCTGGTTTAAGCAGGGGAACCTTTCGTGCCATGCATGATTTCACATCATGACGTCTTAGTGTATTACCTACAGTAACCTTGGAAACGGTGGTCCCAGCTCTTTTCAGGTCATTGACCAAGTCCTGTCGTGTAGTTCTGGGCTGATTCCTCACCTTTCTTAGAATCATTGAGACCCCACGAGGTGATATCTTGCATGGGGCTCCACTCCGATTGAGATTGACCGTCATGTTTAGCTTCTCTTCGTTTAGCATTTTCTAATGATAGCTCCAACAGTGGACCTTTTTTCACCAAGCTGCTTGGTAATTGCTCCGTAGCCCTTTCCAGCCTTGTGGAGGTGTACAATTTTGTCTCTGGTGTCTTTGGACAGCTCTTTGGTCTTCGCCATGTTACAAGTTAAAGTCTTACTGATTGTATGGGGTGGACAGGTGTCTTTATGCAGCTAACGACCTCAAACAGGTGCATCTGATTCAGGATGATACATGGAGTGCAGGTGGACTTCTAATGGGCAGACTAACAGGTCTTTCAGGGTCAGAATTCTAGATGATACACAGGTGTTCAAATACTTATTTGCAGCTGTATCACACAAATAAATTGTTAAAAAATCATGCATTGTGATTTCTGGATTTTTCTTTTTAGTTTATCTCTCTCACAGTGGACATGCACCTACGATGAAAATTTCAGACCCCTCCATGATTTCTAAGTGGGAAAAATAGCAAAATAGCAGGGTGTTCAAATACTTATTTTCTTCACTGTAAATATTGAACAGAAAAGGGCCAAGCACTGATCCTTGTGCAACTCCGCAAGTGACACCACCGTGCTCAGAAGTCACATTATCATAAGCTACACGATGTGTCCGATTCCAAAGATGTAAGTCATGACAGTACCGGACCAGTAGCACCAATAGGGTTGGACATCGGGCATCGATTAAAGCTCGATAAAGATCGATGAAGGTGGAATCACTGCAGTCTTGACATCTGCAGGCACAGTGTCGGATGAAAGGCAAAGATTTATAATATTTCAAATTGAAGGAGCTAAAAGTGGGAAGGAAGTCAAAATGGGAAAAGCTAGTGGGATGGAAGTAGTCCCAACAGTAGTCCTGGCCGCTGACATGTTTAACGGGTCTGGAAGTCGGGTGTCCTTTATTTCATTCCTGATGAGCTCAAATTTTATTTGTAAAAAACTGCAAGAAAGGGGAACTCTGAGGAGAGGTCCTCTTCTGAGTTAGTAATACAACTGTGTTGTATCAGTATTTGGGGTTATTTTTCATTCATTCATTTTCTACCGCTTATCCTCACGGGGGTTGCGGGGGGTGCTGGAGCCCAGCTGTCTTTGGGCGAGAGGCGGGGTACACCCTGGACTGGTGGCCAGCCAATCACAGGGCACAAATAGACAAACAACCATTCACACTCACATTCATACCTATGGACAATTAACCTAGCATGTTTTTGGAATGTGGGAGGAAACTGGAGTAACCAGGGAGAACATGCAAACGCCACACAGAGATGGCCGAGAGTGGAATTGAACCCAGCTCCTAGCTGTGAGGTCTGCGCGTTAACCACTCGTCCACCGTGCAGCCCCTAGGGCTATTTTTATGGAGGTCAATTAATCTAGAAAAATAATTTTTTTTTTGCCCCAACGAGAGCCTGTTTGTATTTGGTCAGACTATCTCCCCATGCCTGATGAAAGACATCAGGTTTAGTTGCACGCCATTTGCGCTCCAATCTCGTCATAACTGTTTCAGCCTTTGAGTTTCATCCATAAACCAAGGAGTAAGTCTTTGGGGATGAGACTTATATCTTAAAGGTGCCACGGTATCAAGAGTATTACATAACACCTTGTTAAAATCATTTATAAGGTTGTCTATAGGACCCGTATGCGAGGAAAAGGAGGAACCCGCTGAGGACAGTAGCTCAGTGCAGTAACAGTTGAAGAACTCATATTAGGAGTGCTAGAGCACTGATTCCGTTCAGTGTGATGGCATTGGGTTAAGACTTCAAATGTTATGAAATAATGGTCAGACATAACGCTTGTATAAGGAAGTACCATTACATTGGAGGTCATAATGCCCCCAGTTAAGACCACATCTAAGGCATTTCCATTAATCCGGGTCGGGTCATGTACTAATTGAACAAAACCAAAAGTATCAATTATTGTCTGAAAAGCCACACTAAGGGACTGATAAACACAGACGTCGTCATCTGTTAGTTATTATCTGTTAGCTTACAGTGGCTTACGTAAGGGCTCAGTCTTTGTTCTCTCTTATTTATAGAAGTTCTCCCTCAGTGCCCAGTCAAGGATAAGACACCAGACGAGCATATATGACGGAGTGACTGGAAAAGCGGAAAAAAAGGCACATCTGATGCTGGAGAGGCAGATGCATGAGTATCTCCATCAGGGTGGAGTTGATGCTGTGCTAGTGAGCACACAGCAGCCTTGCTGTTGTTGCGTCAATCTTATGAAGGAAATGGGTGTTGAGGCAGCACAGAAAATGCCAGCTGTGAAGCTCTTAGGCTGATGGTAACCACTGGGGGGAGGGGGGTTCCACCTTCTCACAGTGGCAGGGGGAGCGCTGGCGGGAGAATCATGTCTGACTCCAGCGCTACAGGACTGATCTGCAACAAGGTATGTTGTGATGCCGCTGTCGTCGTTGCATCTGGTCGCATGTAGTCTCGCCCCCGTCTGCTTTCTTTCCCTTCCCTTCTTGCTGGTATCCGATGTCTATTCTAGCTCACTTACTTTGCCAGCATATCGCCACTTCTTCTTCCCTCGCCTCACTCGCTCTCCTTAGTCGTGCTGCAAGCAAACTCACCAGCTGAGCTCGGATTTGCAGCGGATGCTCTGCTTTGAACTTGTACCTCACTGGGCGTCCCATCTGTTGACTATAAGGGCTTTTCACTGTTTCACTCTCATTTTCTTACGGTGGTCAAGCAGTTTTCACAGGAGAGTTTTTTCAGTTGCACTCATGCTGCATTTCGGCAAAGCGGAATATTCACCAGTCACAACATGAGGTACACCTGCTTTGACTGAGAGCTGCACCATTTGTAATTATTATTACTGTTTTTTATGTTATTAACGTCAACTTTGGGAGTGGAGTCGGCGTCTTCTACCCGTGCTTGTGTAGGTCCTCTCTGGGTACCTTGTCTGATGATCTAAAAGCTGGAAAGTCTAAATTGTCAACGGTTTTCGTGTGGGTGGTGTCTGTCTCTTAGGTGTCAGTCATAGCTGTGTGACTGGCAGGATCATGTGACACTTCGCAGGATAGTAAACAATCGGATGGATGAGCTTGTCACAATTTTAAAACCAAAATCAAGAAGAGATCTTTTTGTTACAATAGAATTGTTGTCGTTGTGGTCGTCCTTCCCACATGTTGTTACACACTGTAAGTGCAAAGAGGAACTCTTGACTAAAAATAGTCAAGTATGTACATACATATATAGGTATACATGTATAATAGGTATGTACACATGTATGACTTTATTGCTGACTAGTAATAGTTGCATCTCCACTCAAACGATCATTTCTGATGTTTTGGTGCTTCATCCTGAGCTTTCTCAAGTGTTCTGTACCCTAAAGTATTCACAAGTTTGGGGGACATCCCACAACCTAGCCAAGCCAATATACCCCCCCAAATATAATCACATCAGTTTTGTCTGGCATTAATAATATCTTGTTGAATTTCTTTATTTATATCATTTGCCAGCAAAACATGAGCATGTTTAATCGTCCAGTAATGTAACCCCCTCCTGCCCAATACTTTGTATTACCCAACCCACTATCTCTTTCTAATGTTCATTATTTGCTGTATGTTTGGCATGGATGGAGAGAGCAGAACCGCAGAAATTTAAAAAGAGCACTAAAAGGCAGACAGACAACAGTTTTTCATTCTCGGTCGACACCTCACCCTAATAAAACAACCCTGACAAAAAAGAGGTAAATACTAAAGACGAGCCAGTTACTTGGTATCGGTTAAGAATAATGCATTTTTGCCGGATACGAGTGTGAAACGACTACATTTCACCATTATCCATATTTGTGTTTAAAGAAAATGCTCATTATGTATTCACTGTTAACGCTCTGCGATTGGCCAGTCACACACAGCCACCGCTCCTCCCGAGACGGACTCTGCAAGCGGCAACCTCAGTGGTGCAATTGGGAATTTGAAAATGGCTCGGCATTTGTCTCAAAGCCTCCACTTTATTAGGTTTTCTTCTGCTCGCCTCTATTTTGGTTTATATCTAAAGTTATTTGGTAATCTTGTTCCGTAACATGTGCGGTGCACAGCGCTGTTCAGTTGCATTGACTGGTCACAACATTAGGTACACTTGCACAATTTGCACAAGGGCGGCATCAAGCATCCTGTATGTTTGGCTAACATAATCGTGATAAAATACAGTGGTATGAAAAAGTTTTGGGCACCCCTGGTAATGTTCAAGATGTTCCTCTATAAATGACTGGTTGTTGGGATCATCCATTCCAGGTAAATATATCATATACAGATATACATAAATATATCAACACAGGGATAGATGAGAAGGGAAATGAACTTTATAGGATTTACAGAAAGTCTACAATCATTATTTAAACTAAAGTAGGCAGGTGGATACATTTGGGTTATTTATTTAATTATTGGTACACAACATTAGTTTGGTAAGCTCATTGACCCTTGACCTACATACACAAGTGAAGCCAATCATAGAAAGGGTATTTAAGGTGGCCAATGGCAAGTTGCTAGGGGAAGGATACAAAAGCTAGCTCAGAGATTTCAGCTGTCAGGTTCCACTCTGAGGAACATAGTGAGGACGTGGAAGACCACAGGAACAGTTCTAGTTAAGGCCCGGAGTGGCAGATAAGGAGGATGGTGAGAACAGTCAAAGTCAACCCCCAGACCAGCTACAAAGACTATGGATGAACGAGTACATCTGTATCTGTATCAGTATTGGTACCTGTACCTGTGCCTGTACCTGTACCTGTACCTGTACCTGTACCTGTACCTGTACCTGTACCTGTACCTGTACCTGTACCTGTACCTGTACCTGTACTTGTACTTGTACTTGTACTTGTACTTGTACTTGTACTTGTACTTGTACCTGTACCTGTACCTGTACCTGTACCTGTACCTGTACCTGTACCTGTACCTGTACCTGTACCTGTCCCTGTCCCTGTTCACCAATCTGAAAGATCAAATAGCTCCGGGAAATTGGAGTAAGTATGTTTTCCTGCGAGAACCTAGCATCCTGTCCACTCCTTGATCAATCAATAAAACTCTTGCTGATTGGCCCTTGTCTGGGGAGCAGCCATGAAAATTGGACATTTGTCAACCGACTGGGATCGCATCACGATTGGCAAGCCAGTGTGTCACTTGGCTGGACAGAAACTCACAATCGTCGACTTGTTGCGCTGGTTCAAGGGAAATGAATGAAGTATATATGAAGTATAAACGTAAAGCCAGAGAAAACAAAGGCATGTGTCCATGCAGACGTAAAAACTCAGATGTTTCTTTTTGCAGGGGATTCTATTGAGGGGTAGTTTACCTCCTTGGGGAAGAACACCTGTCTGTCACATCCCAATCATCCAATTCAGCCAGGATGCAAAGCCAAAACAAAGAGGCCGAAGAGCCGTGGGTTGCCGACCTCTGCACAAAGGAGATGTCTAGTCCCATTATATTTTATTAGTATGTCAGATCTCGGCTAATTCCCTGCTGCCTTTCTGTTTGCCATGAGCCAAACTAATAGTATAGAACACACGTTTATCACATGTTTATTGTTGTTGTACAATGAATCATCTTAGCAGCTCTGTCATATTATAAATATTATACTTTGTCTGAGATTATTTTATGTATTTATTGTTTTAAATACTTAGATAAATAATGATTCGTTTTATTATAATTATATATATAGGTGTGCGTGTGTGTATATGGCTGTATAGATATACGGGGGGGGGGGCTCTGCGGGGGTCTGCCGCAGGGTGTTCCATCTCTACCGCCCGGTCCTCCATGGGGCAGTGTGCCCGGGCCTCTTCTGTCCTGGCCGGGGCGGTCCTATGTCGGTGGTCAGGCCTGGGGTTACCTGGGGCGGGCCTGGTTCTGCTTCCTGGGGGTTTGTGGGGGGCGGCGCCTCCAGCCGTGGACGGGCTCCCTTCCGGTTGGCGGGGGCGCCCCTGTGCCCACGGGTGTGTGGCCTTCGATGCCCTTCTGCCCTAGTGGGGTATGGTCTCCCGCTGGTCTCGGGGGTGCGGCTCTCCTTCGGCCTGCTGGCGCCCTGTTGCCGGTTGGGATTGCTCCTCCCTGGCCTCTTGCTGGTCTCTTCGGGGAGTTGCTTCGGGGGCGGGTCTTGGGGAGTCGGCCCTGGCTTTGCCCACACCCACGGGGCCTGAGGATCTCTGGCGGTGGGGGCTTGACCTGGCTGTGCGGGGCGGGGTTTGCTGGGTGGTAGAAGGCAGTCTCTCTCCTTTTGTCATTGTCAGTGACAATTACACATTCACACACTCGCATTCACATACACAAGCACGCTTACGCACACATATATGAATATATACACAGAAGTACACACCTCCATATGGACACTCACAGCACATGGGTGCTTCTCTACACAATCTACCATCTTATCCCTGATGTCTATATGCTATTGGTATGCTATTATTAGATTGAGATTTAATTACTGTAACCGTATGGCTGTAATTGTGTTTACTATCATGGTTCATGTCTTCATTGTTACTATTGCTACTGGTAAGTTGGACTGTTTCATTTCACTGATATCATCTCCATTATGACCCTTAGCCATCATTGACATTTAACTGTTCTGTTTGTCACTCTTGTTGTTATGGGAATTCTTGTTGCTGCTGTTTTTGTCTCTCTCTCTCTACTGCCCCCCCCCCCCACCCCCCACCCCACCTTACTCTTCTTCTTTTCTGTTCTTCTTCTTGCTCCGGTCCGGTCGCTCCAAATGCGCATAACAAAAACATCAAATAACGGCAAATAAAATTTCATGGTACAGGGAAGTTGTAGCTTACACCTTTCCTGACACACAGCAAATCTGTTTAGCATGTAAGGGCATTTAGATCAACAATACTATCTGCCCCAATGGCTGGACGGGACAAAAAAATAAATAAATACATAAATAAATAAATATTATACTTTATAAACACTGGAAATACATGTTTTCATTATCGCTCATTGTAAACCGTGCATTCTCTCTTAGGGTTCAGCCAATTCCTACACAAGTCGACCCTCTGACTCCGACCTGTCCCTGGAGGAGGACCAGGAGGCGTCTCGGCGTGAAGCCGAGCGCCAGGCTCAGCTGCAGCTAGAGAGGGCCAAGGTGAGAACTCGAGAATCAGAGGTCAAAGCTTTCACCAGCAACTAGTCAGGGTCAGCCAATTGGGTTTTAGATTCAAAAGTCAAATCAAAACCGGGGTATTAGCGTATTTGCTGTATATTTGGTATTTGTTCTTTCAACAGTCCAAACCAGTGGCATTTGCAGTGAAAACAAATGTTAGTTACTGCGGGGCCCTGGATGAAGATTGTCCGGTCCAAGGTGCAGCCATTAATTTTGAAACCAAAGACTTTCTGCACATAAAAGAGGTGAGAGGTCATTTTCTATCTTTACTATCTTGGCGTCTTCGGTACCAAAGGTTTGGCATGCCTCCTGTGATACCTCACAGCTTGTGAGTCTTCGGAAACATTAAAAGCAGATTGTGCTCATGCAGAAATACAACAATGATTGGTGGATTGGTCGACTGGTGAAGGAGGGGGCAGACATCACTTTCATCCCGAGCCCTGTCAAATTGGAGGCCATCAGGATAAAACAAGAGCAGAAAGCTGCAGCGAGGTTAGAGTTCACGTGTTGACGCCGTGTCTTTTAGCCTGCTGTCGTTTGGCCGCTGTTGTCCAACAGCCACATTTCCACCATAGCTGTCAATGAAGGTTTGATGAACGACTTCTTAGCTTGTGTCTCTCCACTTCGCAAGTCATTTCCTTGAATTGCCATTTGAAGGAATTTGCCCATGATGACACTTTGATGTCTCTCTGCAGGAAAGGGGGGAATGCGTCATCTGGGGGATGGAGATCCACGCCTCCATCTGCAGGTAGGCCCTGAGGGTCAGCGTCCCAAGTGGGAGATGTCCCATCCTGTGACCATACGTTCACAGTAAATTGACTTTTATGGTTGCTTCATTTTTGCTCAGCATGAAATGAATGTTTCCACATTAAGGCACTAATTTATAACACAACTTTTGTAACTAATAATTTTACTCCTCGTGAGCTTCCATCATTCTTGTGTGATGTTTGCTCTTTTTGTTCTCAAAGCCAAACAGAAGCAGAAACAGGTACGTTTTGTAATAAAATCCGTCCATCGTCTATTCCGCTCATTAGGGTCACGTGGGTATGCTGGAGCCTATCCCAGCTGTCTTCGGGCGAGAGGCGGGGTACACCCTGGACTGGTGGCCAGCCAATCACAGGGCACATATAGACAAACAACCATTCACACTCACATTCATACCATGTTTTTGGAATGTGGGAGGAAACCGGAGTACCCGGAGAAAAAACACGCATGCACAGAGATTCTATCCCAGGTCTTGTCGATCTCCAGACTGTGCAGACTGTGTGGCCAGCATGCTAACCACTCGTCCACCGGGCGGCCACAGCATGTTTTGTAATAACCAATGCATTTCCTGTCCAACAGATCATACTATTCAGTTTGATGTGTTAGTCAGGACTCATTCTCATCATTCTCAATCATTTCTCTTTGTAGACTGAACATGTTCCTCCGTACGATGTGGTTCCTTCTATGCGGCCGGTGGTGCTGGTTGGACCTTCGCTGAAAGGCTATGAGGTGAGGAAAACCATCTGGAGTCATTTCCAAGTTACATTCTTGTTTTGTTATATGGTAAGTGACATCATACATTTTCAACCAACAATTATAACTATACTTATACTATAATTATACTATCTTGTTGCAGAAAAAAGCAGATAGATGACGACTTGTTCTTGCGGATATGGCGCATTTCTTTGCATTCTTTCTATTTTTTGTGTCTGAATCCGTACTATTCTGCCCTCCCTGAATGTTGGTACAAGACAAGATGTTGACACAAGTTGAGGTTGTTTAGTGATTGCCTCCAAATGTTGGTCAAAAGTGACGATGAAATTGTGCAACACAAGATAAAACACATTCAAATACACATGCAATATGTCCAAAAAGCAATATAGGACAGGATAATATTCTTTGAAAAATGCAACGCAGCTCTCCAGAATAAAGTTAGTGAGTTTTCCGCTAACTTGATGCTAATACAGTGGGAAACCCCATAGACGGGATTAGCATTTGCAATTCTAATGACTGTAAAACGTTGCAACAAGAGATTTTACCAAAACAGACATGCATATTTTTAATGAGCGGCATATACGTATTTCTGAAGTTATGACCGCTGGCTTCTCGCTACTATGCTACGGACACCCGCAACTCACAAACAAGTGACGTAACAAATTTTAAGAAACATGATTGCCAGGAGAGGGCAGCACATGTACAATTATTAGTAATGTCTGTTTCTTCTTGGTCTTATTTTCTACCATCCAAACAATGTGCATAAAATGTCTGATTAAATCTCCTGATAATAAATAAATAGCCAACACATACATACTGTATGAGACACGCCTTGCACATGAACATAGCCCTAATTATCTACCTCACAATGACATACTGTCTTGTAGCATTCACTGCTACAATGCTCGTCTATGACAAGATATGATATATGTAGGCATCAGCAGGAGTTGCAGTAATTCACCTTAAAATGCATCCATATGATGAAATGGGATTTAGATCAGAGAACAGATTCTTGCAACATTTTCTCTCCTCTGACTGCCAAGCCATTAGAGGTGTGTGTGTGTGTAGATGTGTGTGTATCTAAAAATATATATTTGTACGCATTGTTCTGGTTTGGCAGTGTTCGTTGTGAATGCTCCAGTAGTGAACGCCAGCCCCCGTTCTTCATCTCAGATGTGTCTTTATTGCACATCATTACTGTCGTGCTTTTTTTTTCATTCCCTTACTCAGCCCCCTCCCCCCTTCTCTCTCCCTGTTTAACTATGGTCGAGCAACGTCCGGCTTCAAGCCATCCATTTTTCAGGACTTTGCAAAAATAGACAGCATTCATTTCATTCATCATGCACACGCACACACACACACACACACCATCTGTGTCTCTGTCATCAAGGACGTGTTTTTTCTTTTTCTTCCTCTTACTGCATGAGGATGATGACATTTTAAAAAAGCTATATTCCTGCTAAAGCACTACAAATCCAAGTTATTTATTTTATAATGCACTGATAATGCCCTCGCCCCCCCCCCCCCCCCCCCCCCAAAAAAAAGGTGACACCTGGATTGGACTAACCAAATTGGTAAGCCCTCTATTGGATGGTGCACAGTGATTTTAGGGATGCTAAAAGCTAACATACCGATACCAATAAACCAATATCAACACCCAACTACTGTGATGCCACTGGATGTATTTCACAAATAAGCATTGTTTTTAGAAGTACTATATTTATTTTAAACATCAACAAACTCTCAACAAAGTAGTTATTGAAAAATCATGACCAAAAAAGTATGTGGATTGTCATAGGATGTACGTGAATAAAAACAAAAAACAATTAGTGCCGAACACTTCCAATTACAAGTGTGCCTGAACGCCTCATGGCGTGAGGACACTGGAGCAGGAAGGAGACACAGAGTCAACAAATCAGTAAGTTGACAACTTGTCACTGTGAGTAGAAATTCACCTGAACGTGAGGCTTTATTGTTGGTTGGATGCATTTTTGTATTTCGGATAATATTAAGAAGTGGGTAGTGGTTATTTCAGAGTTGGGACACCACGGAAAGATTCCAGTCAGATAAGGGACACTTCATACTCAACAAGCATCAAAACTAGCAAACTGCTATCAGTGCTGAGTGAGCTTTTTCTAAGAATGGTCCATTCAGGTGCATCACATAACGCCTCGGACACTTGGAAATGACAGTAAACACATGCACGTGCAGCCCAAGTCACATGGTATGTCCAAAACCAACCACTGCCATCACGAGTGGACAAAAGAGTGAAGCATGTTTCTGTTGTTCTTGACTCTCTTTGTATTGTCCCCTCTTGTCCCCACACTCCTTCTTCTGTGATCTTTTTTGCTCCTTTTCGATTCCCTCCTGCTCCTCTCGCCACTCCAAATTTGCATAACAGCAAAACATCAAATAAAGCCAAATAATACTTCCTATAACAGGAAATGTTTAGCTTACACTTTTCCCCTGCAGAGGAAATCTATTTACCATGTAATAGCGTTTAGCTCAGGGGTGCTCACACTTTTTCAGCATGCAAGCTACTTTTAAAATGACCGAGTCAAAGTGTTCTACCCACTACAAAATGCAAAACATCTATTTATTTTCAAATGTATTGAGGTTTATTTACAATGTATGTATATTTTCAAATGTATTGAGGTTTAATTACAATGTATGTACAATGTATGTTGATGTACCTTACATAACCAAATGAGCCAATATTGCAACACACACAATTAACTATTAACATATTAACATTTTTTGTAATTTCCTGCGTTTACTTTGATGACTTGCACTGAATTGAATCAGCCAGGGATACATAGTCCGGACAGTAGCTGCTGATAGCCAGCCTCAAGCACACTTCCAAATGTTCATCAGTCATGGTGGAACGGTATTTGGACTTAATGATCTTCATGTAAGAAAAGGCTGACTCACATAAATAAGTGGAGCCGAATAATGCAGTCAAAAGGATAGCACATTTCCTCATGTTGGGGTACTTTTCCTCTGTAAGTTCCAGAACTGTCCATGAGCTCTCGACTTCAGCTCAATGTCGGTTTGTAGAGTCAAAATCTCATCTTCCACTCCAGAAGAGTTCATGTGAAACAGTGATGCAATGTTTGATGCGAGTGAATCAACCTCAACATCTTCCTGAAAAGGATAGCACATGAATGTAGCAACTGGCTCAAGCAAAGAAAAGTCTTGAAAGCGTTTGTCAAATTCTGACAGACAATCGGTGATCTGCTCCGTGTAGCGTGCACTGTCAAGTTGCTCACAGGCCTTCCCTTGCGTCTCCAACTCTGATGCCAGGTTCTGGAAATATGCCAAATCATGGTGGTGCAGCTTTGTGGAGAAATGTTGTATCTTTCGTTTGAAAGCGTTAACTGAGCTGATCATATTGGTCACTGTTTTGTCTTTTCCTTGCAGCTTAAGATTAAGGTCATTCAACAAGTTTGTCAGATCGGTTAAAAATGCCAAGTCTAACAGCCACTGACTGTCATTTAGCTGCTTGTATTCTGCATGTCCAGATACACGGAAAAACTCCTTAATCTCCGGACAGAACTCTCGAAATCTTTGGAGGAATTTCCCACGACTGAGCCATCTCACGTCAGTATGTAGCAACAACTCACAGTGGTCGCAGTCAGCACTTCTCCAGATCTGGCTCGAATAGAACATGCGATCTTCGTTGCCACATCCATGATCTCTTTCATGTTGAGCATTTTAGCGCATAACGCTTGTTGGTGGATAATGCAATGGTAATTCAAGAAGTCTGGGAACGCATCATCCTGCCTGCACTTGGCAATAAATCCATTCACACACCCAACCATTGCAGGTGCTCCATCTGTGGTGATAGACACCAATTTGTACATTGGGAGCTCAGTTTTCTCGATAAAGTTTTTAAACGTCTGAAATATGTCCTCTCCTCGCGTCTGTTCTTTCATGGGAAGTACTGTTAATAGCTCCTCTTTTGCAGTGATATCACTAAACACCATGCGAATGAAAACGCACATCTGGGCTGTCACTCACATCCGTAGATTCGTCCAACTGCAGTGAGAAAAATTCACAATTTCTGATGTCCGTCCACATTTGCTGGGTTAAATCCTCGGCCATGGCATCACAGCGACGTGTAACTGTATGTCTTGACAGCTGCAGAGCTTTGATTGAAGATAATATCTCTGCGTTATTTTTAAAGTCCCGGAACAATGAGTCAGCTGCTTCAACGAATGCCTCTTTTACCATCTCTTTCACCGTCTTGGAAGGACTTCTTGTTTTTAACAATGGCGTGACACACCCGGAAAGATGCTTTGGTGGCCGCCTTCGCTTTTGAAGTATGTTGTGTGAAAAATGACTGCTGTCCTGTCAACTTGGATTTTAGTTAATTCACCTTTCTCTTTCTCAGCTCGCTTTTCGGCGGGAAGTCGGTGTCGTATCTTCCATGAACAGTCCGAAAATGCCGCTCCACATTTCCCTTCTTTGGTACTGCGATGGTAGAATGGCAAATGAGGCAAACGCACTTCGAAAAAGAGGTGGTGAAAAAAAAGTCCACCTCCCATTCCGTATGGAAGTGACGTTTTTGGCTTTTTACTCGGTCCAGCTCCTTCATTCATTTTAGTGACTGTACTTAAGATATGCCTTTAAGATTAAGAGGGCTTAAAATTTGACACAATTCGCCGACTAGCTTAGCACTTTGCATCGTTGTTTATGCATGAGCGGTGACCTAAAGGTCAAAATTCAATTGTCATCTGACTGGTTGTCCTGTATGTCAATCAAGTAACGGGGATGGACGATAGGCTGACATCGTAAGTTCTGCTGCACTTAGAGACGTTGTTTGATTTGATTGGTCACCCGAAGGGCAACATTCAGTTGTCATCTGAATGGCTGCCCTGTATATCAATCAAGTGACGGCATTGATGCTAGGATGATATTTTTTTAATGTCACGCCGCGATCGACCAGTACCACCTCCGCGATCGACCGGTAGATCGCGATCGACTTAATGAGCACCCCTGGTTTAGCTCAATGATACTATCTGCCCCTATTGTCTCGACCATAGCATAGGATAATATAGAAAACAGGCCCAGACAGACCACCAAGCACCAGTAATCATCCAGTGGGAGGCTCTTACCTTCTTATTGAGTTGAGTCCAGGTGATGACCTTTTTTGGGCCAGGTAGTCTGAGCACCCAGTTTTGGAAGAGGCCATAAACATTTTGGTCCACCATAAGAGAGGAAAAGAATCTGAATCTGCTAACTTCTATTTTTGTGTTTGCTAGGTCACAGATATGATGCAGAAAGCTTTGTTTGACTTCCTGAAGCACAGGTTCGATGGCAGGTAATTTCATTTCCAGATTTCGTTATTTGTAAATAAGACACGATGTCTGGGTTGAACGTGCTTAACAACAACAAAAAAGACACAAAGAGTTGAAGCAAATATTTTTGGACCCCGAACTGAGCTACTCAAAATCAGCTGCCATGCAACTGGTAGCCCACAAGCTACAGTCCGTGTGTGAGACCCCTGCTGTGGGACTTGAAGTACAGGACTTGCAGTATTTATAGCCACAGAATTATAGTCCCGGTTTGTTGCCTCCTGAAACACCTCCTTCGCCTGTAGGATCTCCATTACACGGGTGACCGCTGACCTGTCACTGGCGAAGCGTTCTGTTCTCAACAAGAAGACCATCATGGAGAGGTCCAACATGCGCTCCAGTCTTGGTAAGTGATGACAACGTCGTTGATCTCTTCTTGTTGAGTTTTCTTTCAACCATTGAATAATAAGAACTGGTAAGAATAGATGCTGCATCTTGTTTGACAAGTATGTTTCCATGCTTTGCTCTCAGCTGAGGTACAGAGTGAGATAGAAAGGATCTTCGAGCTCGCTAAATCCCTCCAGCTGGTCGTCCTGGATGCAGACACCATCAATCACCCGGCACAGCTCCTCAAAACGTCGCTGGCCCCCATCATTGTCTACGTCAAAGTGTCATCTCCCAAAGTAAAGCACCAACCTACCTCACTTACTTTGAACACAGTACTTAGTTAGTACTTAGTACTTAGTTGGAGTTGTTATTGTTGTTATTATGTTACATCTTACCCGAGATAATCCAGTCATGCACAGAAAAGCAATGATGTCATGGCATTGGTGGAAGATTCTACTACTTTTTTTGCGTAATAAGAAACATTAAGCAGACCCAGAACAAAACAGAATAACACAGGAAGTATAACAAAATAAAAGCAGGAAACCGGGCTAAGACGTAATGGTACTGGTAATGGTTTTATTTCATTTGAACATGCATCAGATTCCAATTGAGTGCATCCCATAATCAGTTCCCAGTTCCACATGTCCAAAAGGAGTAGGAAGAAGCAAAGCTTATTACATCCTACCCCTCCATCTGGTACTTTTACAATCAGTAACTTACATTTGTTCACTTCCTGCTTTCCATGATACAGTTTAAGGTTTGTTTTATTTTATTATTTTATTTTCAATTTTTTTATTTTTGGTCCCGTACCGAAATAGGAGGTGATATGAGCATCCAATGACATAATGGGTACCATAGTAAGTGTCAATATAGTGATATATATAGCACATCATGACTGGTTCAAGACTCTTCATCCTTGTATTTAGCAAACATCAACTGCTTGTATTGTTTCTTGAATTGGCTCATCGTTGTGCATTGTTTGAGGTCCTTACTCAATCCATTCCATAGTTTGATTCCACATACTGAAATGCTATGGCTTTTTAACGTAGTCCTAGCATAGAAGTGTTTCAAATGTACTTCTTCCCTGAGATCATATTTCTCCTCTCTTGTAGAGAAGTATTGGATGACATTTTAGCTAATTGGTTATTTTTAGCCTTATGCATTATTTTAGCTGTTTGAAGATGAACTAGTATATCAGTATTTGTGATTTTAGAAATAAGGAGTTAGTATGTTCTCTGTAGGCGGCATTATGAATTATCCTTACTAACCTTTTTTGCAGTACATTTAGCGAGTGAAGTGAAAGTGAAAAGTAAAAGTAAGTGAAAAGTAAAAGTGAAATGGGTCCAACATAGAGCATTGGGTTTGCTTTCATGGATGACTAAGACAATTAGAATGGAAATCAGAATAGTCTGGAAAACCTATGGAATTTGATCAAATCTGTCGGAACCATGCTCACACAATTTAGTGTTGCTGTTATTCTCCTGGTAGTCGTGTCTGGAGATGGCTGTCCGTCACCGTTAACTATGCTTTTGACCAACTTTATTGTCCTCTGTGTGATCAGGTTCTGCAGAGGCTGATTAAATCTCGAGGGAAGTCACAGAGCAAACACCTCAACGTGCAGATGATGGCCGGGGACAAGCTTGCACAGTGTCCACCTGTACGTTACTTCACTCTCAACACCTCAGTCATACATTCGTGATACAGTCATTACGGAACAAGAAAGTGAAGTTCACAATGCTCGTTTGACCAAGGACTTCTTCAGGGAAGATAACACCACTCTTTTGGACTTTTTGGACCATCCCGCATTTAAATCCCATAGAGAACATTTGGGGATGGATGGCAAGGGAAGTTTATAAAAATGGCCATCAGTTCCAGACAGTTGATGTTCTTGGTGAAGCCATCTTCCCCACTTGGAGCAATGTTCCCAAAAGCCTCCTGGAAACACTCCCATCAAGTATGTCCAAATGCATTTTTGAAGTGATTAACAGTAACAGTGGAGCTTCTCATTACTGAGTCCTACTGATACATTTTTTAAGGTTCTGGATTGGAGAGTTTTTTGTAACTTTCTGAGCGATGGTCTTAAACTTTCGAGCAGCTAAGAAATAGCCTATTTAAGTTTAATTGTTTTCAATAAATTCCCTTTTCCAAGTTCTTTTGCATATTGTAACTACTTAAAACCTCATTAAGATCAAAATATGCAAAAGGTCAATTGTAGCTATTTTTAAACTGGTCTTAAAGGGGACCTAAGATGCTTTTTACACTTTTCTGACCTATAAAATCTTGTATTCTGGTGTTAAACCATGCCAAAGTTTCAGATAATGAGGTTTGCATATTTCGAAGTGAGCCCCGAAAGAAGTTTGGGATGGCTCAAAACGCTCAGTTTCAAAAGGCGTGGTAAAACTGCCTCTGTGATATCACAAAAGAGCAGACCTCCTTATATGGGCGTGGCTGTAAGCCAGATAAGCTCTCTGCCCTCCCCCAAACTCTGCTTCCCCAGCCTCATAGGTCCCATTTAATGGTAATGGTAATGGTTTTATTTCATTTGAACATGCATCAGATTCCATTGAGGGCATCCCATAATCAGTTCACAGTTCCACATGTCCAAAAGGAGTAGGAAGAAGCAAAGCTTATTAAATCCTACCCCTCCATCTGGTACTTTTACAATCAGTAACTGTTACATTTGTTCACTTCCTGCTTTCCATAATACAGTTTTTTTTTTTTTTTAATAATGCACCTCGTACCGAAGTAGGAGTTGATATGACCATCCAATGACATAATGTGTACCATAGTAAGTGTCAATATAGTGATATATATAGCACATCATGACTGGTTCAAGACTCTTCATCCTTGTATTTAGCAAACATCAACTGCTTGTATTGTTTCTTGAATTGGCTCATCGTTGTGCATTGTTTGAGGTCCTTACTCAATCCATTCCATAGTTTGATTCCACATACTCAAATGCTATGGCTTTTTAACGTAGTCCTAGCATAGAAGTGTTTCAATATATAGAAGTGTTTCATATATATATATATACATATATATATATATATATATATATATATATATATATATATATATTCATATATATATATTCATATATATTCATATTATTCGTATTCATATTTCTCCTCTCTTGTAGAGAAGTATTGGATGACATTTTTAGCTAATTGGTTGTTTTTAGCCTTATGCATTATTTTAGCTTTTTGAAGATGGACTATATCAGCAAGTTGAAGTATTTGTGATTTTAGAAATAAGGAGTTAGTATGTTCTCTGTAGGCGGCATTATGAATTATCCTTACTGACCTTTAAGATGTTATTCAGGTCTGTATGTCCACTGCAGGCCTACTGCGAAGCAACTAAAAATACGTTTACAACAGATTATTTACTATTGATGTTCATCCGCTACACCCCACTTCTTTATCCAACACGTCATGTGGAACACATGCAAACCTCACTCGCTTGGCCTTTAGAGCTTCGCTTAACGTTGGCTTGATGTCCTGTGTTTGAACCCTCACGCAGGCAGTGTGATGGGTTACACAACTCAGACAACTAGTGGACATGCACCGTTGAATGAATCTGCCAAACATTGTATTGCTCAAAAGGGTCATAATAGACTTTTTAATGTAAAGGAAGGAATCTTTAATGCAATGATCCCATTTTTGACACAGGAAATGTTTGATGTCATCCTGGATGAGAACCAGCTGGAAGATGCATGTGAACACCTGGCGGAGTATCTGGACATTTATTGGCGTGCAACACACCTTCCTTGTTCTGCCCCCGTCAACCCTAAAAACGACCAAAGCGTCATCACCCCTCCTTCTGCTAACTCCAGCCAACAGGTAATATATGCTTTCAGACTGCTGATGTTATGTAGCTTTAACAGATTATTGACATTTCATATATGCCTCTTTTATAGTTTTCTGAGACTCAAGAATTGATAGAGTGATCCTTGTCTTTCACACGGTGAGATAAGACGTGTTCATCTCACTATTCTAACATTTGAAAGCACAGACCATTCATTTTGTTATCTTCTCAGGAAGCTTATATTGTTTGCCGGAGTTTGCACGGCACAGGCACAAAGGCGCCACCAGTGGGCAGCAACTGCAACAGCTCTTATCTCCATCATCGAGTCTGAAGGAAATGCTATGCAGTGAAAAGGTTGAAACAAAACAAACGGGATGAGGGACCATTTACATCATCATCGTGCCATCATTCAAAGCACCACTGGCCCATTGCTGCCACCAAGGGGAGATCCTCCCCCCCCCCCCCCCCCCCCCCCACACACACCCAATGCCACGGGACTACTCAGGGTACTCAGCTAAATGAACACAATACAGTAGCGAAGACACTACATGCACCTCCTACAACGCTTGCCACTTCCAGCCCCCCCCCCCCTTCACCTTGAAAGCTGAGCCAGCCCCCATTTCCGACCCAGAGGTGGCCAACCTTGGCGCAAGCAAGGTGATTCAGCACTTATCTTCATCAAATGACGTGCTTTAAAGGTCAGCCTGTGTTAGCATGCTCCACTGTAGCAAAGTTGTCACATACTGTATGAAACTGGCCAGCAGAAGGTTACCAGGGTTCATTCCTGTTAGCGACACACAGTACTTCTCTATGCCTTCCATTTCTACTGCTCGACACCAAGCTGACATTCCACTTCAACTAAGTGCTTCCTGGAAAAGGCACACACGTTTCTAGTTGTCACAGTGAAGCAGTTGCTTTTATTCCTTCGTCATATTCTGAAGCCCTTTTTTTGACACGTTGGTTTATAAAGTCTTATATCAGGCTCATATCTTGACAAATATACGTAGTAGCTGATTATATGTTTGTGCACACTGTGATGCATGATGCATGCATAAAACTGCTGGCTTTAAAGGGGACCTATTATGCTAATTTCCGGCCCTTTGTATTGTGATGTGGACTCCTATAGAGCAGCTACACACAATAACCCACACAGAAAGCTTTCTAGATCTTCCAGATTCTGCACTATTCCAGCTGTATTTCCTTGGATTTCCAAAACGGTCCGTTTTAATTTATTCCACCCACTGCCCAACAACGGGCACGCCCACTCCGCTGTGATTGGCCACACTCCCATGCCCAACGGACTCCCGGACTACTGCCAAAGCCCACTTCATAATTCTAGTTGATAATAAATGAATGAAACCTTTGGAGAGCTACTTGAATAGAGTGGTAACGTGGGCAATGCTGCGGTGGAGCTCAAGAGAAACAAGTCATGAGGGTGCTGCCTCCACCTCGCCTGCCCAGGGAGGAGCACTCATTGTCAGACGCACTTTGTCAGAAGCACCATTGGTGCCATGGAGCTCGGGAGAACCGGAACATGAAGATGCTGCGTCCGCCTTGCCTGCCCAAGGAGGAGCACTCATTGTCGGACACACTTTGTCAGAGGCCCCGCTGGTGCCGTGGAGCTCAGAAGCTGGGCGTGAGGGCGCCGTGTTAGTAAGTGCATGTTTAAAAACACTCAGGTAGACCCACCTATTGTGGTGAAAAAGGCTATTAGCAGCTCCAGACATCAGTGAGCTTGTAATTTGCATGCATGCAAGTAAGACGCTCCCTGTATACTCACTCTGTAATGCTATACAGACAACCGCTTACTTACACTAAATATTTATTTAGAACATTTATACGGATAATTCATTCTTTCTTTGACAACTACCCATCCATCCAGCCATCCATTTTCCTTCGCTTACGGCTCCGGGAAGCCCTGGCGACCCGGCTCCACCAGGAGTTCACCAGCCAGGCCAGCTGTGAGACATAATCCCTCCAGCATGTCCTAGGTCTGCCCCGGGGCCTTCTCCCAGCTGGGCATGCCCGGATCACCTCACCAAGGAGACTAGATGCCCGAGCCAACTCGACTGGCTCCGCTCGATGTGAAGGAGAAGCAGTTCTACTCTGAGCCCCTCCCGGATGGCTGAGCTCCCCACCCTATCTCTTAGGGTGAGTCCAGCTACCCTACGGAGGAAACTCATTTCAGGCGCTTTTATCCACGATCTCGTTCTTTCGGTCACGACCCAAAGCTCATGACCTTAGGTGAGGGTGGGAACATAGATCCACCGGTAAATTGAGAGCTTTGCCTTCCGGCTACAAGAAGGTCTGGTACAGCGACATCATTACTGCAAACGCTCCACCGATCCCCCTGTGGACCTCACGCGCCAACCTTTCCGGATTCGTCAACACCCCGAGATATTTGAACTCCTCCACCAGGGGCAGGGCCTCATTCCCAACGCAGAAGGTGCAATCCACAACTATATTCATTTATTTTGTACACATTATTATGACTTGAAATATGCATTATATCATCACAAACATAAAAAACATAATAAAATGTAATCCAATATGTAGCAATAGTCAGGTTTCTACTCATCACTGTACTGATTAGAATTAGATACTGTAAATTTGACAGTTCACTATCTTTCTGTACAACCTGGTGTGGTATATTTGATTTATTTCAGGTTTCTTTACCACTTGGGAATGACGGTATTTAAAATCAGAAGTCATGAGACTTTAAAACCCTTTTACAGTATAAACATCATAGCAGTGAATTTATCAAAAGTGTGCATTTTAACTTCTTTTTTTGCCGTTTGCCGTTTTTGGCCTTGGCCATGAAAGCATCCGGTACTATCATGTAAAACCAACTAACTGACAGACAGTGATTACTGTAAATAATAAATAATCTAAATGCATGATGTCATTGTATTGCTGTTCCATTCCAAAGGGCTTTACAAGACCATGCTCATGGCAGCCTACTTAACCAATCACGTATTATCAAAGCTTCAGTGTACATATTGTATGTTTACTATGCAGATATTCTTATGATGATTATACTGTAAATGTTATTGTCAAGCTGCATTTATTGCAGAGAAGTCACAGCATAAATCTATAACGGACACCACAGAATGCATGCATTTATGTACTATGTACTCTTTTTTAGAATGTATTGCAAATGTGTAATACTTTCTACTAACATCTGCATTCATTAGTTTCTGTTCACAAGACAGGGATCACCATACATTCAATAAGTGAAACTAAAGTATACATAATGCTCTCTTGAAAAAATGGCACACGCTCTAAAAACCCAAAGCACATTTTCTTAAATGTCCTGTATGCAATACTGTATATCTAACATTATCTAACATTGCCCAGGCACAAGCTGAGACTATCACCATACCTGCTCAGGTATACTGGAGTATATGTTTGCACTACTTGTCCTTTTAATGTCTGCTTTATGATGCAATAAATACAGCACACATTCCGCTGTCTGATCTCATGTCCCTGACGCTTGACTACCAAGTCTGCAAGATGACAAATGCAGCTCTTTCTGATGTACATCTATACAAGGTGGAGCTTTGTCAATAATGCATTTGGACAAAGAAGTCAAAATTACACGTTGAAGGGGATTTTTTTTTTTTTTGGTGCTGTGATTGATAGTGGCAACTACACAAGATATGTCGTGATTGTTTTAATATATTAATACACACTGGCTCGATTCAAAAGCCTCTATCCAAGCTATTAAAAGCAGGCATATTCACATCTAGCTGGCCAGGTTTTGATAAATATGGCTCTGACTAAGGTCCATAGAGAGTTGGAGGGGAGGGTTTATAAGAGGGGGGAAAAACAGTGGCACATTGTGGGACGCACAAGTCCATGAGGACCAAGCTCTTTATTTAACAGTAGAAACTCAGGATGAGCTTGTCAAGCCAATGGAAAAAGGAGGTCATGACTTCCTATGACAGCCTAGTTACTGTGATTGTCTTGTCTATTTTATAGCTACGTACCTTGTGAGTTTTAAGTTGCTGTGTGATGAATTTAGAATTTTCTGTAAGATGACACCGTGAGTCAGACTGTTTTATTGAGTAATAACCTCCTGCAATTTCCAATGGTTCGACAAAATCGTTGTGAGTTCTACATCGTGATTGGCTCCTGTGTGTAAGAATAAATCAGGTGTGCCCAGAAGCTCAGTTCAGTGTAAAAGGCACCTTAAACTATTTACAGGAAGCCACTACTACAGCTACTTCAGATTTTGCCACTTCAAAATAATTTTCTCAATCTCATATATTTGTATAGGCTTTGCTTCATACTTGAGAGACAAGCACTCATTGTTCATTATTTTGCATACATTTACAATCCCTAAGAACAAACCGACTTGCTTGCTAAATTTGAGTTTTAGCATGTTTGAGTGTATTTTATTCTGAAACTCACAACAGGAAGTCATAGTGAGATCAGACTCCCAATTTAATAATGAAAAAGCGGGAAACTTAATGGAGAGCATAAATGGAGACCCCCGTGACAAAAAAGTCCCAAGGATAAAAAAAGAAAGCACTCCTACATGGAAAAGGCCGCATAAAAGCACTACAACTTGCTAAAACGTGGACAACAGCACACCGCTAATCAAACTGCATGAGGATCCCTCAGATGTCAGGTGAGTCGTTGATGGCAAGTTAGCATAGTTAGCTAACATTGTAGTTAGCTACAAACTAGAAAATGAATGAGCTACATCCGATCTGCTAATGCTGCCAGAGCAGGTGGTAGCTTTTTTCATTTCATTTATTCTCCATCAATTTTGTCTGTGTAGTCTCTGGAATTGTTAGGTGGACTTGTGGTGGCTTGAGTGTGGAATTGAACTCGGGTCTCCTCGTTGTGAGGCCTGCGCGCTAACCACTAGGCCAGTCTTCAATAGCGTTTATGTGAGACACTTGAGGTAAGCACCCTGCAGAAAATGACTTATGCGATTAAAATGAGTAAAAAGAACAACAATAAATGCAGTCAATTACATATCAATCTTTATAAAGCCATTAAGTTTTAAAATAAGCCCACTAGATGGTCCCGAGTGTCATCCTCCATAGTGCCAGCACAATTCAATTCAACCATTTTGTTTCATCAGAGAAGTTTAATTGTTGGATTTTAAGCATAATTGGTCATTATTTTCAATATTGCAAATTAGTAAAAAAAAAATCTGCCTTGGTTGGATGTGCAAAAGTCATGCTTGAAGTCAAATTTGAGTCTAATTTATTGTTGATTTATCATTACTCCCACAAATTGTCCAGAAAGGCAAAACCTTTCTTGAATGTAGTATGTTTTGGATTTGATATTGTAACTACATCCTACAGTAAGCCAGATATGCAAAATGACTGCTAGTAAGCATAGAGCCCAGTCACTACTGTCCAATATGTCAGCTCACACATACAAATGATATGCTGATCGTCCTGTGTGAGATTGGTCTATATCAGGGGTCGGCAACCTTTACTATGAAAAGAGCCATTTTACCCCCTTGCACACTAAAGAAAAATAACCTGGAGCCGCAAAACATATGTTTAAAACAATTAGGGAGTATCAAAGTAGTTCAGATAACAAAAGACGAGTTGGAGTACTCTTGCTAGTATTGGAGATAAACTTACATAAATATATGTGTAAAGTACAGTAAACTTACCTGATTTGTTTACTCTGGCGCAAACAAGTTCCCATGTACCAGTTTTTTTAAAAAATGATCTCTAATATATTTTTTGGAATTATCAAGTAGTTCTGGGAAAGTATTACTTCACCATTCAGTGGTGCCCAGCCAATCACAGGGCACATATAGACAAACAACCATTCACACTCACATTCATACCTATGGACAATTTGGAGTCGCTAATTAACCTAGCATGTTTTTGGAATATGGGAGGAAACCGGAGTACCCGGAAAAAAACCCACACATGCACGGGGAGAACATGCAAACTCAGGGTGGAATTGAACTCGGGTCTTCTAGTTGTGAGGCCTGCGCGCTAACCACTCGTACGCCGTGCAGCCCATGATAAAGTATTACTTATTTTCCTTCATGTTTACTTGTGTGAGAGAGAACTGAATAGCATCCTGTCTGCTGTCAGAACTCCGTCAGGATGCATTCATGGTCTCACACAAAGTTGGATTTTTTGAAACTCATTACAAACACATGCATTTTCCCCACTCGGGTGTTAAAAAATATTCAAACATTGCAAAGGGAGCCACAACAAAGAAGCTGAAGAGCCACATGCGGCTCTGGAGCCACAGGTTGCTGACCCCTGGTCTATATTGTAACATTTTCAATAATTATTGTTAATGACAACTGAACATGTAATTACTTAAGGGCTTCAATAGCAACATCTCATCAAAATTCCATTTTACTGAGATGATCAAGGTCCATGCTGATTATTCTAACTTTTTTGTCAGCCTGTGATACATGAAGACACTTATACAAGCACATAAGAAGATGAGTGGGCGAAGATAAGATAAGCTATTCCTTTATTCGTCCCTCAGTGGGGAAATTTGCATTGCACAGCAGCAAGAGTACAGAATCAGTTAAGCAGTACAAAATACACAATATAGAAAAATAAACAATATAAACAACCCAAGTATTAACAAAATCAACAGTTTTTCAGCAAAGAGTTTTGTCTTCTGTCCTTGTTTTTGAGTGTGGTTCCCACCACTAATTTTATTTATTTATTTGTCTTTCAGAAGAGGAAGGCCCAGCAAAGCTAGGAGACATCTTGGCATTTGCAACAGGATCCAATGTGGCACCCCATATTGGATTTTATCCAGAACCATCGCTAGGATTCCAGAGAAGGAGATCCTCAACAGAAAACAACTGTCTCAAAATACCTCTCCATAAGTCCTATGATGACTTCAAAAGAAACATGGATTTTGCGATCCAAAACGCTCAGTTGTTCATGTTCAAAACCGTGCTGTGCCACACACCTGTTCGGGTGTCATTTCTGTATTAGCACTTTATTTGTACAGGAATATAACATTATCAGTATTTGCACTTAAAAAATATGACTTGCATTTCTTGAAACCGTTTGAGTGTTAAAGGTTTTATTGCATTAGGACTGAAATTAAAATTTGGTATCAGAACATTTTTCATTATTACCTGCACCACATCTCAAAATGATTGCACAAATTTGAAATGAGTTTAATTGTATGCATGGAGTACAATCTTGGCACCGAAAGAATCAGAGATTCCGCTTGTAAAATATTTGAGAGAAAACTACGTATGTGCGTACCTTTATTCCATTGTCACTTATATAATATATTCATAGTTTAGTCAGATAAAATCTTAGCAGAGACTGAAAGCCAACCATTAGTTGGGTGAAAAGCTACTTAGCTGACAGAAAACAGTACTTAAAGCGAGGAGAACATACATTGGCAAGTTTAAATATTATGTGTGGAGTACCCCAGGGTCAATACCGTGACCAAAACTGTTCAACTTGTACATCAATAACATCTCCAAAATCACAAAAGACTTAAAGCTGGTATTATTTGTGGATGATACCATTGCTTTTAGTTTCGGAGGAAACACAGAAGAAATCATTAGAAAGGTCAGAGAAGAAATGGTCATATTAAAACCCTGCTGTGATAATAATAGATGATCATTGAACCTAAGAAACTAAACTGGTAGCAGTAGAAAGGACACGTACCAGCAAATACATATACACGGTGTGGACATTGAAGGGCAGATGGAAAATACATTTCTGGTGATCACAATAGATGAAAATATGAGCTGGAAACCTCATATTACAAATATACAACATAAGGTGTTGAGAAACATTTCAATATTGAACAAAGCAAAATTTGCACGCGTATCCGCCTGTGGCAGAGACTGACGCGGACATATGTTTCACCAGTGTTGGGCGTGTTTGATGTGTCTGATGATTGACATCAAACAATCATCAGACAGTGGTGTGGAATCTCACGATGGGGCATTGAGAAGTTGTCTGTGACGAAATAATGTTTGTCGGTCTATCCCATACAATAGAGAAATTCCCTGCCAGTTCAGCCCTATATCCAAACACTGGTTTATCTGGTCCAGTGTCAGATCGTACCTTGGCCGACCAGGAGAGCCACTTCGAGTTGTTGGTATCATAATAATTACTCCTTCAAATGAAGTTTGCTGTAAAATAAGCAACAGGTGTCTGTAGGGTGACTCTAATAGTGCAGCACACTCTCTTGACTCTGAGCTTTTCATAGCACCAATAGTCCTGGTATGGTTCCACAGCTCAGGGAAGTGTCGGCTACTGGCTTCTGTTGGATAGCCTGGATGCAGGGCACAACTCGAACAAAAAAGTCATATATTTCCTCAATACGAGTCATTGCACAGAATCAACGGATGTGCCTCCATATTTAAAGGACATTCAAGCCGTTCCAACCTGGTGTGGAGGGGGAGGAATAATACAAATAGCAATAGCCTCCTCAGTTTGCCTACCGCCGGCCATTGTTGCTCTCCATTAATTTTCCTGCTTCTTCATTATTAAATTGAGAATCTGCACTGACTATGGCTTCCTGTGAGTTTCAGAATAAAATACACTCAAACATTCTAAAACTCAAATTTAGCAAGCAAGTGAGGTGGTTTGTTCTGAGGGATTGTAAATGTACCCAAAAATGATGAACAATGAGTCCTCGTCTCTTAAGGATGAAGTTTTTGTAGGAAAACCTGTACAAATGTATAAAAATTAGAAAATTATTTTGAATCGTTTACACTGAATGGAGCTTCCGGGCACACCAAATTTTCCACACATGTATACACACACACACACAAAAGTTTAAACAGACAAGAAAACGACTACTCCTGTGCAAATGTTGGTCCGGTTGAATATTGTATCTGTGTGCGTGTTTATTTGTGTGTATGTGCCTGTTGTCGGTGTGTGTACATGGCTTTTAACGTGCATGTGTGTGTGTGAATTGTGTTTGTGTCATGCCTGTCATGGCCTACCCCGCCTTCACCTTGGAGACCCCGCCTCCTGCCTGATTGCGCTCAGGTGTCCCTCATCACCTGATTTCCTGTACATTCATGTCTCGTCCTAGCACTCCTTGTTATCGCCTCGCCTGGTTTTCGACCCTTGCCTGCTTTTCGACCACCCCTCCTGCCTGACGTTCTCGGATACCGTTGCCTTATTGGACTGACTTACTGTGTACCGACCTTCACCCTCGTGTAGTGCCTGCCAACTCTGCCTTTGAGTCCTCCTTCCCACGTCCCCTCGTGACAGTTTGTGTGTGCAGATTTTTTACGTGTTTTGCCCTAAACGGCCTCCCATAATTTTCTACTCACAGAGCAAGAAAACGAATAAGAGTAAATGCCCCAATTTCTAGTGTTACTTTTTTCTTAAACTTTGAACCCTTATACCGCAGTGCAGCTAATTTCAGCTAGTCAGCTAAAAATGCGGACTAAATTTTACATTAAATATTTCTTTCATATAACTACAATTCTGCAAATGCCTGAAAGTGAAAGTATGTTGTATCTTGGTCTAAGGGGGTCACTGCACTATCCATACAATTTTTACGACAGCGCTTGCATCACATGCTGGGATTTTTTTTTCACATTACTAAACATAAATGGTCAATAACCTACTTTATATATGTAATTTATGTTTTTTGTCTTAGTCTTTTTACTACTAACCAGCATGTGGATGTTTTTGTCATCTTTAGTCAGATAAAAAAAGGCTTTAACTCGTGTTTGAATTGATGTGTACCAATAACGTTAGCATAATGCATTTATTAGCAATGTTCCGATCAGGATTTTATTCTGCCAATACCGATCCCGATAATACGTGAGTGAAACTGTCCAATAGGGATCCCATAGATCCCACATAGCAGTGTAAATGTTTAAATGTACTATTGGCTATATTAGGGCTCACCAAGGTTTTTCTTGTGAGAGATACTTTTACACAAATAAAATGGCCAAGAGCTACTCATCTTTGTAACATTTATTTCCATAGCTTACTCCAAGCCAAACTAAGCCAATATGCTGGTTTTAGCCTCGTGAGGAAAAAGCGGTAGAAAATGAATGAATGAATGAACAACATGTGTCTCCACAACTCACCTTTTGTGTACATTTATTTGTACTATTCAGCTTAAGTTTGTTTGCCAAATCACCAGACCAAGTAGAATAACAGACCATTGTGCCACCCTAATAGACAACATATTCACCAATGACTTTGATAACAAAACCACTAGTGGCCTGCTAATCAAAGACATCAGCGATCATCTTCCAGTGTTCACAATTTCTAACCATCACTACAACAACAGACCAATGGAGGCTACAAAGACTGTCCAAAGACTACGTTCAGACGACAGAGCCAACACTTTCCAACTAGAAGAACAAAAATGGGAGTGTGTGTACAGTGCCAAAGACGTGGATGAAGCATATGAACACTTTCTACATACTTCTATGAAGCTGTATGATAAGAACTGTCCCTGGAGAGAAAAGTCAAAGAAGCAAAAGAAAAACAACCATCTATGGATGACAAAAGGATTTACTAATGCTTGCAAAAAGAAGAACACACTATACAGGAAATTCATCACTCAACAGACTAAAGAATCAGAAAAAACATATACGACTTATAAAAACAAGTTGACTACAATCCTAACTGTGTGTAAGAAGGAATGTTACAGCCAACTATTAGACAAGCACAAAAACAATATTGGAGCAACCTGGGGCATTCTAAATAGTATTATCAGGAAAAGTAACAAGAAGACAGACTACCCTAATTATTTCATAATGGGAAACACCTATAATGATGATATGGATGAGACAGTTCAAAGTTCAATAACTACTTTGTCAATATTGGTCCCAAACTTGAAGAAGGGATTCCGAAACAAAGGACAAGTGAGGAAAGGAATGAAGCAATAGAAAGGAATCCTAATTCTATGTTCCTGACAGATGTAACAAAAAAGGAAATAATTGAAATTGTCAAAGATTGTAAAGGAAAAACATCAACTGATTGTAATGGAATCGAAATGGACACTATAAAAATGGTAGTCCACGAGATCGTAGAACCGCTCTTTTCATACCGGAAGATTTCTCCAATGAAAACAGCAAACGTTGTTTCAATTTTAAAAAATGGTGAGTAACACCAATTTACAAACGGCCAGTCTCCTTACTACCACAATTCTCCAAAATTATTGAGAAGCTATCCAACAATAGGCTGGATATATTTATTAATGCGAACAAATTACTATCAGAAAGTCAGTATGGATACAGAGCTAACATGTCTACCTCCATGCCACTGATTAAAATTACGGAGGAAATCACTAACGCTATAGATCATAGGAAGTGTGCAGTATGCAGTATTCATGGTTCTGACAAAAGCCTTTGATACAATCAATCATGACATCCTAATAACTAAATTAGAAAGGTACGGAATAAGAGGATTAGTTCTGAACTGGGTCAAAAGCTACTTAGCTGACAGGAAGCAATACGTAAAGCTAGGAGAATACACAAGTTCATATATTAGGAGTACCCCAGGGGTCAATACTGGGACCAAAACTGTTCAACTTGTACATCAATGAGTTATGAGAGACTTAAAGTTGGTATTATTTGTGGGCTAGGGTTAGACACTTTTTTGCCATTTAAATTGAATTGTATTGTTATTATATTGTATTTCAATTGTTTTAATGTTGATTTTTATGGAAAGCACTTTGGTCACCTTGTGTGTTGTAAAGGGCTCTACAAATAAAAGTTGAGTTGATTGAGTTGATTGATTGATTGATTGATTGATTGCCAAGTGGTGACACACCTGGAAGGTCCCCCCAGGTGTGCCTGATTACCAATCAGGTGGCGCCTCCATGTAGGAGGCAGACAGCAAGCAGTGCTCTCTATCTCTCTCATGCTACTCTTCAACAAACATTGCTGTGTGGCTGACCAAGTGTCCGTGGCGCCATTTTGTATTAGCTATCTTTATTCACTGGTTTCTTTTACATCCTGGTGTTGAGGACCGCTTTTTGTTCCGTCCTCAGTTTTTGTAGGGGTTGTCTTACCCTGGAATTAAATACATGGATTATTTAATACTTTAACCTACCAGTGTGCTACCTTTGCCTTGCCTGATATTTTTTTTACACTTTTGTTACGTTCCATCTTGCCCTTGACACCTTCGAGACGTAACATTTCTGAAACATGAGGTGATGTTGATGGACGTATGGCACAACAACGGGCCTCAGGATCTCATCATGGCATTTGTGTGCATTCACAATGCCATTAATAAAATGCACCTCTGTGGTCCATTACAGATTCCTGCCCACTCAGGCAGGTCAGAGGATAGTGGGAACTATTAGAAGAGTGCAGGGAGAAACGGGAACAGCAGGGTGCAGTGAATCTTGCAACCAGCAGGAGGAGCTGTGAGATATATTGTGAGCAGATACGGAAGAGGGGGGGTGGGGTGGTGAAATTCTGTTCATTCATGAGACAGACAAGCAACCAGTTTGTGGAATTACTGTTAAGAACTCTCTTAGGTATCTTGGTATTGCAATCAAATGGTCTACAAATGAGCGGCTTCTCTCTAAAAACGGAAAAGCTAAATCTGTATTTAACTGTTGGCTTCAGAGGGAAAAATGAGAGGATATTAAAAGGAATACAATAATTACGAAGTATTCTAAAGGAGGATTCAATGCCATATTTTCAAAATCAAATGGCTGGAAAAAATGTCTGATGTGTGACAAGTATTTTTTTTTTCCCAATTTTTGTTTTGAAAAATGTGGTGGCCTCAACTTCCTGTTGACTTGTACTGTTTTAGGTGTTCTAAGTTACCTGTTAAGTTGTCCCTTTTTTCATGAACAGCATTGGATTGATGAAAGTTGGCCTACAAACACTGGCTCTCCTCAAAATTGGATGGAATAATAGAAACAAGTCCATGTTCCACAACCTATGCCTGCAAACATCATTTTTTGTGTGATTTTTAGGATAGGAATGGAACACCATTGATGTGATTCTGTTTGTACTGTTTTGTACAATGGCACTTTGCAATAAGTTTCCTAATACTCAGTGTTAGACATTCAGACACCATGTAGTCATTCAGACACCATGTAGTCATGCTGTATTTAAAAGGGACCAATGATACTTTTTTCCCCTTTCTGACCTATAAATGTAGTTAGAATGTTGTATTCTGGTGTTAAAGGGGACCTATGATGCTTTCCCCTTTCTGACCTATTAATGTAGTTAGAATGTTGGATTCTGGTGTTAAACCATGCCAAAGGTTCAGATAATGAGGTTTGGGGATTTGCAAGTGAGCCCCAAAAGAGGGTTTGGGATGGCTCAAAATGCTTGGTTTCAAAAGGCATGGTAAAACTGCCCCTTTTATGATGTCACAGAGGGGCGGACTTCCTTATATGGTTCATAACACTTTGGGTGTGTGTCCAGTCACAGCGTAGTGGGCATGCGTGGAGGCGGGCTGTGGGTGGAATAAATCAAAACAGACCGTTTGTCAGGAAGCACAAATCTAAGGAAATACAGCTGGAAGAGGTGCAGATTCTGGAGAATCAAGAGTTTTATTGTGTGTAGCTGCTCCATAGGACAAATGAGCAAAGGAGCAGTCATTCATAATTATGGGGTGTTGTAGACCCCCCTCTGCCTGCAGTGAGGCCCTTACCTCACTGTATACTCAAACTGCAAAACTTGCATCAAATGAATTTATTTTAGTAGTGGATTTGAATCTTAATTGGTTAAATACAACGTCAGACACCTTAAAGTCCGCTCGCACAATTAATTGATGGTCCCGACTGCCTGACCATTTTAATAACAAATATCTCGCACAAGTATACCCACATAGCATCTTTGTAAACGAAGTGATCTTTGTGCTATTGCTACTGTCAGAAATGCTAAACTACACAAAACAAAACCTTGTATCCTGGTCAAAAGGGACAGGAAGCACCTTAACAAAGAATCTTTTCATACATGAACTGTCACTAATTGAGTGGTGCAAGGTGTCTCTTTTTAATGACGTGGAAGCAGTAGGCAGAATTTTCATGGAGAATTTTTAATTATATATATATTATATAGTATATAATAATTAATTGACAAACATGCACCTCTGCGCAAATTTAGGCTGAAAAGGTGAAACAGTCCATGGCTTACTTACAATATTGGTAAACTACTTCAAGATAGGGATGCTGCCTGGGCTGCAGCAAGAAGAACTAAGGCTGAGGCGGAAACTTATCTAATGCACTATTGTCATTTATTGCTGCTCTTCCTCACTTGCCCAGGCTTTACAATTTTTACAGATACCTTAATTAGGGCTGTCAAAAATGACGCGTTTACAGGGTAACTAATTTATTTCATTATGTTACATTGTTAGCGTAATTAACGCATTCACATCATGGCAAGCCACGCCTCTCTGTTTGACGGCAGAACAGTGTAGCCCCCCCATCAAGGCAACACTTCCTTTTTTTTTTTTTTTTTTTTTTTTGTTGATCTAAATGCCCTTACATGCTAAACAGATTTGCTCTGTGTCAGGAAAGGTGTTGGCTACAACTTCCCTGTACCATGAAATTTTATTTGCCGTTATTTGATGTTTTTGTTATGCCATTTGGAGCGACTGGACCGGAGCAAGAAGAAGAACAGAAAAGAAGAGGAGAGAAGAGAAAGGTGGGGTTGGGGGGGGGGCAGTAGAGGGAGAGACAAAAACAGCAGCAACAAGAATTCCCAAAACAACAACAGTGACAAACAGAACAGTTAAATGTCAATGATGGCTAAGGGTCATAATGGAGATGATATCAGTGAAATGAAACAGTCCAACTTACCAGTAGCAATAGTAACGATGAAGACACGACCATGATAGTAAACACAATTGGAACCATACGGTTACAGTAATTAAAATCTCACTGCTTGACATCATTATTACTGTAATAATAGCATACAAATACTATATAAACATCAGGGATAAAATGGTAGATTGTATAGAGAAGCACCCATGTGCTGTGAGTGCCCATATGGAGGTGTGTTGTGTATGTGAATGCGAGTGTGTGAATGTGTAATTGTCACTGAGAATGACAAAAGGAGAGAGACTGCCTTCTACCACCCAGCAAACCCCGCCCCGCGCAGCCAGTTCAAGCCCCCACCGCCAGAGATCCTCCGGCCCCGTGGGTGTGGGCAAAGCCAGGGCCGACTCCCCAAGACCCGCCCCTGAAGCAACTCCCCGAAGAGACCAGCAAGAGGCCATGGAGGAGCAATCCCAACCGGCAACAGGGCGCCAGCAGGCCGGAGGAGAGCCGCACCCACGAGACCAGCGGGAGACCATACCCCACGAGGGCAGAAGGGCATCGACACACACACGTGGGCACAGGGGCGCCCCCACCGGCCGAAAGGGAGCCCGTCCACGGCCGGAGGCACCGCCTCCCGCCCCCCACACACCCCCAGGAAGCAGAACCAGGCCCGCCCCAGGAAACCCCAGGCCTGACCACCGACATAGGACCGCCCAGGCCAGGACAGAAGAGGCCCGGGCACACTGCCCCATGGAGGACCGGGCGGTAGAGATGGAACGCCCTACGCCAGACCCCCGCAGAGCCCCCCCCCCCGTATATCTATATGGCCATATACCCACATACGCACCCACACACACATATACATATATATGTATATATATATATATATAATTATAATAAAACTAATCATTATTTATCTAAGTATTTAAAACAATAAATACATAAAATAAACTCAAACACATGCACACCCCATCCACTCAATACACACACATGCAAGCACATGCTGTGGACGCCCCCGGGTGGGGCGTCCGGGGCATCACAGGGCGGGGGACCCAGGGGTCCCAGACCCACAACCAGGCCCCGAGCCCAGGGAGGTACGGACCGCCAAGGCATAGCACCCCCAGACTCCCCTCGACCACGGCATCAGGGCTACGGCAGTGTGGCAGACAAAGGAGCGGGTGAGGCGAGGAGGCCCGCATATGAGCAAGCGGAGGGGGCGAGCAGGCGAGTGGTGAGGCGCTCCACTGGGCCGGCCGACACCCGCCAAGCAGCTCACCCCCGTGAGGGAGAGCCATAGCTCCAAGTCACGGGGAGGCCAAGCACCAGAGCCGAGGAGTTAAGACCAGCGCAAGGCCACCGACGGACCCCACCATCCACCGGGAGGGCTAGCCCCCCCCCCCCCCCCCCCCCAGAACCAGCAGCGCTCCACCCACGTACCGGAGAACCATCCCCGACGAGCCCTAAGGCAAGACTGGGGATGGGCAAAGACAGGGACAGCGATGCGGCAGAGCATAGGACCAGTGGCAGCAGACACCCAAACGCCCGGAAGAGCACCGCCCCCCCAGCAGGCCCCACCCCGAGGAGCATGCTCCCCATCCCCACACGCCACCCAGGCCCCCGTCCCCATGAGCAGGATCAGGCCCCCTCCCAACACACAGCCCGGTCCCCGCAGCAGCCACCACAGCGCAACAACCCCAAGCCACCACCGTAGACTTCCGGCTACCAGCAGCGCGGACCCCACCGCCTGGAGGCCGGTGAACGCCCCCCCAAGGGCACGTTGGCGCCCGCGACCCAGGACAGACCCAGGGAGGTAGCGCCAACCATGACACCAGGGCAAGCCCCGGCGTCAGCTGGTTCCACTGGGCCGGCCGACACCCGCCGGGCAGCTCACCCCCGTGAGGGAGAGCCATAGCTCCAAGTCACGGGGAGGCCAAGCACCAGAGCCGAGGAGTTAAGACCAGCGCAAGGCCACCGACGGACCCCACCATCCACCGGGATGGCCAGGCAGACCAGACCAAAATATCCTGCAGCCCAGGGCACCCCGAGCAAGCCGCCAAGCCCCAGCAGCCAGCGGGCCCATCGCGGGGGTAGGCAGTAGGCTCTCCGGTCCAGCCCGCTACACCTGTGTGTGTGAAGATGGTATTGTGTAGATTGTGCAATTAAAAATAGGCCTGCCCCGTATGGTTGACATATGTGTGTGGTGTATGTGTATGTGTGTGTGTGGAGGGAAGCTGAGCAATGGTGGGTCCCATGCCTGCCCAGTCCCCCCCAGAACTGAGTGTCTAAGGTGCGGTTAAAATTGAAGGGTGACCAAGCCAGAGGAATGCCGAGGACAAAAGGGCATCCGCAAGGAAACCCTTCGCCCCCGGCAAAACCAGTTGCAGGCAACACTTCCTACTAGACAGATCGCAAGATGCATTCACTGACACCCCGAACATCACAACAACCTGCCAGCTACACCTCATTTTTTTCGTTGTTATTCTTGTTTAAATCACAATGACATGTAAACTGGAAAGGACAATATATTTTAAAATATATTTGTATAAAAGACTGGTTTACTAGTGTCCATTCCCTTGTGCTGCTTTAAGGGAACATGACTATACGCAGCTCCCATTTACGACACTAGATGGGCACCTGAATGCACCAGGGCAGCGCGCAGGTTTCAGAGTTGTCGTAACATTTGATGTTCAACTAACAGTGTGGGCTTATAAACGTGAGTAACCAGGTTATTTCTCATTCCTTCAATGCTAGACGCTGTTGGCACCGTCATATTGGAGTGTGTTGGGATTCAGACACCGTGAGCATTGCCACTAATGGATATTGTTAGCATGCCATTTTAGTGTGTTTAGTGTACTGCTTATAGCTGAGATGTTATGTTGCTTACTGCTGAGCTAAGTTAGCCATTGCCACTAATGGATATTGTTAGCATGTTATGAGATGTTATGTTGCTAACTGCTGAGCTAAGTTAGTATTGCCACTAATGGATATTGTTAGCATGTTATGAGATGTTATGTTGCTAACTGCTGAGCTAAGTTAGCATTGCCACTAATAGATATTGTTAGCATGTTATGAGATGTTATGTTGCTAACTGCTGAGCTCAGTTAGCATTGCCACTAATTCATGCTATTGTTAGCATGCTATTTCAGTGTGTTTAGTGTACTGCTTATAGCTGAGATGTTATGTTGCTAACTGCTAGCTTTATAAATATTGCAGTAGGGTAGATGAATATCATTAATTATTCCCAATAACATATAGTTAAAGGCAAATTGTCTATTTGAGAAGTGTGTATCAAACTGGTAGCCCTTAGCATTCATCAGGACCCAAGAAGTAAGAAGTTTCTAAAAGGTTGGTGACCCCGGTCTAAGACATTCAAATAAAAACAATAAGTGGATATTCTTGTGACTCACTTAACCCTTAATGCTCAGTACATTTTACTGCATTTAATGATGCTGGGAAATCCCATAAAATTCACTCAAACATGTGAATTCATCTTAAATGACGTGGTGTCTTTGAACGGAACTCCTCATTGCTCATAATAAAACAGTTCAAATCTGATTCACATAATCAGATATTAAAGTATCCATCCATCCGTCTTCTGTGCTGCGTATCCTCACTAGGGTCGCGGGGGGATGCTGGAGCCTATCCCAGCTGACTTCAGGCAAGAATTAAGTGTTGGGTAAATAGATTTTCAGACATGTGTGCCATCTTTTCATTTGATTTAAATGTTGCCGCTGTAAATACATACAAATATACATAATCCTGTCACAATCTGCATCGCCTCCTGTGTGACAGTTTTTGTGTTTTACATGGTTTGCCTTAGTTCCGGTTTTCATGCTCTTATTTTGTAGTATTTCCTGTGTTGGTCTGTTCTGTGTCCCGTCACTTTTACTTTCCCTTTCTACGTGCACCTGTTTCTAATTTGATTGTCTTATTTAGTTCAGCCGGGTGTGTCTGTTTGTTGTTGGTTCATTGTTTGTCCTTTGCAACATGTCGTATGCCAGTGCTGTATTCACCGTATTTCAGAAATAAAAGCTAAGCTTTTTCCTGCACCATTCGCTTCATCTCTGCATCCTGGGGTCGCATCGCATCACCCGCATGCCGAACCGTGACAAATCCTGCCCTATAATTTGACTTTCTTTCAATTAAAAATACGGTAAAATGGCCATATTTCAGACATAGTGAGACATAATGATTAATTAATTTGTAAACCGGGATTAAAATGTTTGATTTGACAGCCCTACTTTTAATACAATTCAGACATGTTTACAATCCTTGGAACTGGTTTTAAATGCAGAGAAACAGTCATGTCATTCTCTCAAACCTGAAATTAGCCTGCCAAGACCATTAGCACTAGAAACGGTAAGCCAATAGAGATGGTTACTAATTACAAATATCTAGTCTATAAATTTCAAGTGAAACTTGGATTTTATTATCGATTTTAATATTATTATCGGATTTTTATTACCTGTTTCTCCCTCAGAGCTTGGAAATATCTTGTTTCTGCAACATTTACCACTGATTGATTGGTGGTGATGTTCTGTATATGAGTGCCTCCTTAAAATGTCTTATGTCTATCATTGTGCACTACGCTTTATTACTGGTTGTGGTCGTCTCACTCACCATTGTGAGTTATATGCCAAAGCAGAGTGGTCCTGCTTGAGCTCCCGGAGGTATACTCACAGGAGGATGTTGATTTACAAATCTCTTCTTGCATTACTTCCACCCTATTTATGCTCTATGATGCTCTATGCTGCAGAAATCAAGGAGCACGTATGCCTTATGATCCTGCACAGTTCATCACATAAATGTACCCAGAGTCAGAACTGCCTACTTTTGTTTAAATAATTATGGCACCCTTTCTGTAAATCCTATAAAGTTCATCTCCCTTCTCATCTATCGCTGTGTAAGTCTGCTATATGATATATTGAACTGAAATTTCTGATCCCGACAAACAGTGATTTAGAAAGGAAAATCTTGAAAATGATCAGGGTACTCAAACCTTTTCATACCACTGTATATGAATTATTTTAAATGACCCCTCTCTATACGATGACGTGCCATCGAACCAGTGTATGTGCTGAGTACATGCAGCACAAGATGCGAGAGTGATGGAATGGCTGCCTCCTATTGGCTGCTCCCCCCCTGTATAAAGAGCTGCAGTGGCAAATTCAATCAGATCAACTGCGGACACCCCTCGTGGGCGAGGAGAAACTGGTGCACATGTTATTCTTTTTCTTTTGCCTTGTACCGCTGATTATTCGCCATATTTCCACCAATTTCTACTGCACTATTGTGGCCACCATGAAGGAGAGGAGAAACACGCACCCACCGATGGTGGCAAGATGCAAGCTGGTTCTGGTGGGAGACGTCCAATGCGGGAAAACGGCAATGTTGCAAGTGCTGGCTAAGGACTGTTATCCAGAGGTATGTATGTCTGACTGCAGAAGGTGCAAGCGTTTCCTCTTCCACCTAAAATGTTGTCTACATCTGTTCCCATTCAGACCTTTAAATAGGCACACATTTCTTGTTACTGATGTCTGTTGTGCTTAGACAGCGCTGACTGTCTGCAGCAGTGCCGATTAGACACACAAGCTGCTTTGACGTATTTACAGTGCATCCGGAAAGGTTTTTTTGACATGTTTTGAATTTATTAAAAATAGAAAACAAAAAAATCACATTTACATAAGTATTCACAGCCTTTGCTTAATACTTTGTTGATCCACCTTTGGCAGCAATTACAGCCTCAAGTCTTTTTGAATATGATCCCACAAGTTTAGCACACCTATCTTTAGGCAGTTTTGCCCATTCTTCTTTGCAATAAGTCTCAAGCTCCATCAGGTTGGATGGGAGACGTCTGTGCACAGCCATTTTCAGATCTCTCCAGAGATGTTCGATCGGATTCAAGTCTAGACTCTGGCTGGGCCACTCCAGGACATTCACGGAGTGGTTCTGAAGCCAATCTTTTGAGATCTTGGCTGTGTGCTAATGTCTACTGTCTATATGGTCAAGGTACATGACCAGTCTACTGAGGTCAAGAGCGCTCTGGAGCAGGTTTTCATCCAGGATATCTCTATATATTGCTGCATTCGTTTTCCTTCTATCCTGACTAGTCTGCCAGTTCCTGCTGCTGAAAAACATCCCCACAGCATGATGCTGCCACCACCATGCTTCACTGTAGGGATGGTATTGGCCTGGTGATGAGCAGTGCCTGGTTTCCTCCAAACATGGCGCCTGGCATTCACACCAAAGAGTTCAATCTTTGTCTCATCAGACCAGAGAATTTTGTTTCTCATGGTCTGAGAGTCATTCAGATGCTTTTTGGCAAATTCCAGACGGGCTGCCATGTTCCTTTTACTAAGGAGTGGCTTTCGTCTGGCCACTCTACCATACAGGCCTGATTGGTGGATTGCTGCAGAGATGGTTGTCCTTCTGGAAGGCTCTCCTCTCTCCACAGAGGAACGCTGGAGCTCTGACAGAGTGACCATCGGGGCCTTGGTCACCTCCCTGACTAAGGCCCTTCTTCCCCGATCGCTCAGTTTAGAAGGCCGGCCAGCTCTAGGAAGAGTCCTGGTGGTTCCAAACGTCTTCCATTTACGAATAATGGAGGCCACTGTGCTCATTGGGACCTTCAAAGCAGCAAAAAATTTTCTGTATCCTTCCCCAGATTTGTGCCTCAAGACAATCCTGTCTCGCAGGTCTACAGACAGTTCTTTTTACTTCATGCTTGGTGTTTGTGCTCTGACATGCACAGTCAACTGTGGGACCTTATATAGACAGTTATTATATTTCCAAATCATGTCCAATCAACTGAATTTACTGCAGGTGGACTCCAATTAAGCTGTAGAAAGATCTCAAGGATGATCAGTGGAAAAAAGATGCACCTGAGCTCAATTTTGAGCTTCATTGCAAAGGCTGTGAATACTTGTGTAAATGTGATTTTTTTGTTTTCTATTTTTAATAAATTCAAAACATGTCAAAAAAACATTTTTTCACATTGTCATAATGGAGTATTTTGTGTAGAATTTTGAGGTAAGAGATTAATTTAATTCAGTTTGGAATGAGGCTGTAACATGACAAAATGTAGAAAAAGTGAAGCGCTGTGAATACTTTCCGGATGCACTGTATCTCAGCACTTGACCTTTTTTGGTGCAATTTTCCCACATTCTATACAGCAATTCCCCTTTCCATACCTGTTGCTGACTGGCTGAGTGACACCTCCCCCACTAATGGCAGCATGCTCATTTTCATTGTTCCACGCAGACCTACATGCCGACAGTGTTTGAGAACTACACTGCCTGTCTGGAGCTGGAGGAGCAAAGAGTGGAGCTCAGTCTTTGGGACACGTCAGGTAATTAGTATTACATATTTTTACTGAATGTACATGATTAAAGGATGTGTGATATACAATATGAACGATGAAACATTTGACTATTGAAGAGTATGGGAAGTCACAGATTTTTCGGTTGGGTGAGGTTATTGAGGTAATTGTCTTGATTACTGCATGTGAAAAGATAATTAAAAAGGTTATTTTGGATTGACTGGCTCTGACTCCTTGCAAGTCAAGTTGCCAGCTTCTGTCAAAGTTTATATTAAGTAGGGTTGGGCCATATTTGCTATATGCTGGTATACTAGTATATTTTCTTCCAATGATAAGAAAATGACGTATACCGGTATAAAGGATAAAGTAAACAAGCAGAGTTGGTGTTTGCTCGCCACAGCGGATACCTAAGATGAATCAAATGCTGTCATGGTGAGAGGGGAACGTTCGCGTTTGGAGAAGTATTTACCCGGCGGACCTCCGGACCTAAACAGGTTGAAACGGTGACAAACGGCAGTGAAAGTTGGCCGAATCTCCTCTTAGAGCTTAGTTTAGCACGCTAAGTGGTTCTTCGATGAGTATATTTTCACCACATTGTGTTTTAAGGCTTTAATGTAAGGAATGTTTTACAATGTCCAATGAATACTTGCAGATTCTGAGTGGGGGAAAAAACGCAGCTCATCTGAGCAGTAAACACTCTCCACACACAAACAAGCTAAACACAGGTCTCACACAGGTCCACGATACACTAGTGGTGCTAATGTGAATGACACCATGACTAAAATGACTGAAGAAATTGTCGAAAAAATGTTGTGATAATATTGAATATTGACAATATTTGATTACTGACCAGCAACATTTGATATTGTGACAGGCCTCTCTTCAGTACTCCATGACCTTTCTTTACTGTTTTCTTTATTTTACTCTGTTAGCACTAGGTATGAAGGAGCCTACTCCAGTAGGCTTTGAGCAAAAGGTGGATACACAACATTCTGTCATTGTTAAATATGTAGTGGTGTGCTTTTGCAATCCAAAATCAAAAAGTCTGGAGTTGACTGTCTTCTCACATTTCTTCTGACATTTTTTATAGCACCATTTCAAGCGGCCTGGCACGTCTGAACTCTATCTTAGGACCTTCAGATTGCAAACCAAGCACTCTACTAGCTGAGCTATACGGCTGTCAGATGACCAATCAGAATATTCCTAATGCTAAAGTGCGCCAAATGATTAAGTAAGCTATGCCATGGTTGTTGAATCCACAAAGTGATTCACTAATGGAAAATTCTAAGTGACTTTTCACTAGCAGAGGTTGCCATTTAAATTGTCCATTCCGAGGTCGGTCACTTTATTGCTTGTGAGGCTCTATTTGGGCTGGAGAATCCTATGACTTTAAATCGCGGGTCCAGCAGTGTAGCTTGCGACACGATGCTCACTGACTGCAAGGTGTGTAGCTTCTCCCGGAGGAGTCTTATGAGTTGCTCTCCCATTTCATGTGCAACCGCTGAGGCCGGCCTAGCCACTTCCTCCTGAAGGGATTGCTTTAGCATTTTCAAGAGGCTGCTGACAGGTCAACTGTGGCATCACAGAACGGAGCCAGCAGGGAAACGCCCCTCCAACAATGTCAAGAGTGGTATGTGGTGTTGGAGCCCTGCCGATGCTGCTCCAACTGGCTCCCTTCATTCAACCAATTGTTGCAGCATTTTAGTATGAGCTGTTGAGCTGCCATCTTGTCTCAAACTCTTGCAGCAATTTCTTGTTTGGTGCTGGTGCTGCTTCTAAAGTAGCCAACCCCCTTCCTTGATTTGGCTCGGATGCCAGATAGAACAGGGTGGTCAAGTGCCTTCTTCACGATCAGGTTGAGTGTGTGAGCAATCCAAATATGATGCCGGAGCTTCGGGTCTTTCACACAGGCAACCATGTTGGGCGCACCATCAGTGACCACACGTCACTTTTTTAGTGGCCCCCCATTCCTCCACAGCTGGCTCTTTCATCTCCATCTCACCTTCTCTCTCTGAACTCCAAACTAACGTAAGTGTACTACTACTACTACTCCTACTCCTAACCAAACACTCCAAACTATCGCCAAACACTATCCACTCGCTCAACTGGCTGATTCTCTCCACAAAACCCCACATTTTAATGTCTAAGCCTGAGGGGTTTATATCACTGAGTGGCAAGCAATCATCGCAATCAAATTCTGAACCAGTAACCAAATCAGTCAGGTCGTACAGCCGGGCAGCAAGGCTTCCGTCGTCGTCATTTCTGGCCCCCCCCCCAACGAATCATGCCTCGATAGACGCGTCGAGGAAGCACCCACTCAATTACTCGACACACGCGTCGAAGCCCCCGGCACCGGTACCAATTAGTTAATAAGTGGACAGTGTCTTTCATCTGCTGTAATATCATGATATTTATAGTACTGCATAAAGTATCCAGGTGGGTGAGCTTGATGCTGTATTTGAACTCACACCATCCTGACTAAGAACCTGATGCTCTACTAACAGAGCCAAACATTTGCAATGGATTCAGCAGTATGTGTGTAGTTGTAGGCGCTGTAATTATAGGGCATTGCTGCATTCATTCATTCATTCATTCATTCATTCATTCATTCTCTACCGCTTATCCTCACGAGGGTTGCGGGGGTGCTGGAGCCTATCCCAGCTGTCTTCGGGCCAGAGGCGGGGTAAACCCTGGACTGGTGGCCAGCCAATCACAGGGCACATATAGACAAACAACCATTCCCACCTACATTCATACCTATGGACAATTTGGAGTGGCTAATTAACCTAGCATGTTTTTGGAATGTGGGAGGAAACCGAAGAAAACCCACGCATGCACGAGGAGAAGGGCATTGCTGCACCGCTCTTTGAATATTACAATGTAGGATATTTTGAAAAGCCTGAATAGGTACCTCACTTGTCCCAAGTAAGCTGAATATTTTGATGTTGGCTTTGTTTAAAACTGGGTTAGAAATGGAGGAGTAGCTTAGTGGTCAAAAAATGAGGCGGATTAAGAAGTCGGAAGAAAGAATAGATTTTGCGAATGCTTTCAACATTCACACAATAAAGAGATGAAAATGGCCGACCTACAATAGCGTGTGAATGTTGTCAGAATTCACACAGTAAACATTAAACGCATCACAACTGAGCATTATCATGTTAATTACAGACTTTTGTGTTGGATCCCATTTGAGTTTGCAGAATTAAGTGGCCAGTTAGTGTATTTGCCTCGCTTGTCAAATGTAGTTTTCCCAGGTCTAACACGTGACTAGAACCCAGGCATGTAAACAAGAGCGAGAGTGAGGGAGAGGCAATATTGTGTCCGCTTCACTTGTAGTTCTTGCCAACTTTGGGCATCATATGTTCATTTGCAGTCAGCGTGAAAAAGAAGGTCAGTGTGTCAGGGCGGATCTCCTCTGGGATCTGCCGTCTACTGTGTTGACCTGGTTACCGTCACCACCTGTTTAATCCCTCTGGATGCTGACTGTAATGTAGTCCCGAGGTCAGCATTGAGTTGGGCCTGATGCCGGGGGATGAGGGTGCAAAGCAGGAGTGGGTTTTCCAGAGCAGACAGACACAGGAGGCAGCCTGGAAACTCTAGTGACCTGCATTTTTTTCTGCCATATGCCGCTTCGGGTCGCTTGCACAAACAGCACAATGCAGGGGATTAAGGATGGGAATCCAACCACTGGAGCAGCCCATCTGACTGACCCATGGAGTTGGGTTCTTGGCTTGGGTTCTTTTGGTAGCTTTTCTCCCCCGTTGAGCCGTGTTTGTTCAAGCATATTTGATTTGGGAAGTTTTTGCATCATGTGTTCTTCCATTCCATTAAATTAATTCCATTAAAGTAAATTTGCAGCAAATTCATTCATAAAAATGAGGATAGAGGAATTATTTTGGTCTTTCTGTGCAATGCATTCGTTACCCACCCCAAGAACACAAATGCTAGCAAGGTGTCAGTAGTTTACGATATGGTAGTGTAGTGTCCATATTTCCATGACATGAACCAAGACGTACCCGACTGACTAATAAACAGAAGGACAAGCAGGCAGGCATAAATAGGGTACGTCATTATTTTTTACTGTGGTTATTTTTTGTCCTGTTTGAGTCATATTATTCTTACCCCATAATCCAAATGGTCGAGTCCTGGCCATCTTTTCCTGACTATTTTTATCATTCTCCATGAACCAAGAAGTAGCCTGCAAACTCATAAATGGATGGACAAGCAGGATTGTTTGGTGCCATGACTGTACGCGAGTCCGTCGGAGTGTATGATGGTTTTATGATAGTTAGGATGCTAATGGTGGATGTCTTTCAAAGCCCTGATACACATACACTACACAATCAACACTTCCTGTTGTTGACTTGGTCCTTCAGCAGTTTCAGTTTTTCCTTCTAGCTTTTTTTTCCTTGTAGTTTTTTTAAACTCAACAACCGACTAGGCCAAGCTAGCCTGTCGACTTGGACTTCCAGCAGTGTTACCAGAGTTTTTCTTGGAGTTTCCTGAAAACTAGATGAATGATGTGAGCATGGCTTCGTGCACCACTAACTGTCAGGACCCCTACGCCCCCAGACCCATCCTTTCCCTCTTCCCCTTAATGATTGGATCAAAACAACCTTTATAAAGATTAATCAAAAAACTATTTTCATTTGTGGAGATTTCAATATTGAGCTTCTGAATCCACATAAGAAAAGACTTTATCGACACAATATACAGCTTGAGTTTATATCCCAAGATTACCGACCAAGTAGAATTACAGACCATGATGCCACCTTCATCTACAATATATTTGCCAATGACTTTGCCAACACCACTCCTAGTGGCCGGCTAATTAATGACATCAGCAATCATCTTCCAGTGTTCACAATTTACAACCATCATTACAAAAAAATACTTTATTCGTGAAACAGTTCCCTTAAGTTTTTTCCCTTAAGCTAGGTTTACTATCTACTAAGATGGAGCCGAGATGTTTCCTCACAGCGTGTCGCTATTCCGCATCCTGTGCCTTACAGCCGGCAAAGCCACTACTTCTACTGCTTGATATGGTGGAAATAATGTGTTAAGTATTCATAAAATAATAATAATAACAATAAACGCATGCCTGTATGGATACACATTTTTTATGTGTATCCACACAGCCATGCGTGTGCACATTCTTGTGTTCTTTCCCCGATGTCGTCCAGGCCATAAATCAATTTAGATGATCGTGTAATGAGAAATGAGTCATTTCCTTTTGTCTGCAGCTATAAGGGGACGACTGAACCTCCTCTGAAAGTTACAGTTGCCCAAAGTAAACGTATCATTCTATCAGAGATGTTTAAATGGAGCGTCTAGGTGGGGTGTCGGCATGGCTGTGTGTTTGAGTGTGATTGTCTGACGATGTGTCCCCACTGAGAGGAATGTCCCCAGGAGTGTGTGGGTGGGCACTTTGTGGTGTTGAATGGCTGACTGGCAATGGGAGCGAAGTGGGAGGGGTGGATGATGGTAGATGGTGGGTTCCAAGGCTGTTGCTGTGGTAACAACAGGGACTGGAGGAATTGCAGGCTGAGCAGAGGATTTTTTCGGGGGGTGGATTACTTAAGAATTCTGAGCATGAGTGGGAGCGTCTGTCTGCTCCGAGCTAAACTTTCCACTTGTGTAATCTCCTGCAAGAGGAGATGAATGAGGATGATCACTGATGCTAGACTGTCATCATCCCTTTCTCTGGAACGGAATAGATCCTGTATGAGCAAAGGGACACTTCCAGGGACAGCAACGTGAGGCTCGTCAGGGGAAGTGATAATCATTTCACATAATCCCTGCAGATGGAGCGTTCCTCTTTCCTCCCTGTTGCGGCTGCTGTATCACTGTATCGTTTTACTCGGACTAAAGGTCTGCCGTCAGACTGAAACATTCCTGAGGCAATTATAAATCATGCATCTTTAATGTTGTACAATACAATCTTGTGTTATTGTGGTTGCAGTCTGCAGTGATATTCACTTTATTGGTGTATAATGATGATAACATAAATAGCTCAAGTTTCATTTAAAGGGCTCCACAGAGTAAAGTGTTTCTCACTAAAAAGAGCCTTTTCAACAAATGTTTATTGGGGAAAAAAATGTGTAAATAAATTCCCCACATTCGATTTCATAATTTAATTACATTTTTTATTTTGGACATGAAGTTGTATGACAGCTCCATAAGCAGGGAAGTCCATCATCAGCGACTCTCTGAGCCCAGTTCGGGTGGGATTTGGGTGCTGAGGAAAGTAGTTCTAGCTAGTTTCTGGGGACAGTTAAGTAAAGAGTTTGGCTTAAACAATATGCCTTCAAAAGCATCTTACAGGCGTTATTTTCTCTGCTATCCTGCCTGTCCATAGAGATGAGATCTAGCAACTTCCATGGTTTTCATTCATATTCTTACATGAATAACTATAACAAAAATGTTACTCTTATGAGCTATATTTGTTGTCATGGTTATACTATTTGTCCAAACAACTGTACCTTTAGTTGTAGCAGGCATTACAATGGTGTTTTTCCTTCTTTCCATGATTTTCTAGTTCATAATTACCTTTATGTTTAATACAGATTAGTGATCCAAGCCTTTTTATAATCAACAGGACAGGGGGCGTGGCTGGGATGTGCAATTGTTTTTATTGGCCTGGGATGAGCATTTTGGTGCCTGTTGTGACATTGTGCCTCTGTCCTTCTGTGGTGTTCGCTGACCTCTGCTGTTCTCCTCTCGCCATCGACACCTCTCTCCCTGGTCCTGGCAGAAGCCATGAGACATCCCTGCTTTCACTCTCCTAATGACCTCAGCTCTTGGGCTCTACCCGTTGCACGTGTTTGCCAGGTGTTCCTTTGTTTGAGCCTCGTTACATCTTCCCGTATTTTCCTGCCTGCAAGCTCGTAGGTCCTCTAGCATTGCTGAGCACACGTCTCGTGGCTTCGCCTATTAATGAGCATCCCTCTTCTGCCTGCAAGGTTCTTCATACTACGACAACGTGAGGCCTCTGTGCTACAGCAATTCTGATGCAGTGTTGCTGTGTTTTGACATCAGCCGACCAGACGCTGTGGACAGCAGTCTGAAGAAGGTAAAGGCACTCTTGGAACTTAACAGTTCATTCATCAATCAGGGTTTGGGTAGACTTGGGAGTTCATCCTCAATCCCAATTCTTCATCTTACCAAGACATTTTGGAATATTGGTGCAAATAGACATTTGTACTTAATTGAATAACATTTAAATCGAATCTTGCAAAGCAATTCTGGAAGATTATTTTCTGTTCCAGTGCAGAAATATGGAAAGATCCTCAAGGGTATGCTAGCGTGAGTTTGGTGTGGATGAACATGGGAACCCTGAACTCAACCACTTAAAACCCATTTTGGGATAACTAAAACAGAGATTGTGAAAAGGGGATCAACTACAGTCTTTCACTTACTGTAGGTGTAGTCCTGGTGCCCCCCATAGACTTCCATCCATATAGTACACATGAAGACATTCAGCTCTTTTTGTGTGTGAAATGAACCTGTGACGTTGTGCAATTAGTTTTTAAGTTATTATATATTAGCCGCAAAATGAATAACTGAATCCTGTCCACAGTGGAAGGCTGAGATCTTGGACTTCTGCCCAACAACACGCATCTTACTTATTGGCTGTAAGATTGACCTGAGGACCGATGTCTGCACTTTGATGGAACTGTCCAATCAGAAGCAGAGCCCAGTCACCTATGAGCAGGTGGGTGAGAAAGCATACATTAGGCTCTCATTTCGTAGACCTGGCGCGGCCTGTGTGTGGCCAGCATAATTAGCAATTTTTGTGAGTGGAGCAGTACAGAGCAGCTTGGCGCACCCATGCCTCCATCCCTCCGACCGGCTCAAGTGGCAAAGAGGGAGGAGAGAAGGCGTGAGGGTTTAACAATATGTAATCTTAACCAATTAAATGAACGCCATCAGAGGCCACCATGCGTCATTCACCACATAAACCACTGGTGGGACACGTCATCGGTTCCGGACAGTTACATTAAACACAGCAGCAGGCTAACCAAAGTATCCACCAGCATTCCTGCTCTACATGTCCAAATAGGAGAACCGTTGGTATATTCATATTCATTGAGAAAAAATGAACAGTAAAAAAATATATCCTACAGCCAGATTTTAACAACTAACTTTATATTAATCCTTGATTTTATTCATTAATTCATTCATTTCTTACCACTCACAAGGGTCGCGGGGCGAGAGGCGGGGTACACCCTGGACTGGTGGCCAGCCAATCACAGGGCACATACAGACAAACAACCATTCACACCCACATTCATACCTATGGACAATTTGGAATGGCCAATTAACCTAGCATGTTTTTGGAATGGGGGTGAAACCGGAGTACCCGGAGAAAACCCACGCATGCACGGGGAGAACATGGAAACTCCACACAGATTGAACTAAGGTCTCCTAACTGTGACGTCTGCACGCTAACCACTCGGCCGCCGTGCAGCCTTCCTTATTTTTAGTTGTTAATTATTATTTGTCTAGTGGCTCACTTTCTGTTTGCACAAATGTGTGTTGGCTCATTTGTGATTGGATGGTTACTTGGGGTGGGGGGCGATCTGACGTGTGAAGAAGCAGAACCACAGAGATGAACGATGAGTGGAACTGTCTTGTGCTTTTTTTCTAGCAGAGTTTTTACTTCTAAAATGTTGATTTGGGGGGACAAGCCATTTATTTATTTGGTCCTCCCTCCCCCGCCCCAGTGTAGCGTTGGCCCCGTTTTTAATTTAAAAAAGTACATGCTGGTTCAGATGCTTACATTAAATAGTGGTTGCTTGTTTTTTCCACTCAAATGTACGTGACACTCTAAAACATGTGCCTGTGAGGGTTTGCTGACGGTCTGCACTGCGGGCCTGTCAGCCAATTTACCATTAGGCCTCACAATAGATTGGCAAGCTTTCTCCGCACCTTTGGTGCGCTATTTTGTCACAAAATTGTCACTGTGCTAAGCTGAAAATGTAGACTCCTCCACTGGTGCGCCGCCACGCCCATATCAGCGCAGTCCAGTTTCCCAAATTGGCTGTGCCCAGTGGTGCACTGGACCAAATTACCACAGAGTAGGCCGTGCCACGCTGCGCCATGAAATTAGAGCCCTCAATGTTTACAATTTAATAAACAAAAAGGAAATCACAGCAACTGAAACATCAGTTCCAGCGTTTCTATTTATTTCATCATCTTTGTGACTTCCTTAATCCCCCTAAGTCGTACTGTATGACTCCAAATAGAAAGTAGCACACCATTTCTCCATACCCTGGGACCTTGGCTCGACGTCCATGCTCAACTTCAGTGGGGGGGGGGGGTCTGAGGGATCCCTCTCCAAGTGCATGAAGACTGGACCTTGTAAAGAAGACAAATGGTGGGATAAGAAGTGTGTGGAGTTTGAAACTAGATATAAAACATTGTAGCAAAAACTGCACCAGAAAGTCAAAGTTATGATGAGCATAACTTTATTTCACACTCGGTTCAGAGCGAGCTGGGATCGGCTCCAGCTTACCCGGCGTCCCTCGTGAGGATAAGCAAAATGAAAATGGATGGATGGATGGACAGTTGCAACAGTCACCAATAAGCCATGGTTTTTGTTCCAGGGTGCTGCTTTGGCCAAGCAGCTGGGGGTCGAGTCCTACCTGGAGTGCTCAGCCTTCACCTCCGAAAAGAGCATTCACAGTGTGTTCCGTACGGCGGCCATGATGTGCATCAACCAGCTGCAGCCCGTCCTGAAGCCTGGCCCCTCCCGCCGCCTGTCCAAAAGACTGCTTCACCTGTCCAGCAGGACGGACTTGCTCTCCTCCACGTTCAAGAAGGAGAAGACCAAGAGCTGCTCCGTCATGTGAGCCGCAACGGTTGCTGGTAAAAGTCTTCACTCCAGCCCCCTGCCTCTTTGGTCTCAGGGAAGGGGAGTGGGCACGGTGGTTTTATCTGGGCTGCCCGCTGATTCCTTCCCCCACCCACTAGAAACCAAACCCCCCTCAGAAGAAGTGGATCACCCGGCTGTCCACTTGCTCCTGAGCCTTCAGTACATACCTTTTCCCAGTAACCAACGTTAGTAAAGGCTTGAAGCCCCGAGTTGTCCATCATCATCTCCCTGCTATCTTCATGTAGCTCATGAATCATTCCAAAGTACAAAAATGAAGCTAGCATGCAGGTCAGTCAGGTGTGAAAGTTTGCTGCTGGCTTGCAATTGGATGTGTGGAAGCAATGTTGGAGGGGGCGGCAGGACCAGGTGAAGTTGGAGCTGCATGGTTAGGAGCTCATAACGCCACTGCTGGACGGGCTCCTGGGAAGGAGGTCCGGCAGGGGTAGGGTGGAGGTTGGATAATAAATAAAAGGTCAAAGGTAGCACTGGTGACGAGGCAAACGGAAACCTGGGATTAGACCATACCAATACCACACACATTGAGGCGTATTCTACAGTATTATTATTATTATTATTCATTCATTCTCTACCGCTTTTCCTCACGAGGGTCACGGGGGTGCTGGAGCCTATCCCAGCTGTCTTCGGGCGAGAGGCGGGGTACACCCTGGACTGGTGGCCAGCCAATCACAGGGCACATATAGACAAACAACCATTCCCACTCACATTCATACCTATGGACAATTTGGAGTGGCCAATTAACCTAGCATGTTTTTGGAATGTGGGAGGAGACCGGAGTACCCGGAGAAAACCCACGCGTGCACGGGGAGAACATGCAAACTCCACACAGAGATGGCAGAGGGTGGGAATTGAACCCTGGTCTCCTAGCTGTGAGGTCTGCGCGCTAACCACTAGACCGCCGTGCCGCCCTATTATTATTATTATTATTATACAGTGCTTTTGGCATATTTACTATATAAGCATAGACTAATGTAGCCAAGCCTTCTATGATTTGTAGCATATTATGATTAAAAGCTTTTTTAACACTTCTCAGAGGGAATTCTGCAGTTTGAAAAATAAACTATTCTAATGACCTCCTTATACAGCGACACACGTTCTTAACTCTTGGGTTTCTTGGTTAAGTGTGCAGCATTGATCCCAGTGCTTCGATTGCTAAAGCAATAATGATTGGCGTGTCAATGAAACATAATGTGTGGCAATAACCAAAAACACATCTTTGTGCTATTGTGGGTTGAAACATCTTTCTGTTGTAAAAACAGAAGAAAACAGGATCCTTCCTTCTCCTCCCCCCATTAAGTAATCACTAGGGTTGGGTGGTAACGACCTTAGCATGTATCATATTTTTGGGATGTATCACGTTATGACTATAGTTCAATTCAGCTGAGTCTCGTATAAAAGCTACAAACCCTAAACCAGGGGTGGGCAAATATTTTGACTCGTGGGCCGCATTGAGTTAACAAAATTGTCCAGGGGGCCAGAACATGTATTTAACACACACATTTTCCTTGAATGATTTGTCTAATTGTAGCTGTATGTTCTCATGTGGCTTTTTTCAGGAGCACTTTAAACATCAAACTATGTCACTAAATTTTACATTTAAAAAAAAAATGACTAAATAAGACATGTTGCCAGTTTGTATGTTAAAAGTTGAAATACTGAAAAAGCAACTGGCGGGCCGGATTCAAACACTTGGTGGGCCGCATGTGGCCCCCGGGCCGTAGTTTGCCCACCCCTGCCCTAAACCGTATAATAAAATCCACTTGGCTCAAATCGTGAAGTACATTATTGGTTTATTGCTAATAAACAAATACAATACGGCAAATGCATTCTACCTAACGATGCGTTTGTATTTCGGACTGGCTAATCATAGACGTGCTTGCTGACGCTCATGCGTCATGACTCTTCCTACTCAGCTGTTTGCGCTTGAGATGGTAGAACTCATTTCTTGTGTTCCCACCTTTTGCCGCCACTGTAGCTTTGCAAACTTTGCATGTTATGGTCTCTAGCCCCACATCTGCTCTATCGGAACCAAACCACTTCCATATTACATTTAGTAACAATTTCTTCATCTGCAGTCTCCGCTTTTCCTCTGCTTTCAGCCATGCTCATTTTCTCTTTTTTGTCTCTGCTCTGCCTTCCTCTGCCACCCCTGGACCGTGCATACATAGGGCCTTATGGAGCCTTTTCTTTTTTCCCCAATTCCTTTTTCCTCATTTGAATTTTTTAGAATTCCTTTTTACCACCATGGTGGGTTTCCTCCCACATTCCAAAAAAACACGTTAGCTTCATTGGCCACTCCAAATTGTCCATAGGTATGAATGTGGGCCCTGCCCAACCCCCACGCCCCCATTGGGGTAAGAATATGGCATAGAAAAAGGATGGATGAATCAATGGACAATTTTGCTCACTAATTCAAAAATGGGCTGCATGGTGGAGGAGTGGTTAGCAGGTTGGCCACACACAACCACCAAGTTAACCCTTGCTAGCTTCCATTCACGCTCCGTAAGAGGAGGTTCCGCCAACTTTTACCACTCTTTATCTCCATTGGAACATTTTGGGTTGGTGAGGAGGCGGTTTAGTGTTTGGAATGATTCCACCACGAATGAGTAAATACTTCCCCACACCAACATTCCTTCTCCTCAGAATGACGGCTTTCATTCACATGTCAATTTACACATTCCACATTTAACCGTGAATTCCCTTTTTATTGGCCAATTCTGTGATCCCGGTAATGCGGATATCATAGCTACATATCATACTACATGCTGCTTAACGTGTGAGTCGCCAATGCGTCAACAATGTTTTTATTATCATTGGAAGAATTTATACCAGTATCTCAAAAATATTGGCCAACCCCAGTAATCATTTGGATTTGGATTTTTTGGAGTAAAAGAAAAAGAGCTAATGTGGTGGAGCGGGGGGGGTCTAAGATCAGGAGATCCAAAAGTACAGGCTGGCCCTGTCTCCAGAGAGCTATTTTTCCATTCAAGTCTTTGCTAAATATTCCTGTGGTTTGGTTCTTTTCTTGTCTTGTGGGTGTTTGTGTATTTAAGTTGTATTCAAGACAATCTCTTGTGGGTGTTTGTGTATTTAGGTTGTATTCAAGACAATACATTGTGTGAGTTGTGTAAATATCCCAAGCTGCTCAGCGTGTCTTCATGGACGGTTGACTGAAGGCAAGATGATTTCCTTCCCGTTCATGGTCACTGAACTAATTTGTAATGTCACCTAGTACCTTGTCATTCTGAGTCTAGTAGTCAGTGTGGTATGATGATGCAGTCTAACCTCCAAGCATGTCCTAATAGTAATATGTATATATAATAGTAACGTATGACTGTAAATAAATCTATATATGATTGTTTTGTAATCACTGGAAGACATCTGCAGGGATGTTTTTTGGAAATATTGCTGATGAGGTGACTATTTGTTTTCCTGTTGACAGTACTGTTGTTTCAAATCTATTCTGGGGAAATCTGTGTTTTTTTTTGCTGTATTAAATTAAACTTGCCTTGTCCTGTACCTTTGACTTATTTTGCTATCTTTGGCCATTGAATATGTCAAGAACACCCCAAAACAGGTTACAATCAATCTCCCCAGATGCTCCAAAATTCCTGATGGTGATTTTAACCACTGTTCAATTGATATATCCCTGAAGGGATTAAAAAAAAAAATTGGACAAATGCTCCGGTTCTATTCCAAATGCTTCCAAGGCAGTCTCAGTTCCCTTGGTTCTGCAGACTATGACAGCATTTGGTTGCTCCAGCTTATGCACCTGTCGTCAAGAGGTCAGAAAAAGCAGCATTGATGGACTGGAATTGTTTACTGGTGTCCAACAACATTCCAGCAACTGTTCCAGACCTCGATGACCACCACAAGTGGAAACATTGCACAATCATCCCCATTCCTAAGAAGGGTTCCGTCAAGGAGCCTTTTATTCCTTTGTGTCCTTTAAATTGGCCCTCGGAGATAAAATGTTTGAACTGAATTGAATTGAAAAATGTTAAGTTAACTTGTTAATGTTAACTTTTTTCAGGGCCTTGGGATGGGAGGTGGGAGGACTACTACAGAACCACTGATCTGAGCCTTCATGGCCACGACTGCATCATTCAACAGGCGGCTGCGTGGAAAGTTGCAGGATGAAACTTAAGCCAAAAAAATAACCCAAAGGATCTCAATAGTTAAGGGAGACCTGAAGGATGGGAGGTTCTGCATTGGTGACCATCCAGTACCGATGGTCTCAGAGCAACCCCTCAGGTGGGACAAGGCAAGCTTTGGGGACAAAGACCAGGTCCAGGTTCTAAGGCAGGACATCCCCACCAGTCTGGACAAGCTCTGGTGCCTCCAGTTTGGACTTCTCCCTAATAATGTGGCCACTCATGATCTACGAGGTCCCAATAACGGTGGAGGAGATGGAGCAGAACCTAACTTTGTATGGGAAGAGGTGGCTTGGGGTACCGCGCTGTTGGTCCAAAATTAGCACCCACGGCAAAGGAGTTCTTGAACTACCAATCAGAAGCCTTACTGAAGTGCCCCACAGTGAAACTATAGATGACATTGAAGATCCAGAGATCAACCAGCAAATGGATGAGGTGGGAAGGCGTGGAGAGGAGAAAGGTCAGCTGAAGGCAGCTCCGGGAAATGGAAGCAAGAACCATCATATTTCATATGAAGAGCTACATATGATGTGCCATCATCCATATTATAATTAATATGGTAATTATTATTGATAGTGTTGCACTGATCGATCAGCCACCCACCAGTATCGGCCGATTTCCTGTCCAGAAATCGTCTGCATCTGTGCTTCAGAAAGCAACAAAGCAGCCACTGTGCTGCTGTCATGTCCTGAACCACAGACCGCCAGAGACCCTCCTACCCCTCCTACCTACCAGGACCAAGTGATGGTGCTCTCATCTTATTCTTCCATTGGCTTTGTGTGGGTCTCCAGTCAAAGTGGCCCACGGTGTGTGGAGTGAACAAAGAGCATTCTATGTTTATCGTGGCAAAGCCTGACCAAAAAGGCACGTTGCATCCTAAAAGCACAGTGTGCCACGATGCCTCCTTAACCAAGCCCTCAAGGTATGAGCCACATCTGAGTGGGCCATTGAACTCCTCGTCTGTCTAGATGTTGGAGCAGCGTCTCGCAAGCAGCTTTCAGTGTGCATTACCGCCACCCTCTGACCAGGAGTGTGGAACAGAATCTAAACCTTCTATAATCATAAATCCAGTTTTTCTTTTAAAAAAAAAAGATATAGTATCTGTATGAAACATGTCCCGAGTTTAATGATAAAATATTAGATTGAATTTGATCTTTTCGTTTCAATTTATCCCAGGTGTGTTCTTCCAGCGCATGCTCAGATATGACGTAACACGCAGCTTCAGACGTTCTTCAGTTTTAAAAATGGAGGCCAGCAATCGGCACTAGACGGCTGTGGAAAGTTTGTTTTTGATGCAAACTTTGAAAGAACTCAACATAATTTCTGGACTGGAAAAAGGAAAAACTGGCAATACGGAGTTATTCCAACAAGTGAAAGAAAAACACGGGAAGTCGGTATCCTGTGATGTTGATGTTTACGTTTTACTGGACATGCCTCATTGACTATTCTGGTTGATTATAGCGGCGCATATACACCAGAGATTGGAATATTCCCTTCCATGTACAGTGGTATGAAAAAGTATCTGAATCTTTTGGAATTTCTGCATAAAATCACCATCAAAGGTGATCTGATCTTTGTCAAAATCACACAGATGAAAAAACAGTGTCTGTTTTAACTAAAACCCCCCAAACAGTTATAGGTTTTCATATTTTAATGAGGATAGCATGCAACATCCTGATAAACTTTTGAATTAATTTTTCCATTAATGATTGCAAGTTGTCCAGGCCCTGAGGCAGCAGAAAAGCCCCAAACCATGATGCATCCTCCACCATGCTTCACGGTGGGGATAAGGTGTTGGTGAGCTGTTCCATTTTTCCTCCACTTGACGTTGTGTGTTCCTCCCAAACAATTCAACTTTGGTTTCATCAGTCCACAAAATATTTTGCCAAAACGTCTGTGGAGTGTCCAAGTGCCTTTTTGCGAACATTAAACGAGCAACAATGTTTTTTTAGACAGCAGTGGCTTCCTCCGTGGAGTCCTCCCATGAACACCATTCTTGGCCATTGTTTTCCATATAGTTGATGTGTGCAAAGAGATATTGGACTGTGCCAGTGATTTCTGGAAGTCTTTAGCAGACACTCTAGGGTTCTCTTTTACCTCTCTGAGTATTCTGCGCTGAACTTTTGGCGTCATCTTTGGTGAACGGCCACTCCTTGGGAGAGAATCAACAGTGGCAAACTCTCTCCATTTGTAGACAACATCTCTGACTGTCGATTGATGAACATCCAGACTTTTAGAAATGGTTTTGTATCCTTTCCCAGCTTTATACAAATCAACAATTCTTGATCACAGTTCCTCAGACAGCTCTTTTGAGCAAACCAGGGTGCACATCAGACAATGCTTCTCATCAAGACAATTCTTACCAGGTGTGTGTTTTATAGTGGGCAGGCCAGCTTTAAGCCACTCATCAGTGATTGGGCACACACCTGACTTAAATTGTTTGGTAAGAATTGGTTTCAATTGCTCTTTAAGTCTCCTTAGGCAGAGGGTTCAGTTATTTATTCCTCCCCCTTCTGTCATTGTTTGCATGCTATCCTCATTAAAATATGAAAACCTATAAATGTTTGGGGGGTTTTAGTTAAAACAGACACTGTTTCATCTTTGTGATTTTGACAACGATCAGATCACCTTTGATGGTGATTTTATGCAGAAATTCCAAAAGGTTCAGATACTTTTTCATACCACTGTATACCATTGTTTTCGGAAAAGTCATTCGGAAAGATTCCATTCGGAAAGATGAAAAACTCCTCATGGAAGCGTGGCTACTGTTGTTTGATGTATGAGCAAGCCTCCATGGAGCCCGAGGCAAAATTTTGGGGCCTGAAGCAAAATTTGATTTTGGGGCCCTCACATACGGGAAAAATTATGACTTTTTTTTTTTTTTTTTTTTAGCTCTTAGCATCCTCCAACTGGTCATGGAGCCCAAAGCAGGTGTGTAGATCGCTTATGCCTTGGCTCGGCTCTGTGAACAGTGTCCTTAAGATTATTCAATAGACATTCACAAGTAACGTTATTGCAATAGTCTGACCTGACATAACCTCTGGTACGTAGAACACCTCCCACTGTGGAGCACCACCCCATGTGCTGGTGATCCCATTGGGACTGTCCCACAGTGAAGATAAGCTTCCTGTTTTCTTCAGGAGCTTGAGGACTTCTTCTTCCTCGTCACAGGCTGGAAGGAAGGCCATACGACATGTACCCATGTAGCTCACGTCAGGGTTTGGATGTTTAATTCCTCTTCTGTCCATTTTCTACCAGCAATGGCACCATTATAACTGGCTAACATGGTAGCCTCGCGGGTCATTGTGTCAACTTCACACTAGCGCAACCTCTGGCTGAAGAACACTGAAGTACATTAAGTTTCAGTGGAAACTGACACATAGTGGAGCTGACACATGTGTTAGACTAGATTAGATTATTAGCACTTTGGCAAACAACTATTTGGCATGTCGTTTGGTAATGTACAAGATGGCATACGAGTTACATGTGAAGAGTAAAGGACAGTGGGAAGTGAAAAGTGAAAGTAACTGAAATGAAAAGTGAAAGTCAGTAAAGCTACTAACTCTGTATTATTCATTTATCAGCCATTTTATCCATTGAAGGGCAAAACAGAAAGAAAAGTGCTCAAAGAAGCAATGAACTGAATATTATGAAATCTATTGCCAACTGTTAAACGGACGCTTGAAGTGTAATCACAGTTACACTAAGGATCGACTGATACATCGGCCGGCCGTTCTTTACTTGAATCGGTATCGGCCGATACGCGCGTTGGTTCGCCGATATATTTTTCCGCCACATGATTTACAGACAGGCATCCGCCGGGCAGCTATGTGTTGCTGGAGGACCAGGCAACACACGCAGTCACGGCATCCCGCCACTACATCATAACAAGGGTACGTTTTCAACCTTTAATTAGCCTCTAACAGTTAGGCTTAGTTGAAATTATTGCAACCTGCTTTGAAATAGGAAACATGAATGCCAAGTAAAGAATAAGCTTGCTTTTTACACCATACATAGCCCTTCACATTTCACTGGTTGACCGCTAGGCATAACAGTTTAAGTCATGGTGTGACACCACAACAAGAAATCCCAAAACATCACATACCAACGCCACAGACAAATAGACGAATAGAACAGACTGCGGAGGAGCAGTCATCACATCGATGCTAGATAAAACAAACTACAACAGAATTGTTTTGCACATGGTTGACTATTTATTCCTTTTAAAGTTGATAATGCCGTTTAAATATGGTTTTTTTCGGGCCGATGCCGATTATTTTTCCATCACCCTTAACCGATGGCCGATTCAGCTTAGGCCGACATTTGTGGCCGATACTGCTTTTGCTCCTTCAATTTACATGAAAAAATGACAATGATAACAAATATTACAGGTCTCAAGTTTAAACAAATATTTATTGAAATGTAAACACTGAACACAGGAGGATTCAGCTTTCTTAAACACACATTTAAACAGCATTATCAACTTTAAAAGGTATAAATATTCAACCATGTGCAAAACATTTCTATTGTAGTTTAAGTTTTATCTAGCATTGATGTGATGACTGCTCCTCCGCAGTTTGACGCACCCCCCCCCCCCGTCCTGCCCCCCTCCACACACACAAACACATCACACTGACACAATTTAGTAAGATATATAAAACATTTCTCTCATCATTAAAGTTCGTGTTGTACACGATAAAGACCTCTGATAGCAGACACGGCTGCTCCAATTGGTTCTGTGAGTGTGTGTGTGTGTGTGTGTGTGTGTGTGTGTGTGTGTGTGTGTGTGTGTGTGTGTGTGTGTGTGTGTGCGTGCGTGCTCGGAGAGAGCGCACACACATAACACGACACGCATTTAACCTCAGCCCGGCGTTGGCTGAATGAAACTCCTCCAAACATCATGGGACTGAATTGCCAAGGTTGCCATTAAAGCGGTGTTGGTAACAGCTGTACATATTAGCCTCCAATCAACAGCTCCCTAATTCCAACGGTAGGCACTTTTAAAGATGAAGCATTCAGCAGCATTCCTGATTTTCACACCCACAAACTAAACTATATTGTCAAGCACGTATATTGCATGCACTTGACGTTCATGTTTCCTATTTCCAAACAGGTGGCAATATTTCAACTAAGTTTAACTGTTAGAGGCTAATTAAAAGTTGAAAACGTACCCTTGTTATGATTCACCACTCTTGCAGTGTGGGAGGTTACTGCGACTGCGTGTTGCAGGGTCCTACGGCAATACAAAGCTGCCAGGCGGATGCCTGTCTGTAAATCATGTGGTGGAAAAATACATTGGCAAACCCACGCACGTATCGGCCGATACTGATTCAAGTAAAGAATGCAAATATCAGCCCGATATATCGGCCGGCTGATGTATCGTCAAGCCTTACTCTAGACCAGGGGTGTCAAAGTCAAATGGACGGAGGCAAATAAAATAAACATTATAAATAAAACATTTGGCCACAAGCCGAGGCCCGGACTGTCCAATCTTCATTAAAACCAAGATTTAACCTACTGAAAACATAACAAATATATTACAATATGATTGGATAAATAAAGCAATATTTTCTTATGACTCTGTCAGTCATTTTTAATTTCAGCAGGCACAAAATACAAATGTCCTTTATATAAAAAACTCATAACATAAAATTTATGTTATGAGTTTTTTTTCGACTGGGCTTTTCTGAACAGACTCTGTCGAGATTTGAGGCCTCGTTTTAATTCCTCGACCTTCTGTAGCCTTTGTTCCTTGTCCAGAATCTTGTTTTTGTCTGTGTGTTTTGTTTCATGATGCCGTCTCATATTATATTCTTTCATTACCGCCACACTTTCTCCACATAGAAGACAAACAGGTTTTCCAGCTACCTGTTTTCACCGTCCACCTTCCGTTTTGCCATTGTTGATGGGTATCTGTAAATTAACTTTTGCTGTTATGCTAATGACTGATGCTGAATGACTGCTGAATAAATTAAGCCGCCTCCCACTATGCTCCCGCTCGCGCGTCCCTGTTGCATTGTGGGAAATGTAGTACAGTTTATATGCGGGCCGAATCTAATAATAGATTAATATCATCACGCGGGCCAGGTAAAACCCTCTGATGTGGCCTGATGTGGCCCGCGGGCCTTGACTCTGACATATGTGCTCTAGACCAAACAACATGGCTGGTCTCACCACAGTTTTGTATACCTTTCCTTTCATTTTAGCTGAAACTCTTCTATCAAACATCACGCCTGACACTTTTCTCCACCCGTTCCATCCTGCCTGCACACGCTTCTTCACCTCCTTTTCACAATCTCCATTGTTCTGGACCGTTGACCCCAAGTACTTCAAATTCTCCGCCTTCTGTATTTCTACTCCCTGTAACCTCACTCTTCCACTTGGGTCCCTCTCATTCACGCACATATACTCTGTCTTGCTGCAGCTAATCTTCATTCCTCTCCTTTCCAGGGCAAACCTCCACTCTTCTAGCATCTCCTCCACCTGTTCCCTACTCTCACTACAAATCCCAATGTCATCTGCCAACATCATAGTCCATAGAGATTCTTGTCTAACTTCATCTGTCAGCCTGTCCATCACCATAGCAAACTAGAAGGGGCTCAGAGCTGATCCCTGATGCAGTTCCACCTTGAGTAGTGGTAGTAGTAGTCTATAGGAATAATGCTGTTTTAATGATAATACATCAAAGATCATACAAGAGTATTGTAAGCTCAATAACAATGCCGATATCAGCAAAGACAAGTAGACACGCAGACGCTCTCTAAATGGGCATACGCGGTCAAAATTAGGCTTTGGGACAGCCTTGGGAATTATCCGCTGTTTGTGCAGAAAGGGACATCACAGATACCACTACTACTGTCATCAACCAAACGTCAAAGAGCGATGGATAACCTTATCTTGGGACACCAATCATTTAAGACAACAACTATTTAAGGAGACTGACAGGATGGATAAGCAGCACTTGTAAGCATCATCATGAAGTCAAATCTGCATGAAGCTTATGACTTAGGACTTAGGCCACACACTTCCTCATGACATCTGTAAAGCTGACATTTGGGAATGACTGCTGTGACAGAGGCTATAAAGTATAACAACATATATTTCTATAATACATTATAGTTATGATAATAGATGTTATACTTGTACAGTGAAACAGCACATCTGACATCTAGAAAATTGATGGACAGAGTGACCAAATCGCGAAAACACATGCAGGCAACAAGAAATGTCGCAGTAACTCCAGTTTCTGTAAAGTACAAATATGAATAGTTATGAAATCATGAATGATTTATACACCTTCATATCATCATTTTTACATACCGTACCCATTTGGACAGTTTCTCTCATTCATGCATAACCAAGTGTATGTCAACTTTTGAATGGCCTGTAGCTAAAGATGTCACCTGCAACTTCCCATGAACATCTGACTAAACACTGCCCTCTGGTGGACACCAGTGGCGGAGCCAAACATTTTCCTATTTATATATATTATAATTGTAACTTTTTTAATCACAAATACTTGCCTTCTTTGTGTGAGGGGGCTAGAAAATGACAAATGCGGACTTTTGGACCGTCTGGAGCAATTCATAGCCGAGCTGTATGCTGGGACATGTTTTCAATGCAGTTTCTGGATTCTGCTCATAATCATGACGGCCAAAACCACGTAGGGCAGAATACAAAGTATACGCCAATCCGCACTCGTGTTTCATTCCAGACTCCTTGGTTTACAGACCAAGTGGAATCACGCTTCACAATTTCAGTCCAAGTCAACATAGTGAGACGACTTGACAGGAACCGACCAAAGTAATGGTGGGATACTTACCCTGGGGGGCGCCAACACGTGCAGGATTGCTCCCTCGTGCTTCCCCACTTAAAATGGTGTGCTGCAGTGAAATACGTCCAAGCGATTGGGCTGAAGTATTATTGTTCCGCACCACACAGCCGCGTGTGGCAGGTGGACACCCCAGCATCATTTTCACAGCTTTAAAAAGTTTACATTTTTTGCGCTCTGGTTCTACCATATTTTACTTATGGAAATATGGGCTAATAACTATTAAAGCAATCTTCACTCGCTAAATGTACTGCAAAAAAGGTCAGTAAGGATAATTCATAATGCCGCCTACAGAGAACATACTAACTCATTCATTCATTCATTCATTACCGCTTTTTTTCCTCACGAGGGTTGCGGGGGTGCTGGAGCCTATTCCAGCTGTCTTTGGGCGAGAGGCGGGGTACATCCTGGACCGATCACCAGCCACTCACAGGGCACATATAGACAAACAACCTAGCATGTTTTTGGAATGTGGGAGGAAACCGGAGTACCCGGAGAAAACCCACACATGCACAGGGAGAACATGCAAACTCCACACAGAGATGGCAGTGGGTGGAATTGAACCCTGGTCTCCTGGCTGTGAGGTCTGCGTGCTAACCACTTGACTGCCGTGCAGCCACATACTAACTCCTTATTTCTAAAATCACAAATACTTCAACTTACTGATATAGTTCATCTTCAAACAGCTAAAATAATGCACAAGGCTAAAAATAACCAATTAGCTAAAAATGTCATCCAATACTTCTCTACAAGAGAGGAGAAATATAATCTCAGGGAAGAAGTACATTTGAAACACTTCTATGCTAGGACTACGTTAAAAAGCCATAGCATTTCAGTATGTGGAATCAAACTATGGAATGGATTGAGTAAGGACCTCAAACAATGCACAACAATGAGCCAATTCAAGAAACAATACAAGCAGTTGATGTTTGCTAAATACAAGGATGAAGAGTCTTGAACCAGTCATGATGTGCTATATATATCACTATATGGTACACATAATGTCATTGTATGGTCATATCACCTCGTACTTCGGTACGGGACAAAAAATTCAAAAAAAAAAAACTTAAACTGTGTTATGGAAAGCAGGAAGTGAACAAATGTAACAGTTACTGATTGTAAAAGTACCAGATGGAGGGGTAGGTTTTAATAAGCTTTGCTTCTTCCTACTCCTTTTGGACATGTGGAACTGTGAACTGATTATGGGATGCACTCAATTGGAACCTGATGCATGTTCAAATGAAATAAAACCATTACCATAAATTAAAGTCAGCCTCACCCCTAATTATAATAGAAGTAGTCTGCAAGACACCTCCATGGTGCCTTCCCGTGTACACTCCTTGGTAGGTGTTGAAGAATGAATGAAGGCAACATAATGTCTGCTTAATTCTGTCCAAACAGAGCAATTGTCCTCACTGTTAAAGTCTGTGGTGTTTCTTGGGCGCCTTGATCATACTTTTTTATCATACCAGGATGTGTGATTGTTTTCTATTGTTGCCAGCTCGTAAAGCCCTTTGAGGCTCTTAGTGATTCAGGGCTATATAAACAAACTTGACACCTCTGACGTCAGACACCAAGTGGGTGGTCACGTGAGCCGGACATTAGCAGCTGATTGGTCGAGTGAATAGTTTACAGAAATGCATGTGGTTTTCCCGCTGAACGGTTAGCGCACAGGTCCCACAGCTAGGAGAATGTGATTTTCCAAAAGTCGTTTTTTTTTCGGGATGCCTTTTAATGTCGCACTCATGTTTTCTGTGTATTCATTCTTTTAGCACCATTGTATTGATTATACTGTATATTTATTGTACATTTTCTTATGATCAGCTAGCTGCACTCTGCAATCTGAAATATGATGAGTATGTTATGTTATGGCATATGACATATGACATAATTCACTCCTATTTTGCAACAGCCCATTAGTAACTTTTCATTTTCTATTTGGAGCACAACATTGAATATCCAATACAATCTCAAATATGAGTTTTTATTTTATTCAAGTATTAAAATGTAAAGCACATTATTCTGGAGATCAACAAAGTACCAATTGACAGTTAGAAAAGCAAAATTGCAACCTCTATTTGTCCCATGCGTCACCTCCCAAATGATTCACCCCCCAGCTCCTCCTCATTCACATAATGCATAGACATGTTTACACAGTAGTCGAGTAAACTACAATCCTGTGTCCAAAAATATTTCAGTTGGTCCCTTGAAAAAAATAAGGGTGTGAAAACGGGAAATTACTTGTATGTGATGCCAAATGTATCACTCGCCAAGCAGGTTACTGCACTTAGCAAACCACTTTCAAACATAAAACAGAATTCAAAGAATGTCTGGACTCCAAGTTTATGAAAAAAATGCTAATACGTGTTTGCATGAACAGTGCCTTTTTCCCTAAAGGGGAACTGTGCTTCTTTGGAATTTGGCTCGTCATTCCCAATCTTTATGTGAAAGATAAACACATATTTCCCTTTTCTGTGCATTATAACATGAGAGTTATTTTGAGCTAGCTAAAATGTACATCATTGGGATACAGCTACATCTCTGTCACTCGAGCTACTCCCCAGTGACGCAACCTGTGCTGCAACGGTGCTGGTACTGTGTTGCTAGTTTGGAAAAGTTAATGCTAGGTTATAAATCATGCCTCACATGTGTATTATGGAAGGTTGTGGCAATAAGCCGAATAGTTAGTCAAAGTAGAGAATCCATAAGCTAACAACAAAACAACAGGACAGACGGAAGGATACCAGCTCTCAACCCCGACCCTACAACATCACCACGAAGACTCAGGATCACAGGATTAGTTCTGATCAATACGTCTGTGAAATTAATAGTCTCGGAAAGACATTCCGGTAAAGTCTGGTAAAATACCGTAAGAATTACATGTTATCAACGTACTTGTACCAATCACAGCATCGATAGCTAGCTGAAATTAACTCATTTCCTGGTGTTATAATGCACAGAAAAGGGAAAGAAATATGTGTCCATCTTTCACATAAAGATTGGGAATGATCTGAATTCCCAAAAAAGTGCAGTTCCCCTTTAAAGCCAGTAAGTATAGCTACAAACATAACGCTGTTTACCAAGAAAAACACTGCAATACACCCAAACGTACTTTGCTTACCATCATGCTTATTTCACCAGGAGTATCAGAAAAGGCACAACAAAATCCACACCCTAACAATTCAAATCATAATTCATTGTTCCCAAGTAAGTTGTTTTTGTACTGTGTAGATATATCATCTATTCAGATCAACATTTCCAACAGTAGTCTCATTTTTAATGAGCGCTAAACAGGCAACTCTCCCACTTTGACAGGGACGTCGGCATAGATTTTTTTTAAAGAGCTTTTGTGCCTTTCATTTGGTTCAGTGGCTTATATGCCCAGAATATTTGACATCTTCATAAATCTGGTAATTAGATGAGTGCCTTCCTAACAACTAAAGTCATGGGCTTGATACCTGGGAGACATTTTCAAGGTACACGTGTGAGTGATGGCCAACAAGGGTGGGGGAAGGGGGGGTCCTGATCTACACAAAGAGTATGGCAATGGTATCTGTTTGACAAATTACATGACCAAGTGTGAAAACCTGTTTACCCTAAACACTTTTCAAAAACAATCAGGAAGAAAGCAGATGCTTTTTTTACAAAAAATGCTCCCTTATAAAAAAGTGCCTGTGAGTGCTGTAGATTGCAAGAAGTTGGGGGGGGGGGGGTGAAGCTGTAATCTGGGAAATAAGGAAATAAAATGTGATTAGAACAAATGAGGAAATCATCAGAGCAGAAACATTCTAAGAGTAAGTGCCGTATACCAAATAATAAAGTAGAAAGAATAAGAATGTGCAACAATAAGAAAGTGCAACAGATGCAAGTGCATTTGCCAAAAAAACAAGTGGAGGATTGTGTCATTTGAGAATGCACTGCACTCACTCTCACCTTCCATCCACGTGCGGCGTGGAGTTAAACTGAACCTCTAAGGAAAAATGTGTGGGAACGGATTGAGGACTCTGCTGCAGCACCCGTCTGCTGAGGGCCCAAAAAGCTTCATGGGATGGGGGCGGAACGTTTACAGAACAACCTGGAGCCAAGCTTTGTCCACAACCGTGACACCTGCCAAAGTCCTGAAGGTCCTTTTCAATTCAATGCCGTCAGTCCACCGTGATACCTTTCTCTCTGAGCTCCTCTGTCACTCGCACCAGGTACGTGGGGTCTGGGTAGCCAAAACTGGAAGGAGCAGGGTAGAAAAAAAACATCAGGTTGCAGTATCAGGAACTTCTATTGCATCTGTCACAAAGACAGAACATACCAGCGGGGCCCGCCCCATATTGAGGTCTTGTGGTGAATGTCATTCCAGGTGATGACATTTTGCAAGCCCGTCGTCATGGAGGTACCGATCGTGAAGGTAAGGCGCTGCTCGAAGGCCCGGCGGAGAAGGCCCAGAACGCGGTTCCCCTCTGGGCTATCAGGGAGGTAGGCCACACGGTCTGTTCCTGGGTACCGCACACCCGGGTTTGGATGCTCAAGCTGTTGGCATCAAGCATTTCACAACACTAAGAAATTCTACCTTGCAGTACGGATACGTACACTAATCCCTAATTCCATTATTTATGAGAATTCTGTCAACAGAATTGCTGATTACAGTAGTCTCTTGCCAAATTGTGGTTCCAATATGGCTCTCTTGCTATATCGCCATTTTTCAAGAAATAAACGGTCACCGTTTTCTGGTTGCCTGGATCAGTAAATCAGTCATGTCACATTGATGAGGTATTAAGGCGGCCAGGGATGTAGAGTTCAACATGACAGTAAAAACAACTTCTTCTCCCATTCTGTGTGACAGTGGTACATTTTTGGCTTCTTACTTTGTTGTTCTTTGAACAAATAAAATGGGGGCTAAGTAGTTAGCTGCATCGCTAAAGCAGGGCTTGTATCACTTCAGAGATCCCACAGCCAGCGCAGAAGCAGTGGCAAATGTGTCCTAGATAATGTCAAAAAGTCACAAATAAAGAGGTTTTATATGCACTTAAGTACGTTCAATTTATCACTACTTCTTTAACCGCGATAAACGAATGGGAGCACATTACTTGGGTGCTGTTTTGGTCTCAACTCAAGCTGTTTGGGGGTATTAAGGAGAACCATGTAGACCGGCAGTAGTGCTACATCCACACAGACCTCCACCATGACTCTTCTGGCCACCATTATTGTAGTTGTCACAGCTCTAGTATTAAAGCAGGACTTCAGAACATTCAGCAAAATATGCCCCCATTACATTAAAAATAGATTTCAAAATCACAAACAACCACCCCGACACCATTGGAACTGGCTGGCTGACATCAACGCAAGCCGTTGTTGACATAAACAAACCATGACTTGAGACTTTTTCCAGACATAAAGAGAACAGCAGATAGCAAAGAATTTGTTGACCTACAGAACTTTGTTGCCAAACTTTTCCTCCGTTGTTTTGTTATTTGGATTTGTCTGTTTTTATAATCTATTGCAGCAGGAGGAGTATGGTGTATGGTGACTAGCTGTGATTCAGGGGTTAGGCCACGGGGGGCACATTGTGGCTCTTACCTGCTAAATGATGTGTGGACTAGGGCTGCAACAATTATTTGAATAATTCGAAAATTACCAAATTACCTTGATTACCAAAAATAGCCAATAGGCACCGAAAGATGACGACAACTAAATTTAAAGAAATGGACAGAAAATGTGGATAAACGTCAATTTGAACACCATAATGTGTATCCTGTGTAAAGCTGCGCATCGCCGTCGAGCGAGTTGCAAGAGGTTGCATCGGGTGCACACAATTTTCACTACTGCCACCCATCGTATTTGATGCCGCTATGTTGTGTAGGTCGTGTGGAAAAGTTGATTAGTCATCATTAGTGTGACTGAGTGACTAGTCGTGTCATTGGCTTAAGTTTTTGTTGTCTTACCTTCATTTGGGCTGTTGTATTTTTTTTAAATAATTTGTCTCTGTTGTATCTTAAATGGTTGCTAATCCATGTACTCAACTAATGAATGACCAACGATTAATTACCAACCAATACTCAGGGAACTCACAACCTCCATCAAAGTATTGTTTTGTTTCCTTTGTTTTCCTGCTTCATTCACAGCAGTTATACTCTTCTGTGTGCAGTCTGATTGGACATAGTATATATATATATATATATATATATATATATATATATATACACACACATAACCACCACTTACACTATGTACTATGTCCATTTAAAAAATGAAATTAAACACTCCATTATCTCAATTATTCAACCAATTGATCCTTCATTACTTTGTCAAATGTTTGATTTTTTTCTTGTAAATTTATTATTTCCCTTTAAACAAGCTAAAATGTTTTTTCTTATTACTCGAATAATCAAAAATTTAGAATACAGAATACTCGATTACTAAAATATTCGATAGCTGCAGCCCTACTAAAGCGTTACACACATCTTTCATAAATATGACACTAATATGGCGTCTATTTCGTATCCTTAATACAAATATGACATCAGTGCTATGTAAAAGTACTGTAGATGATGTTGGTGTGTACTTTCGTAACACTTTTTGACTCTTTGTTTGTTTAGAGATGTTTTAAGCTAGATTGATTATTATTCAGCGGATATGTCAAATGTACATTTGAAGACACACCCAAGTATTTGAAGGCGACTGCCTAATTGGGGGGCTGGATGAACTTTGGTTGATCTATAAAATAAACTTTTTGGGTGGGGTGGTGGGCTAATTTGACTATATATATACGTATATATATTATGGTGCTAGGAAAATGTTGGATTTTGGAATAAATGTAATTCATAATTCAAAACCAAACCATCATTGGGCGCACTCACCGCCTGTAAGCCAGGAGGGAAGCTGTAGATGATGCAGATACACCCGTAGCCTTCATGACCCGGAAGCTGCAGGTCCGGATCTCGCTCGACAATCATGGTGCCGTTGGCAGGCTGGTTACCAATCAACTGGCCGTAAACAAGCCGACACACAGGACAGGCCCTCTTTACCTTGAAGGCTTGATCCAGGCAAGAGCGGCAGAAGGAGTGGCCACATTTCTCCAGGGTTGTCTTCTCCACAATGTCCCCCATGCAGATAGAGCAAGACATGTGGTCGTCAGCCTCGCTGTGGGAAGCCATCCCGCAGTCTTTCCTGTGGGCCACCTCATGGAACATGGAGCAGGACTCCTCATCGGCAGGTTTCCTGAACTTCTGTTGCTGCTGCTGTCTCTGGGAGCGGCGAGGCTGAGGCGGCGGCGGCGGAGGCTGATGTTGAAGCAGATTCCCCTCTTCCTTTGGCTCCAGGACCCCCACACAGGGCAGCAGGGCTCTCTTCCTCTTGGAGCCCCCCTCCTGCTTGCTCATCTCTTTGCGGGCGCAGCGGCACAGGTCAATGAAGGCTTTCCGCGTCTCGCTGGTGACTGGTCCATCCGCCACCCCGGAGAGCCTGGAACCTCCCACAGGCTGCAACCTCACGGCACAGCAGCCCCCTCTCTCCCCCCGCCGGATTATGCCGGCGCTCACACCCTGCTTGTGCTGGAAGTCAAGGAGCCATGGCCCCCCAGCCGCAGCAAGGTAATCCCACACGGCCTGTGACACCAGCACCTCATCACTCCCCTGGCCGGCACGGACACTCATCTCATCAGATGAAACTGCAGACACACAAACAATTCAAAGTCTCTTATACACTAAACATTCCACAAGGTCTTAAGTGCCCTTTTCTCCATGACTAGCTGGCACACATCATGTTGCATTCTGACCATTTTGACCAAAGCAAACATCTGTCATCAGGGCTTTCTGCCTATCACAACATTTGCTCAGCTAGCTGTGCGTGGCGCCACGTCAAAACACTGACACGCAACACTTAAGTGTGCGCCGATCAGCTGATCACAACTTGAGGCTGTAAACAAAAGGGAACTGGATGCCGTCACAACACACAAAAAAACAACAAAAATCTTCGTGTGGTATTACCTTGTGAGCCCATAAATCCCCTCAATGGCAAAGAAGGCTTCCTGCGGGAGAGAAAAGGACAGGACGCGATGAAGGTGTGGAGCCAATGTTATCGCTGCTACTCGGCTGTCAGCCATTCTCCGCAAAAGCGACGGGGCGTTCAGCGATTTCGCAACATTGTTTTTCATCGGTTTGTTTCCAGATACCAGTCAGCGGACCTCGTCTCTCTTCCTCCCCACCTTCCCTTCTCTTCTCTTTTTTGAAGCCAAAGCTAGTAGCTAGTCGCAGTCTTGCTAAGTGCTTGGTGGGCAGCTAACAGCAGCCGTCACAGGAGGAGGGAGAGGAAGTGGAAGAGGCCTGGTGCGGTTTATGAGCTGAATCAACCGTCTACATCCTCAAAGTGCGCATTTGTAGGCTGCATGACGTCATCATGATGCGCGAAGGCTCCTCCAAATGCGGCCGACAAATGTGCCCTCCTTCTCCAGTTAGAAGTCTGCATTTCAACCAACCTTGGTGGCCCACCATATCCCAATATTCTTTGCGCGCTTTCATTCAGCCTTTTAAAAAAAGTCAACATTACGGTGCAAAACTGAGAAGAAGAATTGATTAATTAATAATTAATTTGTTTGTTTGTAGTATTGATTTGTATTGTAAGTATTGATTTATTTGATGTAAAGACATACACTTTTCACAACGTGGAGAAATTTGACTTTGATGTTATTACCGTTATGTAAACACCAAACACTTCACATTATGAACATAACAAGATGACGTCATTATTTGTGTACATCACCTACATGTTTTATTGGCTAATTGTGTTTGTTTACTTTTATGAATGTACTTGTGTTCATGTGATTGTTTCCATTTCTCTTGCTTGTGTCTTCTGTAATGGAGGAAATGCATGAGCTCATAAGCACATACAGTAAGGCAACTATAAACAATATGTACCAGTAAAGAATGTCAATGAATAAGTATTGTGCTGAAATGACTGCCCTTGTGGTTTTCATCTTCTGTATTAATAGCGAAGATTGAGGACTAGGAGGATATTCTGTCTTCAAAATGATTACTGTACTTCAATACAGTAAATCATTTTTATGGCAGAATGAAATATGAAGTATATATAGGTGATATTTCCAAGTATAATTATTTCTAACAGGCTTAGCAAATGGCTACATCATAGTCATGAATGTTGAATGAATGAATGTTGCTGATCAGATCAGTGTTGTAGAAATGAACCAAGTAGCCAAAAGGTAATAACTAAATTAAGGAGCAATTAATACTACTGATTAATAATCAGGTTTAGCTGTGAGCTGGAGATAAATCTGCAGACAGAGAACATTTCTTTTTATTCTGTCAGGACGTCAGGGTAACATGAGTCCATGTGACACAACCAGGAAGTGTGAGGAAGGCTAGACGTCTGAATTCACAAGGCTGCTTCACAGCTGGAGGAGGAACCTCCCAACGTCAGTAAACGGTATGACGAACTCCTGGCCAGCCTTGTTACATTGTTGTTACACTGGCATCTTTACAAAATACACAGAACGTATTTGCACCAGCATAAAGCACAAGATTAGATCTGCCTAGACTGGGGTGTTTGCAATTGGTGATTGGGGTCATTGCAACCAAAAAAGTCAAAAGACACTGGCCAACACAAACAGGAGTGCAGACATTATTTGACCTTCTCTGTCGTTCGAAACTGAAAGACACAAGTCACTTTCAACGCCACGCCCTGACCAGACAAGACGAAGGGTGTGTTTGAGTCCAGGGCCTGCATCCTACCAGGCCAGTAGCCTACGCAGTCTATGGAGGCCAGACGTTGGGAGGCTCCTCCTCCAGCCGTGAACCAGTCTCGGGAATTCAGACGTCTAGCCTTCCTCACACTTCCTGGGTGTGTCACGTGGCGTCATGTTTACCCTGAACAGTAGTAACATTCATAGCGCCTTATATAGCAACAACATAAGTTTTAATATGTGTATTATTTGATGCTGTATATGATGTAGTATAACAATGTAGCATCCTCCACTGTATCAAGCTGGAGGGTAGGGTACAATTTGCTTTGTTTTCAAAAACAGCTCAATCAGCCCCTCCCCATTTGGTGCTAAAACAGTAGGGAAACAACAAAGGGCTGCCTTGCGTTATAGAAGAACTGCACTATTTCTATGTTACTGAGCAGGAGAGTTGACACATTTATGATGAGGTGCAGGAAGCCAAAGGAGGAGAAGGTTTGGAGGCCATCAGTGATGTTCCATAGTGGTACCACATACCTACGGTTCTCCTGCAGCTCCATCCTGATCATGATTATCTTTAGGATATTAAAACTATTATATTTGTGTTCTTTACAGAGTTTATGGTGGAGGTCTTTTGTGTTGACATCATCGAGAAGGAGTATTTTCTTCGAAAAGGACTAGTGACATGGCAGTGGAGATCATCCATGCACACCCACTGGATGGATGATGACAGTGGAGACATGCACCAGTCCACATGATGTCTCAGTGACAGACACAAGACATTGACTTTGTAAATATGACCTGGATCTACTTCATTCATTCATTTTCTACCGCTTATCCCCACGAGGGTTGCGAGGGGTGCTGGAGCCTATTCCAGCTCACAGCCAATGACAGGGCACATATAGACAAACAACCATTCCCACCCACATTCATACCTATGGATAATTTGGAGTGGCAAATGAACTTAGCATGTTTTTGGAATGGGGGAGGAAACCGGAGTCCCCGGAGAAAATCCATGCATGCATGAGGAGAACATGCAAACTCCACACAGAGATGGCCGAGGGTGGGATTGAACTCGGGTCTCCTAGCTGTGAGGTCTGCACACTAACTACTCGCCCCCCGTGCAGGCCCTGGATCTACTTCATATTTAATTTTGCCCTTAATAGGATTTACACTGCGTTCAAATACAGTGAATCATTTGTAAGGTCGAATATTCCGGATGAGCGAGTATACCACTATCTGTATCTGTTCACCCATCTAAATGATCTGGATATGTATCCATACTCGGAGATAAACCAAAATAGAGGTGAGCTGAAGAAAACCTAATAAAGTGGAGGCACTGTGACAAAAGACGTTTTAAACTTCCAAATTGCACCTTGTACGGGAATGAGGCACCGCTGAGGTCCCAT